>NC_041382.1:279099471-279238749 GCF_002162155.2 Triticum dicoccoides
GGGGGCCCTGCCTGGGCTCGACGGGCCGGCGGCGGAGAGAGGCGGCGGTCGTATGGGGAGTGGCCACGTGGCGGCGGCGGGGAGCAGCGGACACGTCCGGCCCGAATCGGACGTGTCCGGCAGCGAGAGGTGGAAGACGACTAGGGTTTCGGGGAGGGGATCCGAGATTTGGAAAGGGGGTTCTTTAAATAGGCGTAGAGGGAGCTAGGAGTGTCCAAATGAGGTGCGGTTTTTGGCCACGCGTTTGTGATCGAACGCTATAGATGATGGAGAAGGCTTAGGTGGGTTTTGGGCCAAATTGGAGGGGTGTTGGGCTGCAACACACACGAGGCCTTTTCGGTCCCTCGGTTAACCGTTGGAGTATCAAACGAAGTCCAAATGATACGGAACTTGACAGGTGGTCTACCGGTAGTAAACCAAGGCCGCTTGGCAAGTCTCGGTCCAATCCGGAAATGTTTAATCCCCACACACGAAAGAAAGCTAGAAATGACCAATGGAGGAGAACGAAGCGCCGGAATGCAAAACATAGAATGGGGAAAATGCTCGAATGCATGAGATGAACACGTATGCAAATGCAATGCACATGATGACATGATATGAGATGCATGACAACGATAACAACACACGAATACAAAAACCCAAACCCGAGAAAATAAAATAAATTAACGCCGGAAACGGCAAGAGTTGGAGTACAAATTGGGAAAGTTACCTCCGGGGTGTTACAACACTCCACCACTACGAAAGGATCTCCTCCCGAGATCTAGGACTGGAAGAACGCCGGGTACTCAGAACAAAGGTGATCCTCGCGTTCCCAGGTAGCTTCACGGTCGGAATGGTGTGACCACTTGACTTTGAGAAATTTGATTGACTTGTTGCGAGTCTTGCGTTCAGTCTCTTCAAGAATAGCAACTGGGTGCTCACTATAAGAGAGATCTTCTTGGAGCTCAATGTCCTCGAAGTTGACCGTGCGGTCAGGAGTCTTGAAGCACTTTCGAAGATGAGAGACATGGAACACATCATGAACATTTGCAAAGTTCGAAGGAAGCTCGAGTTGATAGGCGAGGTCCCCTCTCTTGCTGACAATCTTGGAAGGTCCCATGTATCTGGGGGCAAGCTTCCCTTTGATACCGAAGCGACGAGTACCTTTCATAGGAGAGACGCAGAGGTAAACATGATCTCCGATCTCGAAAGCCAAATCACAGTGCTTACTATCATAGTAGCTCTTCTGGCGGGATTGGGCTTCTTTGAGGTTATCTCGAATGACTTTGCACGTTTCTTCTGCCTCTGGGATTAAGTCATTACCCAGCAGCTGGCGTTCACCAGTTTCAGACCAGTTGAGAGGGGTACGGCATTTCTTGCCATACAGAATTTCAAATGGGGCCTTGCCCGAACTTGCTTGAAAACTGTTGTTGTAGGAGCATTCAGCATAAGGAAGACAATCCTCCCACTTCATGCCGAAGGAGATCACACAAGCCCTGAGCATATCTTCAAGAATCTGGTTGACACGCTCGACTTGACCGCTAGTTTGAGGATGGAAAGCTGTGCTGAAGCGGATGTTGGTGCCCATGGCCTTCTGAAAAGAATCCCAAAACTTGGATGTAAAGATGCTGCCACGGTCTGAAGAGATCACTTGAGGAATACCGTGCAGAGAGACAATACGAGAGGTATAGAGTTCCGCCAATTGAGCTGCAGCGATCGACTCTTTGATAGGCAGAAAATGAGCCACTTTGGTGAGTTTGTCGATGACAACGAATATAGCATCAATGCCACGCTTGGACTTTGGAAACCCAGTCACGAAGTCCATTTCAATGTGGTCAAACTTCCATTCTGGAATGGCAAGAGGTTGGAGGAGACCTGCTGGCCTTTGGTATTCTGCCTTCACTCTTCTGCAGACATCACATTCATTCACGAATTGAGCAATCTCGCGCTTCATTTGAGTCCACCAATAAGCTTGCTTGAGGTCCTGATACATCTTCATGCTCCCAGGGTGGATGGAGAGGAGAGAATTGTGAGCCTCGTTCATGATCACTTTACGGAGGTCACCTTTGGGTACAACAATACGATCCTCGAAGAAGAGAATGTCCTTGTCATCAAGGCGGTAGCACTTGTACTTGGGTTGACTCTTGGCAATCCCAATCTTCACCTTTTTCACCATAGCATCAAGAAGGTGGGCTTGGAGAATCTGATCTTCCAAGGTAGGAGAGACTTGAAGGTTGGCGAGGAGACCTTGAGGAACAACTTGCAGATTAAGTTTGCGGGAAGCTTCACAAAGCTCGGGTTGATAAGGCTTAAGAATCAGACTGTTGCAGTAAGCTTTCCTGCTCAATGCGTCAGCAATCACATTGGCCTTGCCTGGAGTATACCCGATACTCAGATTATACTCTTGAATCATTTCAACCCATCTTGTTTGCCTGAGGTTGAGATTAGGCTGAGTGAAGATGTACTTGAGACTCTTGTGATCAGTGAAAATGTCCACTTTTCTTCCCAATAGAAGATGTCTCCATGTCAAAAGAGCATGCACAACTGCCGCCAACTCGAGATCATGAGTGGGGTAGTTCTTCTCATTAGGCTTCAACTGGCGAGAGGTATAAGTAACAACTTTCTTCTCTTGCATCAATACTGCGCCAAGACCTTGGAGAGAGGCATCACAAAAGATCTCGTACGGCTTGGATTCATCAGGCGGAGTGAGAACTGGAGCAGTGATCAATTTCTCTTTCAAAGTGTTGAAAGCAATGTCACACTCCGGAGACCTAACGTACTTGATGTGCTTCTGGAGAAGATTAGAGAGAGGCTTCGCGGTCTTAGAAAAGTTTTCAATGAATCTTCGGCAATAGCTTGCGAGACCGAGGAAGCTACGGAGTTGCTTCACGTTCTGAGGAGGTTCCCAATTCACAATTGCAGACACCTCCTCAGGATTCACGGCAATGCCCTTGGCAGAGATGATATGACCAAGATAAAGAACCTCATCAAGCCAAAATTCACACTTGAAGAAGTTGGCATAGAACTAATGTTCCCTCAACTTATCGAGTACCAAACGCAAGTGCTTGGCATGATCTTCCTTGTTCTTGGAGAAAACCAGAATGTCGTCCAGATAGACCAAAAGGAAGTCATTGGTGTAGGCGTTGAAGATGAAGTTCATCATGCGAGAGAACGTCGGAGGAGCATTGACGAGGCCAAAAGACATGACAGTGTATTCATATGAACCATAGCTTGTCCTGAAAGCCATCTTGGGAATATCTTGCTCACGGATTCGAATCCGATGATAACCCATACGAAGATCAAGCTTGGAGAATACTTGGGCACCTTTGAGTTGTTCGAACAGCTCATTGATGTTGGGAAGTGGGTATTTGTTCTTGATGGTCTTATTGTTCAGTGGACGGTAATCAACACAAAGTCGGTCCATTCCATCCTTCTTCTTCACAAAAAGAACAGCACAACCCCACGGAGAAGAACTAGGCCGGATGAGACCCATTTTCTATTGAATATCGAGTTGCTTCTTCAGCTCCTTCAACTCTTCAGGTCCGAGCTTGTAAGGACGCTTGCACACAGGTTCCGTGTCAGGCTCAAGATCAATAACGAATTCAACTGGCCGGTGCGGAGGCATTCCTGGAAGCTCTTCTGGAAAGACGTCTTGATATTCGCAAACGACTGGAATTTGCGAAATGGCATCCAATTCACCCTTCTCATTGAGAGAAAACAGACGGATAGTATTATCACGAGCGGCAAAGACAATTACATCCTCAGACGAATGAGTCAATTGAATCTGCCTGGCAGCACAATCAAGATGTGCCTTGTGCTTAGAAAGCCAATCCATTCCGAGAATAAGATCAATATCCGAGTTACCAAGAACAATTGGGGAAGAAAGGAACTTGTAGTCACCTAAGGTGATAGTAACCTCCGGGACGCAGGTGTTAGCTGTCATCTGCTTGCCTGGTGACACAATTTGCAAGGAACTTTGCAGATACTGATAATCGCACTCATACTTTGATGCAAAAGGTTTGGAAATGAAGCAATGCGATGCACCAGTGTCAAAAAGAACTTTAGCTGGAATATCATTAACAGGAAGATTACCCATAATCACATCTGATGAGTCCTCTGCCTGAGCTGCATTCAGCAAATTGACCTTGGTGTGCTTGGGGTTATGCTTGACCACAACTGTACTTGCCGATCTGACAGGAGGAGGAGGAGGAAGACGCCTCTGGTTGAAACACTTGTTGGCATAGTGACCCTTCTGTTGGCACTTGTTGCACATGACCTCTAGAAGCGGACGGTGATATGGAGCACTCGATCTTGGAGCTTGAGACGAAGTCTTGTTCTGAAAGCCAGGGTTGGGTGGGTGGGAAGATCCACTGCCACCTTTGCTCTTCTGCTGACACGGCTGACGAAACGGAGGAGGAGGAAGCCAATACTTCTGCTGCTTGGCCACTTGAGTAGAGGAAGAAGGAGTAACATCTCTGACTCGCTTCTTGGAAGCATCACACCTCAACTGAGCAGCCTCTTGCTTCAGTGCCATGTTGTAGAACTCATCGTATCTCAAGGGCTCGAAGAGAACAAGAGCTAGCTGAATTTCTTCTCTGAGACCACCCCTGAACTAGTATATCATGCTCTTCTCATCAGGGACGTCCTGCTTGGCAAAGTGGGCGAGCTTCTGAAACAACTTGTTGTAGTCATAGACAGACAAAGAGCCTTGCTTCAGATTGCGGAATTCCTCACGCTTGCTTTCAACCACGCTCTGGGGAATATGATGAGCTCGAAAATCTTGACGGAATTCATCCCAGGTAATAAAACGTCCACCTGTGGGATCCTTGTACTGCTGGAACCATTCTGCAGCTTGATCTTTGAGTTGGAAGGAAGCGAACTTGACAAAGTCCTCAGGCCTGACATTACTGCACTCGAAATGCTTGCATAGATCCACTAGCCAATCGTCAGCATCGGTTGCCTCAACACAAATTGTTGAATGTCTTTGGCACATTAGCAAGGAACTGGTTGAGTGTAGCAAAGTGATTCTGATTGTTGCCTTGATTCCCTTGGTTGCCTTGATTGCACTCTTGAAGAATTTGCATGATCAACTGTGTGTTTGCATTGGTTGCGGCCATCACAGCTTGCCATGCCTCTGGAGGAGGTGGAGGTGGTGGCGGATCAGGATTCAGAGTCGTGCGCGTTGGAGGTGCCATCCTGAAGAGGTTGACTACCATTAGCACATTGACAGATAAATATTGAAGCTGAATCCAACGGAATGAAAATTGCAACATATAGTCTTCACATCCGAACAAAATGAACGAATGCATTCCTCTTGAAATGGTCACATCTCCATAAATTGAGAAGCCACGTAGAATTAAGGTAGAGAAATAAATCAACAAGGTACGGATCAAGAACGAATAATCGGTAAGAAATCCTAATCTCAAACCAATATCCGTGGAAGAAGAACTAGAGCTACAAGAATTCCCACATATGAAACTCCCGAACCTTTCCGGTTATGCAATCAGGTGTTGGGGATACAGGGGAAGCATAATATCTCACCCAAACTAGCAAATCCTACATCCAGCTGTATCCATCCTTCAACACATAACCAAGAAAAACTTCGGAAACCATCTACCTCAACCTTCAAAAAGCATCCGTTATATAAGTTATGGCGATACTCCCAAACTCCCGCCCCAGTACTGGGTGGCGTCGAGGTTATCTCACAAAGGAACTGTATAAAAGAGATTTTCGATGTCGGCGTACTAAACTCAAGTATTCCAGAATTGCAACAATAAAATTATGATGACAACACCTCAGAGCTCAACTCCCCGGGACACTTCCACTAAACCCCTGATAGGAGGCACCAAGACAATGTTCTCATCATAAAACCATCGGAACGATTCCAAGATACCCGCGTGATTCTAAAAAAAATTTAGTGAAATTTGAGAAGAGAAGAGTCAAAACTCTACGTCAGGATGCCTTACCAGAGCAATGAGGAGACTGGGAAGTAAAAAGAATTCCTAAACTCTCTGATATATAATTCCTAAATGACTCAAAACATTTTTTTCTAGACACAACTCGGCTGATAAAACGATCAAGCAATGGGGCTCCTAAGGTCGGGGAAGGCTCTGATTACCAACTTGTAACACCCTCGATGTGACTATATCTCCCACGTGTCGAGGCACGACTTAGAGGCATAATCGCATTGAAGGCATACGTCGCAAGTTAGGCAATCTTCACAACATCCCATGTAATATGAATAATAAAGGGGAGAACATAGTTGGCTTACACTCGCCACGTCAATCAAGTACATAAATAACATTACATCATCCAAACACTCATGGCCCGACTACGGCGCCAAAATAAAAGATAACCCAACATGTGACACGGTCCCAATCACCCCCAACTGGGCACCACTACTGATCATCAGGAAAGGAAACATAGTAACATTGAGAGTCCTCCTCGAACTCCCACTTGAGCTCAAGCACGTCTCCTGGAGCGGAATCATCAGGCCTTGCATCTGGTGTAATAGTAATCTGTGAGCCACAGTTTCCCCGAGGGGGCGCTGCACAGGACTCTAGTTTGGACCAACACTCAGAGGAGCACTGGCCCGGGGGGGTTTAAAATAAGATGACCCTCGGGCTCCGGAAACCAAAGGGAAAAAGAGGCTAGGTGGAAAATGGTAAGACCAAGGTTGGGCATTGCTGGAAAAGCTTTAATCAAGGCGAACTATCAAGGGGTTCCCATTATAACCCAACAGTGTAAGGAATGCAAAATCCAGGAACATAACACCGATATGACGGAAACTAGGGTGGCAAGAGTGGAACAAAACACTAGGCGAGAGGCCGATCCTTCAACCCATTACCAAGTATATAGATGCATTAAGATAACAAGGTAATATAATGATATCCCAACAAGTAAATAAATGTTCCAACAAGGAACGACCTCCAAATCTTCACCTGCAACTAGCAATGCTATAAGAGGGGCTGAGCAAAGCGGTAACATAGCCAATCAACGGTTTGCTAGGACAAGGTGGGTTAGAGGTTTGACATGGCAATTTGGGAGGCTTGAAAGCAAGTGGTAGGCATCGTAGCATTGGCATAGCAAAAGAGCGAGCAATCTAGCATAGCAAAGATAGTAGTGATTTCGAGGGTATGATCATCTTGCCTGCACAGTTGTCAAAGTTGACTGGATCCTCGAAAGCAAACTCAATGGGTCCTCGTTAGCGAACTCGTCTCCCGGCTCTACCCAAACAAGACAAACAAGCAACAAGGACACAAATCAACCACGTGCAAGGACCAAACAAGATGATGCAAAGATGATATGCTATGCGGGATGCGATGCGGGATGCATATGCAAGATTTAACAAGGGATGCATGAATCTGGCCTCAACCTGGAAATCCAAGTGTGCAACTAGAAAGATGAGATGAAATCGCTTGAAAACGATATAAAAACGCTGGAATCGGAGTTACGGTTTGGAAATGGCAAGCGATTCAAAAATGGCACCGGTCTGTGATTTACAGCAAGTAGCCATCTAAATGCAATGAGATGAACATGCTACATCACCAAAACAAGATGACAAAATACATGGCAGGGATTCATTCAAGATGCTTAACAAAAGTCTAGCACTGAGCTACGGCCAATTCATCCATTAACAGGTTCAAACATGCATGGCAAAAATGCATATGGCAAACAGATCTCAGACTTAGTAAAATTAACACTTATCTGGAATTTCAGATCAGGTAGCACTCTTTGGAGCAACACAACTACATGCTGCAGGAACTGAATATGGCAAAGGAAAGCACGGCATGGAGCTACTCAAAGAGCTTAACAAAAGTCCCTTAGTGACCTTGAGCCAAAAGGGATCAGAAAATACAATTGCAAGCATGTGAACATAGCAAAAACATAATCAGTTTTCAGACTTAGTGAAAACTGGCACATACTGAAATATACCTCAAGTAGGCATGTTTACGAGCTCGATGCACTCACTATGGTGCAAGTCATGAAAAGATAAGAATACATATATCAAGAACACGCAAAATGCAAGCTAGACATGGCAAGAACAATAGCATAGCATGCATGGATCAACTACAACACCATCGGCAAAATTGCAAACAAGTTGACAATCTGCCCAGATTCACAAAGTAGCAAAAGTAGAGCTCGATTGACTCAAGCTAGGGTGCTCCATAATTGAAAGCAAAGACATGGATGGATAGAGAACTACAAAATTAACAAAATATCCTTACTGATCATCCTCAAAAGAGGCACGGATCACTAGGAAACAACATGAACATATGGCAACAAGAGATAAACAGATCAAGGTCTTAGTGGAATTGCTAAGTCCCTGAAAACAGAATTACCGAGTGCCTCACTTTGCAAGCTTGCACTAGTGACCACACTCATCAAAAGAATACATGGGTTGCACCTCTGGAAAGACGACAAAACCCTTAACAAAACATATGTAGAACATCAGGGCATATCATGCACACATTAATCATGGAAAAAATTACAAAAACCTAAATGGAGTAGCAGATCTGACAATTAACTCAAGTAGCCCTCTTCTAACAGCATTTCGGGCATCAAGATGAACTCAAATGAAAATGATGCAGTGGAATGAAATGATGTACTCTCTGAGATGAACATTTTGATATGCTATATGCATGAATCAGAGCTACGGATGCAAAGTTACAAAGCTATGAACATGAGCATATGGGCTAGAAAATTCCAGGGACTTGGAAAAAAAATCAACCCCGAGATCTAGGGTTTACTGTTCACGGCACGCGAACCGAGGAGCTCCGGAGAGGTGGCGGCGGCTCCGGCGAGGTAAAAGCGAGGCCGAGGCGATGCGGGGGCGCGGCCGGGCGGCGGAGTGGCCGGGAGGCGACGGAGGAGGCGATGGCGCGTTGGGCGGCGGCGTCCGTGGCGGCGAACGGTGGAGAGGCGGGCCGAGGTGCTGCGGCGGCGCGGTGGCGTCCGGTGCGGCAGCGGGGCGGAGCAGGCGGCGACGCGAGGTAGGATGGGCCCGCGGGGGCCCTGCCTGGGCTCGGCGGGCCGGCAACGGAGAGAGGCAGCGGGCTTATGGGGAGTGGCCACGTGGCGGCGGCGGGGAGCAGCGGAAACGTCCGGCCCGAATCGGACGTGTCCGGCGGCGAGAGGTGGAAGACGACTAGGGTTTCGGGGAGGGGATCCGAGATTTGGAAATGGGTTCTTTAAATAGGCGTAGAGGGAGTTAGGAGTGTCCAAATGAGGTGCGGTTTTTGGCCACGCGATCGTGATCGAACGCTCTAGATGATGGAGAAGGCTTAGGTGGTTTTGGGCCAAACTGAAGGGGTGTTGGGCTGAAACAAACACGAGGCCTTTTCGGTCCCTCAGTTAACCGTTGCAGTATCAAACGAAGTCCAAATGATACGAAACTTGACAGGCGGTCTGCCGGTAGTAAACCAAGGCCGCTTGGCAAGTCTCGGTCCAATCCGGAAATGTTTAATCCCCACACACGAAAGAAAGCTAGAAATGACCAACGGAGGAGAACGAAGCGCTGGAATGCAAAACGTACAATGGGGAAAATGCTCGAATGCAATAGATGAACACGTATGCAAATGCAATGCACATGATGACATGATATGAGATGCATGACAACGATAACAACACATGGAGACAAAAACCCGAACCCGAGAAACTAAAATAACTTAACGCCAGAAACGGCAAGAGTTGGAGTACAAATTGGGAAAGTTACCTCCGGGGTGTTACAAAGGGTGGCGCGATCGACCTCGCGAGGATCGCTGGCAAGACCGCCTCGCGAGGGAAACTGGAGGGATCAGCCTTGCGAGGATCGCCCGCAAGGCAACGGAGGTGTCCCTCCGCTGCCGGCGCAGCCAAGGAGAAACGAGGACCGCCATCAGGACGAGGGGGCTGGGGGTTTCTAGGAGCCGCGCGTGATTGCCTGCATCCTGGGTGGGGCTCAAGCCCCAGCCTCTCAGCGCATCTTCAAGCAGTTCGCCCGCGAAGTGAATGCAGTCCTCCCCAAGCTCAAAGCCACGCGCCCTCTCAGGTGGTCGGCGTGCGCCATCACGTTCAGCTCAGCGGACCAGCTCAAGTGTGCGGCCACGGCCGGAGTCCTCCCGATGCTTTCTTCCCCAATCATCAGCAATGTGCTGGTCACCAGGACCCTCATCGATGGCGGGGCAGGGCTCAACGTCCTGTCTGTGGATTCATTCAACAATCTCCAATGCCCTACAACCAGCTTCAGCCAACCAAGCCTTTCTCCGGAGTCACCGACGGCCCCACGGTCCCGATTGGGCACGGCCGCCTCCCTGTCACCTTTGGGGCGCGCAACAACTACCGTACCGAGCTCATCGACTTCGACGTCGCTCACATTCGCCTGCCGTACAATGCCATCCTCAGGTACCCAGCGCTGGCCAAGTTCTTGGCCGTAACTCACCATGGCTACAACGTCCTCAAGATGCCGGGAAGTGGCGGAGTCATCACGGTGCCCTGTGAAGAGAAGGATGCGGTGTGTACCCTGGAACGAGCCTTTCAGAACGCATCACTGGAAGACTCGGATCGCGGAAGCAGGAGGCTTCTCGAGGCCACCCCCAAGAAGAAGAAGACATCGTCCGGCCCGGCTCCTCAGGAGGCAGGCCCCTCAGGGCCCGCGCCTACCCAGGGGGAACCTCCTTCCATCGCATAGGAAAGCATGCCCGGCGCCCTCCTCATGAAGGGCTCGGGGGCTCTCCCCTGGAGGGCCACCGACCTGGCTAAGGTCACGAGGGAGGCGCTTGGGCACCACATGGAGGCGTGTTTCGAAGCACGTTTACCTCAAGAAGGAGTAAGGCAAGGAGGGCCAGACCCTCAGGAGTTTGTCAGCAAGGCCATTCAGGAGCTACAGGAGTCAAGAGTCATGAGAGGCGGCCGCCGCCTACCAGCTGTGGCTCCCCATCCAGGCGAGGATGGTGGGCTACGCGTCTGCATCGACATACCCGGGCTCAATCGAGTCGCCTCTCTGGAGCGCCTCTGGCCCTCGCGAGTGGGGCGTTGCGAAGGTCCACCCCACAGCTACGTTCGCATGTCTTACGGCTTGCCGAGCGCGGCTGCCACGTACCAGCGCCTCATGAGGGGCATCATGGAGGCTCAAGAGGCCAGGCGTTCCGCAGCCCTGGCGGAGATGGAGATGGTCCGCGAGGAGCCACCAGCTCCTTCGGAGCTTCCCGAGGCCCCTGGGCCTGGGGGCTCATGAGGATCGGCTTCTGCAGCCTATCGAGTGTGCTACACCAACGCTGATTCGTCCTCAACATCATCAGGTGACATCTTTCAAGTTTCATTTCCAGCTGGGAGCGCCCCCCAGGGCTGCATTATTCCCATGCCGCGTGGGTCCGTCCCTGCGGCATGTATCCCTTTCATTTCATGTTGCTAGCGTACTTTGTTGGGGGCGCCCCTCGGGCTGGATCATCCCCAAGTCGCTAGGGCCTGACCCAGTGATGTCCGCCTTCCCAGCATCTATTTGAATGAATCCACTCCTTCGCGGCTAATGTGTTTGACCTAGTTGCCCGCTCAACTGACGCCAACTGACGGAGCTGCTCCCAAAACGGCATGGCACTTGCGCATGGGTCCGTCCCTACAACGCCGACAAACCTGAATGGCTGAGCTCTATCCGCGGCAGCCCCGCATGGCGCCACCTCGTCAAGCCTTCAGTGCCTCATCGCCTCTCGGAAGCAACCAACGGCTGACTATCAATCGTCATAGCAACCCCTCGTTCTTTCTATGATGGGTCTACAGGATCTCCTAAAGGAGCTGCGTCAAGCGAGGCCCATGCGGTGTCTCCTCCACTCTCACCCGCGCGAACCGCTTGCACGTTAAAGGGGGGGTGCCTGACCATCGCGACTCAGGGCTCCTACTAGCTCTCCAGCCCTGACCCTCTGGCCTTGTCCACGGCATCGCGACCTGGCATACCAGCGACAGCTGAGACTCGCTCGAGGGCCGGGACCCGAGGACGTAGAGCAGAAAGGGGAGCAAAGGCGAGAGGGGAGGGACACGCGAGGACCTCGCCGAGCAACCTCACGTCTGCCGATGCATGGACCCGGCGACACACCAGGGAGCCATCCCTGATTCTCGAGATAAGTCACCACCCGGAAGCACCAGCTACCGTGGCACCATCCCCGCACCTAATGCAATCCCGTGTTAGCGACGCCGCTCTCCTTTCTCACCGAACGACGGCTGCTTGAGCGCCAAAGGAGACCTCCTGAGCATCGCGACTCAGGGGCTCTTAACGGACCCCGGGTCGCTCACCTCCTGGCCTTGACCACGGCATCGTGACCTGGCATACCAGCGAAGGCTAAAGCTGCCTTGGGACTGGGACTTGTCGGCGCAGAGCACCAAGCCCTCGTGAGGTTCAAAAGGGAGAACTAAGCTAAGACGGAATGAGCAACTCGCACAATTCTACGACAAGGGTTATATTAACAAACAGGATCACAGGTATCTTACAAGCCCCCATGGGACGCGTCTTTGATTCCTCGCAGGGAACAAATCCTAAAAGGACGCTAACTACACGTGCCCTTGCAAAAGACACCATCATCAACAGTGGGCCGTCAAGCACCGGCGCCAACCCCATCCAGATCAGAGTTGGCGACGGCCTGACGAGCCCGCCCTGCTCCAGGAGCAGCGCCTGCTCGGGGGCTCATAGCTGTCATCGCTCGTCTCCGGAGTCGCGAAGAGCTCGCCGAAGTCGCTGGATCCTCCGCCGCCTCCGCCGCCTCAGGAGCCGCCAAGGGAGCGGTCGGCGGGCCTAGTCCCCGCTGTAGCAGGGTCCCGACCACCTCTCCCCAGGCAGCACTCCAGCCGGCGCCCGTTCGCATCGAAGACCTTGAAGAACATCACCAAAGCACCATCGTACTCCAAGTGGATCGCGAAGGCGCCTCTCGTCCTGCAAACCTGGGCTATTTCGCCCCAGCCTCGAGTTATGAAGACCTCGCCCGGGGCAACGACCGCGACCTCTGCCTCGATCGCGAGGGTGCTGAAGCCGGCGTGCTGGAGCCAAAGCTCCAGGAGCTCTCCCTACAGGATGATGGAGGCGAAGAAGGGAGGAAGGCGAATCCAAGACTGAGGAGGCATGGCGGCGTGGAGCACGAACTCTCGGGAGGAGTCCTCGGTGTGGACCCCAGGGGGACGACCCACACCTTCGTGACCCGTCGGCGCCGACGGCGGCGCCGCCCGTGGCGATCAGCATCGACTCCTTCAAAGGCATCGATGTGGGTGTACAAGGGAAGCAGGAACCCCGGCAGTGGCCGCTCGCACAAGGGCTTCGACACCACCTGATGGGCCCCCTCGTCCCGGCGGCGGAGGGAGAGCCGTTTCTTCGGGGGGAGCAGGTCTGGTTCCTCCCGGGGAGCCTTTCCCTTCTCTGCCGCCGAGAACTAGCGGATCGGAGCCATCGCGGCAAGAAGGAGCAAGGACCGGAAGAAGGAGAAGCAAGAAGAGACGAACTGGAAGGGCGCGCGCCGCTCCGTACTTATAGCTGGCGAAGGCCAATCGTCGGCCTCCACGACCACAGGTAATCATGACCCGCTTTGCATGCAGGGACTTGTCCAGTTCATGCAGTTGCCGAGGCGCCATGGGGAAGTGGAGACGCCCATGCCAAATCAACCGCCACGCGGCGCCCAAGGCCGCAGGCTGTTAGGGCCAGTGGCGCTTCGCCCTTGCCCTTTCGCCTCCCTGCACGGCCAAGTTCGGGCGCGCCTTGGGCCCGAGGGCTACTGTTGGTGTTCCGGGAACGGAGGTCCCTAGACTTGCCTGCCTGCGGCCTGCGGCGTGGCTCAAAGGGGGGCCCAGCACGGCCCATCTTCATCAACACAGACCCAAGACCCTCGCGAGGGGCCAAGCCTCGCGGGGCGGACGACACTGAGCTTCCTCAGGCACGGCCTCATCAGGATGGCTCGCGAGGAGGCAGAGAGATCAAGGTGGGGTACCTCACGAGGTGCCCGTGACGCAAGCCATGACGACCAAGGGTGCCAGGAGGGCGCCAGCCCGCGCAGTGTCCTGCTTTCCTCTTTGGTGCAAAGGGAGCAAGCGCAGGCGAGAGCATCAAGCAAAGGCACCTGTTTCGGTGCAACGAGACCAAGACCAGCCCAACAGCAGGGAGGAAGTCATTGTGGAGCCCAAGCTAGCGTCACCACCAGAGCCTTTGGCAGGCGAGGACCAACTTTAGTCAGGATAAGTGTACCCGATGTTCCCCTTCAAAATGGCCAATTGTTGGCGCCCTTCCCGCTCAATATTTGGGAAGAGGCCCAGGGCCTTTGCCTATAAATAGGACTAGCCACCCCAGGGTAGAGAGAGGAAAATGAGCTAAGGGAAGTTAAAGAGAGAAGATCCGATCGGCAAGATAGAGAGAGGGAGAAGGGTGACTGAACTCCTCCTAGCAGTTCATCGCCCCAGCCAAGAACAGACCTTCGCGAGGCTGTTCTTCCTTGTATTGTTGTTCATCATCAGCCCAAGAGGCAATCCACCACACCACACACTGGAGTATGGTATTACACCACAACGGTGGCCCAAACCAGTATAAACCCTATGTCTCTTGTGCTGTTCTTTCCATAGCTTAGATCTTAGCGAGGCGGTGGGGTGCAGATAGGTAGAAGGTGAAATCTCCACGCGCACCCCAGTGTTCGAACCTCAAGGGTCTGCCGGGACCCGAAACCCGACGACCACCTTAGTCTTCAATGTCTTCTTACATTTTTAGGGGTCATCTCTAGTAGGAAAACGGAATCAATGAGGGACTTCTACCTGTGTTATCCTGCAATTCTCACAAACACATTAGTCCCTTAACTAGGTTTGTCGTCAATACTCCAAAACCAACTAGGGGTGGCACTAGATGCACTTACAATCTCCCCCTTTTTGGTGATTGATGACAAACTAGTTGAAGTTTCAACAGGGAATATAATATGTGAAATTGTAAAGGATAAGAAATTGTCTTCATAAGTTGCAAGGGCTCCCCCTGAAGATGTGCATATAAGGAATTTGCTTTTGGAATGCAAATGCACATGGCAGGTTGTACTTGTGGAGATCCTCTTCAACTTATGATGACAATTCATCATGCATGAAAAGTATGTGAAGATAATGACATGCATAATGAAAAATGGACGTATGCAAAATGATCTAAGTGCGGAATTTATCGTCGCACATGCAGAATTTATCCTCGCATCACAGAATAGCAAATAAGTCGCAGACGACCATCGAGTTTAAGTGTTACAACTCAAAGGACCAAAAGTATCAAAACGAGAGTTGTAAACACTAGGCAAAACATAGAGTAACCGCTCATATGGACCCGCTTGAAGACTATCAAACTCATACGCTTCTCCCCCTTTTGTCAATAAGGACCAAAAAGGTTTGAAGACATAGAGCATCTACTCGTTCCCATGAGCAGTAGGTGAAGCAGCAAGGTCGTTGGTGTTGTTAGGCGGTGCAGACGAACTCGGGGCAGTGTCGATGCGTGCTGAAGTAGGGGCGGTGAAGTAGCATCGTCTTTGTCCTCGATCACTCTGGCATTCACAGTTGTCGCGGAGGAAGAGAACTCAGAGTCTTCAAGAGACGCAGTTCGTCACAGCACAGTCCTTCGGGGAGGTGTGGAGTCAAACTTGAAATGTTCAGGGAAGCCATCCTTGTGAAGATCATCCTCAGAGCACATAAGCATTAGCCCTTTCCATGTACGCCGACAGATTTCATGGGCAACAAAGGCATTCTTGGTGGCAAGATTGCAAATGCGGTTGACATCCACCAAGAGGCTTTGCATTTGGTGCTTAGCCAGTCATGATGCCTATCCTGTTTCTGATGAAGGGCAACCAGAAGCTCTCGGTCATTGAGAACACGAGATCGCTTCTTGGGCCGTTGAGCAATGGTGCTTTCAGTGGCTTCAGTGAGGGCATGATGAGGTGCACGTGTAGTACCAGCCGGAGGATAAACACGAGTGACTGCTTCAACTACTTCAATGTTCTGAGAGAAACTTTGATGCTCAGCATTCTAAAGACTAAGAGGCTCCTTGGCAGGCTCTTGATAGATGGCTTCAATGGACATATCCACGTTAGGCAGAAAGATCTGATGATTGCGAGCAGAGGGCTGATATGAGATAGCTGAGTGGAGTTTGATCAGCCGCATTATCCATGGAGCGTAGAACTTCAAGCCAAAAAGATCAGATCCTGATGCAGCAAGTTGGCGGATGAAGAAGTCTTGTGCATTGAAGCATTTGCCATGAAGAATATAGAAGACCAAAGTCTTCATTGCACCTTCCAGCTTTGCATGGGGAAAATGTCCTTTGATGGGCCAGAGAGTTCGCCTCATAATGTGATAGATAGTGTGTGGCAGATAGTCAAGGTCTTCAACAAAGAACTCCTTAGGATATGCAGCATCTGGAGGCAAAGGCTTCATCATACTAAGCATCTAACTCATGTTCGGTTTAGGCTTCTGAAAGATGCTCTCCATAGCTTCACTGTGAAGCTGACAACCAGGTTCATAGAGATCTCCAGGAGTGGGCAGACCAGTGAGCTCAATGATATCAAAGGCTTTGGCTTCGTGATGAACGTTTCCTATCATCCAGTCGAGGACCCAAGTCTTCGGATCTCTGTTGTAGCCACGTATGTGAAGAGTGGCATAAAATTGGAGCAGCAACTCTTCGTTCCAGTGCTCTTGGTCGGTGACGAAAGGCAACAATATAACCTCTTTGAAGCAATCCAGAGCTTCTTCCAAGCAGGGCAGACCAGTTATTGCTTCGGTGTCAAGACGCATATGAGGGAAGATGCGACCTTGATTGTACAGAATGCATGAGTAATAACTTCGCTGCGGATAGCTCCAGAACCGATCAGAAGATATTCTTTCCCTTGAGTAGGGGTTCTTGGAGCTATTGAAGAAAGTGTTGTATGCTTTGAAGCCGTTGACATTAAAGGATCCAGGTGATGATGCAGGACCTGGAAACCTGGGCAACCTTGGCATTGGCTTCTGTACCTGAGGCCTGTGCTCAACATGATAGTCAAAATGAGGACCAGCAGTAGGCGCAGGAACAGGAGCAGTAGAATCATTGGCTTCACTGACTTCTGGTTCATGGGTTGGTGTAGGCTCCACATTTGCTTCAGCGATGACTACGTCATTGGCTTCATTTATGTTGGTGGTGGCAGCCTCAAGATTCTCAACCTCCACTTGATGAGCTGGAGGGTCGGGCGCAGACACGTTCTCCTCGAGAACAACTTCTTGGTGAGACGGGGGTGTAGCAACTCTTGGGGTTTCTTCTTCATCGGCTGATGCAGCCGGAACATCTTCAGTCAGTTTGGCTTCGGATTCAGTCACAGTAGGAGTGGCATCTAGAAACACTTGACGTGCAATAGATTGGTGAGGCACTTCTCCTTCTGGAATGCTGGAAGGAGGGACTTGAGACCTTGATCCTTTGGCGAAGCCTGCGGAATGCTGGCGACGCCTTTGGAGATGGAGTTGGCTGGGCCTCAAAGTCATCTTCCTCTTCTTGCCGAGGTGGCGTGACTTGTTGTTGTGGGTGATCAGCCCATGATGCATCTTGAGCAATTGGCGTCAGAGGACGACCAATGCTGATGAGTTCGCTGTGTGTAAGCACAGGCGATGTTACTTTTGGGTGCTCAATGTGAGGAAGAACTACATCATCTTCAACATTGTCATGGTGACCAATGTCTTCAGCAGCGGTGGGATCAGCTCCTGGAATGTCTTCAGCTGTATGAGCCTCTATGGAAGCAGGCTCATGGACAATCAGTTGGCGCTCTTCGTGTGTAGATGTAGGGCGAACCATTGAGATAGGTTCAACAACTAAGGGCTCTATGGGAGCAGCCCGATCCTTCTTGGTCTTGCGTTTCTTCTTGAAGGGAGCAACATGAGAGGCTTCAGGATGTTTCCTCTTTCTGGCTTCAGCCTCAGCAGTCCTCGTCTTCTTCAATTCTGAAGCGGTTGACCTGACCTTTGGCTTCGAGCCAGTCATGCTGGCAGGGAAGACAATGGGATGTGCTTCCTGCCTTGGTGCGTCGGGTTCGGCCACATTAGGCTTCTTCTTCTTCTTTGCATCCATCCTGGGATCGATGCCAGGACACCCAAGGGCCTTGCACTTCTCAGCCTCGTTGTAGCCTTGCACACACTTGTCAGCCAGGCTCTTCATGTGCTCACGAGAACCTTGAGCTTCTTCACGCTTCTTCAGAAAGGCTACTTTGAGCTCGTGCAGCATGATGTTGAAGTTCTTGACCTCTTGCACGCTGAGATTGGCCATATGCTTCTTAAAATGAGCTTTCTCAAGGTCGATCTTTTGCTTCAGTTCAACGATGCGCTGAGCTAGAGCTAGCTCTGAAGCAATGGCGCCATCGAAGGCGACACTGAGGTCAATCGGAAGTTGCAGATCTTCAAAGCTGAGGTTGGGCGTGTCAAACCAGTCATCAATGAAGTTATGGATGATTGCCACATCAAAGAGAGGCAAATCATTGAAGATTTCTGCTTCTTCTTTGCTCTTGATCAGTTTCTCAAGAGCGTCATCTGAAAGGTCTTTATCGCTGGACAGATCAATAGCGTCGTTGCGCAGAATAGCAGCATCAGTCAGTTCTTGGCTGGTGTGTTGCAGAGGCATCTTGACTTTTGAGGGCTTGGAGATGCGTGACAAATCTTCAGACTTCACACTATCTTCAGGAGGTGCAGTAGCCAGTGGCTTCGCCCGTGAGATTTTCAATGCTGAGGCAGGCTTTGAAGCTTTAGGCTTCTTCAGTTTCTTTGGCTTCGGTGGTGCAGGCGCTTCATCAGATTCAGCGTCATCTGCAGGCTCATCCATGGCTGTCCCTTGAACCATGATATGAGTGATGAGACCTTCCAGGTTGTAGAAGGGCCCAACAAGATTGGGTTCAGTTTCGCGGGTGCCATCGACACGGGGAGCAGAAGGACCAGGGTTGAAGTCTAGTCCCAATGACTTCTTGTTCTGCTTCGCCGGATTCTTGGCAAACTGGAAGTTGCGTTTGAACAGATTGTCGTCACGACACCATAGTAGTGATGATGGGTGTGCATCTGCAGGCTATGGTCCTCGGACCATGCAGGGATAGATGCCTTGATCAATGGCATCGTCTCTGGACCTGGGTTGAAGATTTTTGTATAGGATGTCTCCCCAAGGTCGCTTGATGGCATTTTTCTCAGCATATTCCTGGGTCACAAACCGGTATTTGAACCATTGTTCTGCCCAATATCTTCGAATCCATTGGATTCGGGTCTTGCGCTGATTGTAATCCTCTTCAGGATCTGTCTTGTAAAGCTCTGAGAGGTCATCAGGCAAATCTCTTGATGTTCCCCCACGATGTTGTCTGCCACCCTTCCTTACTGATTTCTCTGCAGCCATGAACTTTAAACTGAATGGCTTCAACACGTTCAAAGGATTTTGCTTACTGGACAAACAGGAACTGTCTTCGGGAGAATTTATATGATACTGTAAGAATTCTGCAAATGAATGCAGACTATGAGAACCAAGGGATTCTCCCATGGACATGTACCTGTGACAGCATTAAGGTGCAAGGGAAGGGGAAGAGGTCATATGCATTCTCAGAAGATTTTGAAGATAAATTGGTTTAGAAGACATTGACCTCATCGTGTGAAGACATTCACTCATAGATAAAGAGTTGGCTCCAGATTTGTTCGAATCCATGGATCAATACAAGTGAGGAATCTAACTACTTTGTGAAGCATAAGTGATCATACTAGGCATATTGTGAGATGCTGTATGAAATAGATCCAACTTGTGTGAATAGAAACTTCTTTTGGCAGAAAGTGATGAATCTATAGGATCAAAGGGGCCGTAAAAAGGAAGTTTTATTTACCACACGAAGAACTGCTAGACGGAGTGGAAGAGGAGGCCGAGCAGTTCGATCGTCCGTGCCCTAACTTGGCGACGGAGGACACCTACGGCGACGGTGGAGAAGACAATGTCCGCGGTCGGCGTGAAGACGGCGTCGGAGAGGTCGCGGCAGCTAAGCGCTTCGTCACCGGCGTCATTGAGGGCTAGCGGTGGCGCTAGGGTTCGTGCGAGAGTGGAAGAAAGGATAATGACTGTGGTGAGACGTGTATTTATAGGGACAGGGACGGCACAGTGTTATTACACAGGTGCCCCTGGCGATTCACATATGAAGGACACGTGGCCATCATGCAACATATCGGAGGTTGTTCCACGTTCCCACGCACGCCTGGATTGTCGGGTGGTCGTTCCCACTTCTCCGGGTTTCAGCTGAAGGAATTATCATTGAAAGCAGACTTAATGTTTGTCTCTGTATCTTTTGCTGACAAGGACACAGAGAAGACATTCGACAGTTTCAAGAGAATGCATATGATTTGGAGAGATAGAGTTTGAGATAGAAAGCATAGAGAGGTTATGGTCCAATCACATTCACTTAGTTCAAAAGTTTCAACAAGAAGACATAGCTATAAGTGAATGCTGTAGAGGACAGAACACTAGTATATGTATATATATGTGAGAAAGACAACCAAACCAACATAGTGAAGATAATCATGAAGACAAGTTGAGAATCAAGACAAACAAAATGTGAAGACATAGCAAATGTAACGCCATGGGCAAAACACTTCAAACAGAAGAATTTAGTGGTGGCGTTACCCACCGTATAGGAAGTATTAGACCCAGACACGGCGCACAATTATCGTGGCGCTCCGAAGTCAAATTCCACATTAATGTATTCACACTTAGAATGTATGTCTTCATTGATTGAAGATATACTTTACTTCGTGTGTTGCACATCTAAGTCATCAATATGCATAAGTGTTAGGATGTGTGCCTGATCACAGGACATTTGAGGATTCCAAGATATGTAGCTCACACCGTAACTTGCAAAATCTCTTCTCATCCAAGGGCTTGGTGAAGATATCTGCCAATTTCTCTTCAGTGTTGACGTGTATGATATCAATATCTTCCTTCACAACATGATCTCTGAGAAAGTAATGACGAATTTCAATGTGCTTTGTCGTCGAGTGCTGAACTGGGTTGTTGGAAATCTTGATGGTGCTTTTGTTGTCGCAGTAGAGTGGCACTTGCTTCAGATGAATGCCATAGTCTTTGAGTGGTTGCTTCATCCATAGAAGCTGAGCGCAGCAAGATCCAGCAGCAATGTATTCAGATTCAGCAGTGGAGAGAGATACACAGTTCTGCTTCTTTGAAGACCAAAATACAAGCGATCGTCCCAGAAAATGACATGTGCCTGATGTAGACTTACGATCCACCTTGTCACCAGCATAATTAGCATCCGAGAATCCAACCAGATCAAACTCTGAGCCCTTTGGATACCATAATCCTAGAGTTGGGGTGTAAGCCAAATACCGAAGAATTTGCTTCACAGCTAAGTGATGCGATTCCTTTGGTGCCGCTTGGAATCGAGCACACATGCAAACACTAAGCATAATATCTGGCCTAGATGCACATAGATAAAGTAAAGAACCAATCATGGAGCGGTATACCTTTTGATCGAACTCTTTACCATTGTCGTCGGGACCCAGATGATGTTTGGCTGGCATTGGCATCGTGAAGCCTTTGCAGTCTTGCATACCAAACTTCTTCGGGCAATCTTTGAGATACTTCTCTTGAGATATAAAGATGCTGTTGCGTTGCTGACGTATTTGAAGACCAAGGAAGAACTTCAGCTCACTCATCATGGACATCTGATATTGCTCTTGCATCATATATCCAAACTCTTCACAGTATTTCTGATTGGTGCAGCCGAAGATAATGTCATCCACATATATTTGGCACACAAACAGTTCACCATCATATGTCTTCATGAAGAGAGTGGGGTCGAGGGAACCAGATTTGATGCCTTTGCTCTTCAGGAAGTCTTTGAGTGTGTCATACCAAGCCCGAGGATCTTGTTTGAGGCCATACAGTCCCTTGTTGAGCTTGTACACCATGTCAGGATGTTTTGGATCTTCAAAGCCAGGCGGTTGTGCAACATACACTTCTTCAATCTTGCCATTGAGAAAAGCACTCTTCACATCCATTTGATATAGAAGTATGTTATGATGATTTGCATAGGGCAGCAGTATGCGCATGGCTTCAAGTCTAGCCACAGGAGCAAATGTTTCATCGAAGTCAATCCCTTCAACTTGAGTGTATCCTTGAGCAACGAGACGAGCTTTGTTTCTGACAACTTGACCATGCTCATCTTGCTTGTTGCGATATATCCATTTGGTGCCTATTATATTGTGCTTCCGAGGATCAGGATGCTTAACCAGTTCCCATACATTATTCATCTCAAACTGTTGAAGCTCTTCTTGCATAGCTTGAATCCATTCAGGTTCCATGAAGGCTTCTTCAACTTTCTTGGGTTCAATTATTGAGACGAATGTGAAGTTCCCACAGAAATTTGCTAGCTGTGTTGCCCTTGAATGAGTGAGTGGACCTGGTGCATTGATGCTATCAATTATTCTCTCAATCTGCACTTCATTTGCAACACGAGGATGTACAGGACGAAGATTTTGCTCTTGCTGATCATTGTCATTGTTAGAGGGATTGTTTTCAGGCTGAGCATTGTCTTCAGGTTGATCAGGTGCAGAGGTGATAAGTTCCTCTTTAGGTTGAGCTTCAGAAGGTATGATTTCTCCAGTTCCCATAAGTTTGATTGATTCACTGGATGGAACTTCATCTAGCACATTTGGCAGGTGCTCTCTTTGTGAGCCGTTAGTCTCATCGAACCGTGCATCCACTGTTTCAACCACTTTATAATGAAAGAGATTGAAAACTCTGTACGAGTGCGAATCCTTTCCATATCCAAGCATAAAACCCTCATGTGCTTTTGGTGCAAATTTTGAAGTGTGATGTGGATCCTTGATCCAGCACCTGGCGCCAAATAGTCTGAAGTAACTGACATTTGGCTTCTTGCCAGTAAGGAGCTCATAGGATGTCTTGTTTAGAAGCTTGTGAAGATAAACACGGTTTATGATATGACATGCAGTGTCAATGCTTCAGGCCAGAATTTTCATGGAGTCTTGTATTCATCAAGCATCGTCCGAGCCATTTCAATAAGTGTTCTATTCTTGCGTTCGATGACGCCATTCTGCTGTGGCGTGTACGGAGCTGAGAATTCATGTGTGATGCCCAAAGTATCAAGATATGTATCCAGGCCAGTGTTCTTGAATTCAGTGCCATTTTCACTTCTGATGTGCTTTATCTTGGCGCCATAGTTGTTCATTGCTTGATTGGCGAAGCGTCTGAAGACATCCTGCACTTCAGTCTTGTAGAGGATTATATGCACCCAAGTATATCTTGAATAATCATCAAGAATGACAAAGCCATAGAGACAAGCAGTAGTAGTAAGAGTTTAGTAATGAGTGGGACCGAAAAGATCCATGTGGAGCAGTTCAAAGGGTTGAGTCATTGTCACGATTGTCTTCGAGGGATGCTTGGCCCTCGTCATCTTTCCTACTTCACAGGCACCGCATAAGTGATCCTTCTTGAACTTGATGCCCTCGATGCCTCTAACATGCTTCTTCCTTGTAAGGGTGTGGAGGTTCCTCATGCCAGCATGCCCTAGCCTCCGATGCCAGAGCCAGCATTCAGAAGCTTTTGCTAGAAGATATATGGCAAGTTGTGGTCCTGCTGAGAAATCTACCACATACAAATCATCTCTCCGATACCCTTCAAACACTAGAGACTTGTCAGATTCCATTAGAACAAGTCAACGATATTTTCCAAATATCACAATCATGTTTAAATCACAAAGCATTGAGACAGACATTAAGTTGAAACCAAGGGATTCAACAACCATGACTTTATCCAAGTGTTGATCCTTTGAGATTGCAACTCTACCTAGACCCAATACCTTGCTTTTACCAGTGTCAGCAAATGTGATGTGACTTTTGTCAGATGGACGTAAGGTTGAGTCCATGAGAAGGCTTCGCTTGCCAGTCATGTGATTGGTACACCCACTATCAATAATCCATTCTGAAGCTGCTGGTGTCGTACCCTACAGTGCAGTTAGGGGGATAGGCTTCACGAAGAGAATCGTGAAGCAAAAATATTTGACGAACTAGTGGATTATAAAAGCATAGATCGAGATTAGGACTGATAGGGCAAGTAGCAAGCGACTTAGGAACAAAGTACATAATAAGACCATTTGGGCATTTGATCTTGCACCGTACAAGATGTGTAAGGTCCCTAGCAATAGCATCAGACGAGTTTGGTTTTCGTCTGGAGACCTTTCCCTGCAAAAGAGAGTTAAGCTTTCTTAGCCACACACATCTTCAAGGGTGGCTTCGAAGCAATGAGTCTAAGTGCAGTATCTGAGAACTTTGGCTTTGGAGCCCTAGCAAAAAGTCTTGCAGGTGGACAATAGTACTCATAAGAATAAGCAGAATAGTTCTTGGTCTTATGAACATGGTGGTTTGATGAACCGTGCTCATATACATAGGCCTGAGTATGGCTTCCCTGCAAAACATTTGCATTAGTGCGACTTAGGTGAGTCATCTATCTATATGAAGCCTTTGGGATGTATGAAGCCTGTGGTCTGGGATTTGACTTCTTCACTTGTGGTGTCATGACGACATTCACAGGAAGATTCTCCAAACACCTTTTCGGCACCCAGACCTTCTTCATAGGCGACCCATTCCTGCAGTTAGTACCAATATACCTGGCAAACACTTCACCATTCTGATTCTTAAACAGTTTATAGTTTGCATAAAAGGATTCATCAATAACAATGGGATTAGCACAAGTGAATCCAGATAGGGTGGATGGATCCGCTGAAGGATCCTTTGCCGCAACCCATGTGGTTTTGTGGTACTGCTCAGGTTTCCAGTAAGAGCCATCAGCATTCATTTTCCTCTCGAACCCAACACCCTCTTTCCTAGGGTTTCGGTTCAGCATTTACCTTTTGAGGACATCACATAGTGTCTGATGCCCTTTGAGACTTTTGTACATCCCTGTTTCAACCAATGTCTTCAACCTAGCATTCTCATCAGCAATAGCAGTGGTATCCTCAGTAGAGGGGTTAGTTACCACATCAACAGTTGAAGATATTACAATAGTAGCAGCAGTAGAACATTCGGCAACAGAAGTAGCGTTATCACGCTCAATGCATTTAAGACATGGTGGTTCAAATCCTTCCTGAGCTGAACTGATCTATTCGGCGTGAAGTGACTCGTTTTCCTTTTGAAGATCTTCATGAGCCGCTCTCAATTTCTCAAGATCTTGCTTCCTTTGAAGATAATCATAGGAAAGCCTTTCATGAGTTGTTGAGAGCGTTTCATGACGACTTTCAAGTTCCTCATACTTAACGTGAAGATTTTTTTATGTCTTCAATTAAGGACTGAGATCGAGTCATTTCAGCGTCTAACAGATCATCGCTTTTGTCTAACAGTTTTTGAATGTGTTCCATAGCTTTCTGTTGTTCAGTTGCAATTTTAGCAAGTGTTTTGTAGCTGGGTTTGGAACCACAATCAGAGTCATCGTCACTAGATGTTTGATAGTGAGTCGTGCATGTGTTTACCTTGGCACCACATGCCATGAAGCAGTAGGAAGGAGCGGAGTAGTCCTTGTCATTTGCATCGGTGTTGGTGATGAAGTCATTGTCTTCAGTGTTGAAGATGGACTTGGCAACGTATGTTGTAGCCAGACTCGCAACGCCAGAATCAGACTCCTCCTCAGACTCCACCTCCGCCTCCTCAGAAGCGGACTCCTCCTCAGAATCCATTTCCTTGCCAACAAACGCACGTGCCTTGACAAATGAGCTCTTCTTGTGTGATGAAGACTTTGAGAAAGACTTGGATGAAGACTTTGAGTATTTCTTCTTCTTCTTGTCGTTCGAGTCATAACCCTTGCTCTTCTTCTTCTTCTTGTTCTCATTGTCCCACTGTGGACACTCAGAGATGTAGTGGCCAAGTTTCTTGCACTTGTGACATGTTCTCTTCTTGTAGTCATGAGCAGAAGCTTCATCATTCCTTGAGCTTGATCGTGAAGACTTTCTGAAGCCTTTCTTCTTGGTGAATTTTTGGAACTTCTTCACAAGCATAGCAAGCTCCTTTCCAATGTCTTCAGGATCATCGGAACTGTTGTCAGATTCTTCTTCAGATGAGGAGACAACTTTTGCCTTCAAGGCACGAGTTCGCCCATAGTTGGGACCATAGATGTCTCTTTTCTCAGAAAGCTGAAACTCGTGTGTGTTGAGCCTCTCAAGTATGTTAGACGAATCGAGTGTCTTGAAATCAGGACGTTGTTGAATCATTAGGGCTAGGGTGTCAAACAAACTGTCAAGTGATCTCAGGAGTGTCTTGACGACTTCATGCTTGGTGATCTCAGTAGCACCGAGGGCTTGAAGCTCATTTGTGATGTCAGTGAGTCGATCAAACGTGAGCTGGACATTTTCATTGTCATTTCTCTTGAAGCGGTTGAATAGGTTGTGAAGGACACTGATTCTCTGATCTCTCTGGGTTGAGACGCCTTCATTGACCTTGAAGAGCCAGTCCCAGACTAGCTTAGATGTTTCCAAAGCACTCATGCGGCCATACTGTCCTTTGGTCAGATGACCACAGATAATATTCTTGTCAGTAGAGTCCAGTTGAATGAACTTCTTGAAATCAGCAACAGTGACACCTTCTCCAGCCTTGGGAACGTCGTTCTTGATGACATACCATAGGTTGACATCAATGGCTTCAAGATGCATGCACATCTTATTCTTCCAGTAGGGATATTCAGTTCCATCGAAGACGGGTCACGTAGCAGAGACTCTAATTATCCCTGCAGTCGACATAGCTAAAACTCCAGGTGGTTAAACCGAATCACACAGAACAAGGGAGTACCTTGCTCTAATACCAATTGAAAGTGCTAGTGATCGACTAGAGGGGGGGGTGAATAGGCGATTTTTATGAAAGTCTTCAAAACATGTAAGTTTCGAAGACAAACGATAGAAATAAACCTATTACCATGCAGTGGAAGGTAGACTACACTAGGCAAACCATAGTCACGTATTCAATGAAGTGAAAGCACAATGACTAATAGCAACTAGGCAGTAAGGATCAGGTAGGAAGATATTGTGAAGCCAATCAGAACAAGAAGTCACTCAGTGAAGATAGAAGACAATGCAATCATACAATGACTTCACTAGGACCAACAGTAAGTAAAGGGAAGGGAAGGATGAAACCATGACTCATTGAAGATAATGATTTGTTGGACCTGTTCCAGTTGCTGTGACAACTGTACATCTGGTTAGGGAGGCTGAGATTCAACTCAGAAGACCTCATCTTCACCTTATTCCCCTTGAGCTAAGGACACCCAGTCCTCGCCCAATCACTCTGGTAAGTCTTCAAGGTAGACTTCCAAACCTTCAAAGACTTCGTTCACCGGCGATCCACAATGACTCTTGGATCCTCAGAACGCAATGTCTAACCGGCTGGAGGATTCACAGTCCTCAAGTGTAATAAGTCTTCAGATCACAGAGACAGGAAGACTTAAGTGATGCCTAACACTCTTTGGATCTGGGTGTTTAGGGCTTTCTCCTCGCAAGGAATTCTCTCTCAAAGGCTTCGAGGTGGGTTGCCCTCAAACGACAAAAGCTGTACTTTAACTCTGAGCAGCCAACCATTTATGTTTGTAGGGGGTGGGCTATTTATAGCCACTAGGCAACCCGACCTAATTTGTCCGAAATGACCCAGGGTCACTAAGGAACTGACACGTGTTCCAACGGTCAGATTTAAAACAGACACGACAACTTTACTTGGGCTACAAGCAAAGCTGACTTGTCCAACTCTGAACAGGATTCGCTCTCATAGTCTTCACTCGAAGACATAGGATTTTGGTTAAGCATCACTTCAGTCATTCTGACTGGTTCTCTTGGACCCCACTTAATAGTAAGGTGGTTCCAATGACTCAACAAAGAAGAAAAGGAACTACGAAATATCTAAGTCTTCGTGCTCCATAGTCTTCATGCAATGTCTTCTCTTGTCATAGTCTTCAATGTGAATGTCTTCACATACCACCTTAGTCTTCAATGTCTTCTTACATTTTTAGGGGTCATCTCTGGTAGGAAAACCAAATCAATGAGGGACTTCTACCTGTGTTATCCTGCAATTCTCACAAATACATTAGTCCCTCAACTAGGTTTTTCGTCAATACTCCAAAACCATCTAGGGGTGGAACTAGATGCACTTACACTTATGAATACCCGGCAGAGCAAAGTTGATGACTACTCGATAGTTCAGTGTGCCATGCTTTACGACTTCGAACCGGGAATTCAACGACGTTTTGAACGTCATGGAGCATATTAGATGTTCTAGGAGTTGAAGTTAATATTTAAAGCAAATGCTTGGATTGAGAGATATGAAGTCTCCAATAAGTTCTATAGTTTCAAGATGGAGGAGAATAGTTCTGTCAGTGAACGTATACTCAGAATGTTCTGGTACCACAAACACTTGACCAAACTGGGAGTTAATCTTCCTGATGATAGTGTCATTGACAGAGTTCTTCAATCACTGCCACCAAGCTACAAGAGCTTCGTGATGAACTATAATATGAAAGGGATAGATAAGACGATTCCTGAGCTCTTCGCAATACTAAATGATGCGGAGGTAGAAATCATTAAAGAGCAACAAGTGTTGATGGTCAACAAGACCACCAGTTTCAAGAAAAAGGGTAAATGGAAGAAGGGGAACTTCAAGAAGAATAGCAAGCCTGTTTTTGCTCAAGTGAAGAAACCAAAGTCTGGACCTAAGCCTGAGATTGAGTGCTTCTACTGCAAAGGAACTAGTCACTGGAAGCGGAACTGCCCCAAGTATTTGGCGGAGAAGAAGGATGGCAAAGTGAAAGGTATATTTGATATACATGTTATTGATGTGTACCTTACTAATGCTCGCAGTAGCACCTGGGTATTTGATACTGGTTCAGTTGCTAACATTTGCAACTCGAAACAGGGGCTACGGATTAACCAAAGATTGGCTAAGGACCAGGTGACGATGTGCGCGGGAAATGGTTCCAGAGTCGATGTGATCGCCGTCGGCACGCTACCTCTACATGTACCTTCGGGATTAGTTTTAGGCCTAAATAATTGTTATTTGGTGCCAGTGTTGAGCATGAACATTATATGTGGATCTTGTTTGAGGCGAGATGTTATTCATTTAAATCAGAGAATAATGGTTGTTCTATTTATATGAGTAATATCTTTTATGGTTATGCACCCCTGATGAGTGGTCTATTTTTACTAAATCTTGATAGTAGTGATACACATGTTCATAGTATTGAAGCCAAAAGATGCAGAGTTGACAATGATGGTGCAACTTATTTGTGGCACTGCCGTTTAAGTCATATTGGTGTAAACCGCATGAAGAAACTCCATTCTGATGGACTTCTAGAATCACTTGATTATGAATCACTTGGTAGTTGCGAACCATGAAACGAGCAATAGACACTACAAAAAAAAATACACTTCCGTGATGATACGTGTTTGTCACAGTAGGTCACTTTTTTGTCATGCATGTACATCCATGACAAATTTATGACAGAATCAAGATAGTCATACCTGTGCTGTTGTAGAAGTGTTCCATGACATTACAAAAATTATCATCACGGAAGTGTCCACTTCCATGACGAAAAACCATGCGTCACAGAAGTGCTTTCGTCAAGGGTGACCGACACGTGGCATCCACCGTAATGGAACGCCGTTTAGCTATCGGGTCGGGTTTTGGATCTGATAACCCGTTAACAGCCCCGACCAATGGGGATTTTCCACGTGTATAATCATCATTGGCTAGAGGAAACACGTGTCGGCTCATCGTCGAGACAGATGTCATCCACTCACTGGACAGAAGGTGCCTATGATATGTCGACATGTGGCACAGCCCAACAAGTTTAAATGGGCCCAACAAGTTTAAATGGGCCCACGAGATTTTGCGGACCATAATGGGCTGGCCCAGCTAAAGGCCCACAAGATTTCGCGGGCCATAATGGGCCGGCCTAGGTAAAGGCCCACGAGATTTTTGTGTGCCATAATAGGCCGGCCCAGGTAAAGGCCCACAAAATTCTTGCGGATCATAATGGGCCGGCCCAGCTAAAGGCCCACGAGATTTCACCGACATTAACGGGCCAGCCCAGCTCTAGGCCCACAAGATTTTGAGGACCCTAGTAGGCCGGCCCTTTAACTGGCTGCCATGTTTTGGGCCAAATGCCGGCCCATATTTGATACGGTCTATTAATGGCCTGCCACGCTCCAGGCCTAATAGTGGCCCACATGAGATCTGGCCCGTTAAAAGCCTACCACGTTCTGGGCCAAATTATGGCCCAGATCAGGTCTGGCCCTTTAAGAGGTTTTGGGCCTAATTATGGCCCATATCAGATTCGTCCCGTCAACTGGACACTATGCTTTTGGGCCCACTTGCTAAAGGCGCACTTAGTAATTCTGCCTGATATTAGTTTTGGCCTGTTAAGGGCCCGTTTAACATTTCGGCCCTATATTAATTTCATCCTCTTAAAATCCCGTCATATAGTTGGGCCTAACTACGGCCCGGTTTGCATCCGGCCTGCTCGCAGCCGATATCTGATTGGGCCAAACAAGGACCGATACAATTTTTCAGCCTGTTAAAAGCCCGTGATTTGATTCACACAATCATGGGCCGGGGTTCATTTCGGGCTGCTGCCGTCCCGTGAGCTGATAGGCACATTGAAGGTCCAACCTACATCGTGATTGCATGACGACCCGATTATGTATCGTAATTTTATGGTTTGGCTGGTTTACTGCGAAGACATGATATATATACAGTAAAATAACTGCAGCATCGTGAATAAGAAAAAACCTATACTATACAATAAAGAAATTACGGCATATTATATCGACTGGGCATCAAAGTTCGCCACTATGATAATAAAGCACAAGCAGACAGCCAATTACATACACTGGGCATCAAAGATAGCCACCAGTGCAAATAAACATGCCGACAAAATAGTATACAAAATCGACTGCACTTCAATAGAGTTCAAGAAAGGTTAGCCCTGCTGGGGAGCTGCAGCGCAAGCAGCTGAGCAAGATGATGAGACTGCACTCGTTCAACACTTATATCTTCCTCACTCTGAAAGATAAACAAGCAGACAGATGATAGGTTTTGCACATAAAAGTATCAGTGCTGACAATTCATCACATTTCTTACTGACGAATAAAGTGACACGGTTTAAATTTGCATTAACACAATATGGTATTGTTCAGGTCAAGACATGGCAGGAAATGACATTGTGAAGGAGTTGGCAGCTTCACGACACCACTGGATTACAGATCAAGAGCTCATAAGTATCAATGGTTAGTGTGCTATCAATTTATACCATTTCAGATTGGCAAATAAAGAGACGGTTTAAATAATAGTAGAATGATATGACATTTTCATAGTTAAGACATTGCAGAATATGACATTGTGCTGTAGTGGGTAGGTTCACCACACCACTAGATTATAGATGAAGAACAGAAGCATACATGCAGTGCAAAAGAAGATCACTTGCTCTATATAGTTTAATTTACATGGTATGAAGAAGGAACTTGGTTGTACAACTGAAAACTTAAATTGAGAAAGGATGAACTTTTGTTTATGAACTACATATAATAAAATTTAAACAAGCAATTTGATGCAAACACCAAAAAAAACAGCTGTTGCAGTCATGCCTAACCAAATATATACAACAAAGTTTGAAGGCTTGAGATGGACAAACTTACATTATTGGTGAAGACAGGCTCTATAAAGGCCTTGTCCATGCTGATGGGGGGTAATCCAAGAAATTTACTACAGAGTCTTCTTCAAAAGCATTGCCTTTATTCTACATTTTGTTAAGAGTAAATATAGATGTGATAATATGCGAAAAAATGGAGAATATTTAAGATAAGATGAAGAGTGATGCTACATAACCAAGTAGCTATAAATGTAAGTGCAGCGATACAGGCAAAAGGTACAGCCAAGAGCAATGCACAGCTAAAGTTCTTTAGTACCAACCTTATGGTAAGAGTAAATATAGATCTGATGTGTAGAAAATGGAGGGCAAAGGAAAATAAGCTACAGAGTGATGGTACATGAACAATTACCTGTCATTATAAGTACACTAATAAAGGACAACATGTACTTACAAGAACAATGCAGAGCTAAAAAAACATAGGTATTGGATATATTCTACACTAATGTAACCATTCATACAGATCAGATAATTTCGAGCGAACAATTGATAAGCAAGCTATCATGCATACTCCTGTCACATAATGAACCAGGTATGTATGCAAGTACAGTGATACAGGACAACAGGTACTAACAAGGGCAAAGCAGCGGGCAACATATTTGCGATATCCCGTCGTTCTTGTCAAACCGGAATTCTTCTTCGAGCAGATTTCCTGCAAAAAAGACCCGTAAGGCACATGTGGAAAAGTAGAAGTTCAAATTGTCATGTGATTTCATAGTGTCACACCCTAGCAAGTTCATGCATTAGAGTGTTGCATCATGTTTATTCTTTCATCAGAAACCTGAAATGGGGATGACAGAACCCCCAGCCCCCTCTGAAACAAGCTAGGTTTTACTAAAAACTTTTTCAATGAACCTGAAATGCCCTTCTAAAATGCCCATCATTTTTGTCCTGGTTCAGAACCCCTGATAAAAGTGATGCACATTTTCCTAGGTCATCCTAGGGTCTTTGAATTAAATCATAGATATTTGAATTTGGGCATTTAAAATTATATAAAATATTTAGATGCCCAAATATCTCCAAACTAAAATGTTTCATGTTGGAAATAATCCAACTATGGACCAGGAGTAGTTTGGTGATTTTAGGAGTTGCCTAAGTATTTTTAATAAATCAGCAAAGCTGCAGAAGCATTAAAAAACAGAAAATAGAAAAAAATAGAAAAACTTACCTGGCGCCCAGCACCAGGCCCACCTGCCGGCCCAGCCCAGCGCCGCTCCAGCGAGCTGCTTGCCGGCCAGGCAGGCAGGCAGGTGCCCGACGGCGACCGCAGCGCGCGCCACGCACCTGCTCGCCGCCTCGCTGCTCCCCTCGCCTGGTGACGTCGTGGATCGCTCCCCCTCACTTCCCCGAACCCCCCAGACACCCCCTCTCCTCTCCAGCTCCTCTCTCTCGCGCTCCCTCGCCATGGCCGACGCTACCGCCGCCGTGCCTACGTCGTAGCCGTGCTCCCCGCCGCCCGTGCGTCCTCTCGTCGTGTCCAGGAGCTCCGCCGCTGTCCACTTCATCGAGCAAGCCGAGCCCCGAGCGCTCGCAACGCCCGAGTCCACTGCAACGACCTCGCCCGAACCGCCGTCGCCGGAGATTCCCTTCAACGCCGTGGTCGCTCCGGTCCGTCCCCGGCCGCACCAAGGGCTTCGTCGAACTCCCCATGAGCTTAGCCCTCTTCCCCTCCCTTCTTTCATGCTCCCGAGCCGTGTAGCGACCTCCCGGAGCTCAACCGCACCCACCACCATGGAGCTCGTCGCCGACGTGCTCCCGGTCACCCTCCGACCACTCCACGGTGTCCATCATGCTCACCGCGCCACGTAGCACCTAACTAGCTACTCCCCGCACCTCACCGACCCTCCTAGCGACAAGTTCGACTTCGGCCGAACTCCGGTGGCCGCCAAAGTCGTCGCCGGCGCCAACTCCGGCCACCCCGACCCCAACGGACTCCACCAAGAGCTGCGGCTCGACCTCAGCTCCTCTCCATTGGCCTCCGCGGCTCGTTTGGTTGCCGGAACGGCAAAAATCACTTCCGCCGCCGCGTCGGGCTCGCCGGCGGCTAAACACCGGTGCAGCCGACCCGGGTTTGACCACGGGTGGGCCCTGGTTGACTCTCCTGAGTCAATGACAGGTGGGGCCCAGCCCTGTTAATTAAACAGGTTTAGTTTTAATTAAACTTTAACTAATCTAATCACACTGACACGCGGGACCCACTGTCAGGTTTGACCCGGACCGTGTCCTGTTGACCTGCTGATGTCACACTGACGTCAGGCTGACGCAGTAATTGATTTTCTGGATTTAATCTAATATAGGAAATTCCAGAATATAGTTTAAACTTCAAAAATTCATAACTTTTTATCTGTAACTCCAAATCAGACAAATTATATATGAAAAATGATCAGAAAAATCCAATCTATCCATCTGTACTATTCTCATGCATGATTAAACAAGTTAACTTGATGTTTAATGCAGAACAAGGAAAAACACTTTAAAGGGCCATGTATGAGTTTGAAATTTGAATCTTTGATTCAAATTGGTTCAAACCCCTCTAGCCTTAGTTGCATTAGCCCAACACACTCATATTGCCATGTTTCATGCATGCATCATATTGTCGCACATTGTTTGGTGATGGTTGTGTATCGGTGTTCTTTGCGGCAGGTTCTGCCTCCGAGGAGTACCGTGATTACCCTAACGAAGAACCGTATCAGTGCATCGAACCATCAGGCAAGCAACCAACCATTTGATCATATCGATACAATCCCATGTTCTCGCTCCTGCTCTCTTTTACTGCATTAAGACAACGCATTTCAAACTGCTGTGTGCTACGGTAGTTGAACCCACTTCCTCTGCATGACCTGTCATTGCCACAGTAACTAGATGAAACCCACTAGCATGTGTAGGAGTTGATTGAGCCATATGTATGTGTTGTTCCTACCTTGCTATGCCTGCTATGCTTAGAGTCGTGTCAGGTCTGGTTCATCTGGGTGATGGGCTAGAGTGAAATGACTATATCGGTAATGAGAGTGGTGTGGTGAACACGATTTGGTAAAGGTATCGATGAAAGGCCATGTAGGAGTACATGGTGGGTTGTTTCATTGAAGCCGACCTTAAGCACTGAGATCTGTATGTGTGATTTAAGATACAGCTACTACCATGCATTAGGCCCTGAAATATGACCCCGCTCGACTTCTTATCCACCCTAGTTCTCTGTCCAGGAGTTGCATGTAGTTTCTGGTGTTTGTAGCCTACTGGAGGCCGTGGACAGCGTTGCCCGTAGGGGTGGGCTGTGATGCGGTAGGTACGTGGCACGGTGTACCGAATACCCGTTAGGTATCTCGAGAACCCTGTTCACATCGTTTGGGGCTGTGAGCGAAACCTCGGCCAGGTCTCCTCATGGATGGAACCCGAATAGGCGATAAACCTGGACTAGAGACTTAGGTGTTTAGGTAGGTCGTGGTCTACACCCACGTCGGCTTTCGCTTGAAGTCTGCCGAGCACATGTCGTGTGCAGACGCTAAGTGGTGGAAACATGTATGAAGAAGTACACCCCTGCACGGTTAACATGATCTATTCGAATAGCCGCGTCCGCGGTAAAGGACTACTTGGTTGCCTATACAGTTCATAGACAAGTAAATGGAAACTACTAAAAGCCTCAAGATAAGTGTGAGTGCCGAGGATGGCTCTTCCGTAGGAAGACGGAGGTGGATCCTCGGTGGTGTATTGAAGTGGTGAGTAGTGGACTCGTGTGCGCAAAACTATTTCAAGTTGGAGTCTCGTAGGATAGCCTAGCCAAGAGTCAACGCTGGCTTGCTGCAACAACTCCACCAACCCTTCTTGATAATGTGCATGTATGTAGGATCTGATGTAAGTCTTGCTGAGTACCTTTGTACTCATGTTGCTATAATTTACATTTTTACAGAAGACGCTGCAACCCCTTCTGATGGGTTCTTCGTAGACGTTGACATCGATGAGTAGGCTAAGGCCCAGGTGGTGATCCTGAGCTTGTGAAGGACCACGTAGTATAGCTAGGCTTTCCAAGCCTCTTTTATTTTACTAGTTGTCTGTACCCGCTGCTGGTTTGTATGACTGTATGACTTGAATGCTGGGTCATGTGACCCGTACCTATGTGTATGTTATGTATGGCTCTCTGAGCCTTAAATAAAGTACTTGTGTCGTAGAGTCATGTTGTGATGCCATGTTGTATTTGCACATATCGAGCATATTGTGTGTATGTTATTGAAATGCTTGGTATGTGTGGGATCTGACTATCTAGTTGTTTATCTTTAGTAGCCTCTCTTACCGGGAAATGTCTCCTAGTGTTACCGCTGAGCCATGGTAGCTTGCTACTGCTCTGGAACACTTAGGCTGGCCAGCATGTGTCCTTCTTCGTTCCTGTGTCTGTCCCTTCGGGGAAATGTCACGCATTGAGTACCGGAGTCCTGTTAGCCCGCTACAGCCCGGTTTACCGGAGTCCTACTAGCCCAGTGCTACAGCCCGGACCCACTTGCTGATGACCGACACGTTCGAAGCTGGGTCATGGATGCCTGTCCCTATAAGTCTGTGCCACTTTGGGTTTACAACTAGTCATGTCAGCCCGGGCTCCTTATCATATGGATGCTAGCGATACTATCATATACGTGAGCCAAAAGGCGCAAACGGTCCCGGGAAAAGGTAAGGCGACACCCGTGGGGATACCGTGCGTGAGGCCGCAAAGTGATATGAGGTGTTACAAGCTAGATCGATGTGACATCGAGTCGGGGTCCTGACAGCGTTGGCATTAGAGCCGGACTGCCTGTAGGTTCTCCAAGCCAAACTGGTCGATGTTGAGTCTAGAAATTCTTTAGTTATATGTAGGGGAATTGTTTGTGGGTTGGAACGTAAGGCTCTTTTTACTCCTTTATCTTATGACATTTTGATCTGAGTCAGTCTATTCTTCCACCGAGGGTTAAGGAATTAGGATCTTTTCTCTCTATCAGGATCACGTGTTACTAATCAGTAGTACCTTATAGGTTTGATGGATACAAGCCTAGTACAGTTCTACTACCACATCATGTTGTTAGGATGGACTCAGAACTTTGATATGATGATGTTGAGTGTGTATGAAATCCTTTGTCAAATGTCTCAAAATCCTTCTTGAGCATTTACAGCTGTTATGCTGCCGAAATTTTGCTAGAAATTCTAATGCCTTTGCATTATGGTTGTGCTTTCAGATGGCCACTCGCGACCTTAATCAAGTGGTTCGCCTGACTCGATGCCTAGATGTACCCGGCCATACCGCCATGTTGGTCAGGGTAATGAATGAGGCTGGATACCGTTGGTATCTTGAGTACACGGTCGAAGAGCAATTCCGAGACTTTAATCAAAGTCAGTATCTCTGCACTGTCAGGATATTTCCATCTTATCCTGGATCCACCGAGCCCCTTCACTGCTCCTATGGACTCGGGGTTACTATTGAGATGGCTGTGCAGGACGCCGCCTACTCTATGATGACCATCATGCGAGTCAGGTCTGGCCTATTTCGGGACTCTGATTTCCGGTATATGCCAGGATCACTTCCGGGAGCACAAGGGTATCTCCAGGCTATCTATGCTGACCCACTCAGGAGGATTCACGGACTCGCACCACTGCTGAGATGCTCGAGGATAAGGACCGTGAAAATCGGGCCTTGAGGCTAGAGCTTTTCAATACCCATGCTGACCATTGGGCCACGTTGACTCGGTTTGCACCGGCGGTGCAAGCTGGATATTCGGATATGCGCGATCTCTATCCTGTGAGATCTGCTCTGCCAGACGTGATGGGTTGGCGTGATGTAGGAGGCATCACCCCACCTCGCGATTCCCGCAGGCCACCGTCTATTGGTCCAAGACCTCATCCTAGCCCCTATGGTCCTCAATCTCCGCGGGATCGTCTGTTCCCGGATGATCATGTTGAGCTTCCAGGCTATGGAGGTGACTTCTACGAGGACTACTACGGATCGGTCTGAGTTAGTGGTAGTATCACTAGTTCGTACTAGCTGTGTCGTCTATCGTCCTGCGTGACTCGTGGGATATGACCTAGTTTGTACCGCCTTCCGGAGGTGTAGAAAAATAATGTATAGGAGCTTGGGATGCCTCCGATGAGATGTAATCCTCTTTTCACCGTAATAGTACCTTGTTTGGTCTTGTACTAAACCTTGTATGGTGTGTATGACGATGGAATAAAAGAAGCAGATTCTGTATCTACCATGTCATACGGATGATCATCTTGCATTCCGAGTTATTCCTTACATTTTGTATCCTGTGTCGGAATCTTATCATTCTGACTAAATCATTGTCTTGTTTACCTAGGATGGTCAACACGCGCAATAACCCTGCTCCTCAAGAGCAGGCCGAAGGCAGTGAAGTCAGGAATGCAAATCTGCCTCATCCTCCTTCCCTAGCCGAGGTTATGATGGAAGGCGAAAGAAACAAGCGGGAGACCAACCGTTTGTTGGAGCGTATTGAACAGAACACAGCACACCATCAGAGGACTAACGTGGTGTCACTCAGTGATTTCATCAAGTTACATCCACCCACGTTCCACCACTCCGTCGAGCCTCTCGACGCTGATGACTAGCTTCGCAGTATCTCTCACAAACTGCGTTCCGCGCTGATAGCTGAGGCTGACAAGTTCACCTTTGCTGCATATCATCTTGAAGGCCCCGCCAGTCTCTGGTGGGAGAATTATGGAGCTATGCGCCCAGCGGGCCATGTCACTACTTGGGCTGAATTCAGCGAGGCTTTCCGTGAACATCACATTCCGGAGGGTCTCATGGACCGTAAACGTGAGGAATTTTGCAGTTTCACTCAGGGCCGACTCTCTGTGGATGCTTATAGCAGGGAGTTCGGTAACCTCGCACGATATGCCACTGAGGAAGTTTCTACTGATGCCAAGAAGCAAGCAAGGTTCTGTAAGGGGCTTAGTCCTGAGCTTCGCCGCGACCTCCGTCTGCATGAGTGCACATCTTTTCAGAAGCTTGTTAACAAGGCCATCAGTGCTGAGACTGGTCAGTCTGATTATGACGCAACATGCAAGCATGGCCGTGACGTGGGTTCCTCATCCGGTGCTGGCCCTCAGAAGCGCCGCGTGTGGGTGCCCAACACTGCCCTGCCACCCAGGTTCACACCGAGGCCATCCTTCCAGGCGCCTCGCCCCGTTCAACAGTCTGCACCAGCCAAGCCCTATGGTGGTCCAACCAACAGTGCTCCTCCACGTACCAGTTCTGTGACTTGTTTCAAGTGTGGGGAATCTGGCCACTATATGCGCGAGTGTCCCCAAACCAACCCCAACCAATCTGCTAAATCTGTTGGCCGTGGCAAGCCGACAGGGAAAGTGTTCCACGCCAAGCCGGCCACCGCTACACGTGGCAATGTCAATTGTATTTCTGCCGCAGAAGCTCAAGAGGATCCCAACGTCGTTCTCGGTACGCTCCTTGTTAATTGCCACCCGGCATCTGTTCTTTTCGATACAGGAGCATCTCATTCATTCATATCCGAGAACTATGCTCGCTTGCATAACACCACATTCGGTGACATGCCATCCTCTATGGTAATTCAAACTCCGGGATCCAAATGGCAAACCTCTAGGGTAAGTCATGGAAATGAAATCCAAGTCGACAGACTTGTTTTCCTTGCATCTTTGATAGCTCTTAAATCTTCAGATATTAATATCATCTTGGGTATGGACTGGATGTCAGCCCATCATGCCAAAATTGATTGCTTCTCTAGGACTGTTCAACTCACCCATCCTTCAGGGAAGATAGTCAATGTCCTGACCCGATTAGCCAAGCGACAGTTATATTCTCTTAACGCCAGCCCTTTACCAGACCTTGAGGACGTTCCGGTAGTCCGTGACTTTCCGGATGTCTTTCCAGAGGAATTGCCAGGTGTTCCACCTGACAGGGATGTGGAGTTCGTAATAGACCTCATTCCAGGAACCGTCCCGATTGCTAGAAGACCTTATAAGATGGCACCACTAGAACTAGCCGAGCTTAAGAAACAACTCGATGAGTCCTTGAAAAAGGGTTTCATCCGACCTAGTTCATCTCCGTGGGCTTGCCCCGTCCTCTTCGTCAAGAAGAAGGATGGTACGGACCGGATGGTTGTAGATTATCGACCTGTCAATTTGGTCATAATCAAGAACAAATATCCGCTCCCCAGGATCAACGACCTGTATGATCAGCTCGCTGGATCCTCAATCTTCTCCAAAATGGATTTGAGGTTGGGCTACCATCAAATCAAAATCAGGAACCGGGACATTCCTAAAACGGCCTTTGTTACTCGTTATGGCCAATACGAGTACACCGTCATGTCCTTCGGTTTAACCAACGCTCCAGCCACCTTTTCTTGGTTAATGAACTCAATCTTCATGGAGTATTTGGATAAATTCGTCGTGGTTTACCTCGATGATATACTCATCTACTCCAAGAACGAGGAAGAACATGCCGAACATCTAAGGCTAGTGTTGAAGAAACTTCGAGAGCATCGCCTTTATGCCAAATTTTCTAAATGTGAATTCCGGTTGTCAGAAGTGACCTATCTGGGTCATGTAATATCTGGTAAAGGTATTGCTATTAACCCTGAGCGAGTTCAAGCCGTCCTTAATTGGACTCCACCTGAATCGGTCAAGCAAGTTCGGAGTTTTCTGGGCTTAGCGAGCTATTGCAGTCGCTTTGTCGAGAACTTCTCCAAAGTTGCTAAACCTCTAACCGAACTCCTCAAGAAAGATCAAAAGTTCGAGTGGACTCCACAATATGAGCACAGCTTTCAGGAACTGAAAAGACGCCTGACTTCTGCTCCCGTACTGGTACCACCAGACTTCTCCAAGGACTTTGTTATCTACTGCGACGCCTCGCGACAAGGACTAGGTTGCATTCTCATGCAAGATCGACAAGTAATTGCTTATGCTTCACGGCAATTGCACCCACATGAGGAGAATTATCCCACTCATGATCTAGAGCTTGCAGCCGCAGTCTATGCACTTAAAACCTGGCGACATTACCTTCTTGGTAATCGTTGCGAAATATTCACTGATCAGCAAAGTCTGAAGTATATCTTCACCCAACCGGATTTGAATCTCAGGCAAAGACGTTGGGTTGAGTTGATCACAGATTTCGACTTAGGAATAACTTACACCCCAGGGAAAGCCAACGTCATGGCTGATGCGCTAAGTCGTAAATCTTATTGTAACAACCTGATGTTACAACAAAGTCAACCGCTTCTCCATGAGGAAATTCGGAAGCTTAACCTTCACATTGTTCCTCAAGGATTTCTTTCCACCTTGGTGGCGAAACCTACTCTTACGGATCAAATTATCGCTGCCCAAAAGCGAGATAAGGGAATATCTAAAATCAAGGAGAACATTGCTAGCGGAGGTGCTAGTTGTTTCTCCACAAATGGTCATGGTGTTGTGTACTTTGAGAACCGTTTAGTGGTTCCCAAGAACCAGCATCTACGGCAGTTGATCCTTAAGGAGGCTCATGAATCTCCTCTCACCATTCATCCCGGTAGTACCAAGATGTATCAGGACCTACGCCAGAGGTTCTGGTGGACTAGGATGAAGAGAGAAATTGCTCAGTATATTGCTAATTGCGACGTCTGCCGTCGTGTAAAAGCAGAGCATCAACGGCCTGCTGGCACCCTTCAACCCTTAGCTATTCCTGAATGGAAATGGGATAAAATTGGTATGGATTTCATTACCGGTTTTCCCAGAACCAAGAGAGGGAATAATGCTATCTTCGTCGTTGTCGATCATCTTTCCAAAGTGGCCCATTTCTTACCTGTTCGTGAGAGTATAACCGCTAGCCAGTTGGCAGACTTATACATCTCCCGAATAGTGTCTCTCCATGGTGTTCCTTTGGAAATTAACTCGGATCGAGGAAGTCTTTTCACCTCTCGATTTTGGGAAAGTTTCCAAAATGCTATGGGAACCCGCCTTTCCTTTAGCACCGCTTTTCACCCTCAATCGAGTGGTCAGGTAGAACGCGTCAACCAGATCCTAGAAGACATGCTTCGAGCCTCTGTTATCTCATTCGGAATGGAGTGGGAGAAGTGCCTTCCATTTGCCGAATTCGCTTACAACAACAGCTATCAATCTAGCTTGGGTAAAGCGCCTTTTGAAGTTCTCTATGGACGACGGTGTCGAAAACCCCTTAACTGGTCAGAAACCGGGGAAAGACAATTCTTTGGCCCGGATATGATTCAGGAAGCAGAAGAGCAAGTTCGCATCGTTCGTGAAAAGTTGAAAACAGCCCAATCTCGTCAAAAGAGTCAATATGACCGAAAACATAAGGCTATGAATTTCGAGGTTGACGAGAAGGCTTACCTTCGGGTTACTCCTTTGAAAGGAACCCATCGTTTCGGTATCAAAGGGAAATTGGCTCCTCGTTACATTGGACCTTTCCGTATTCTCGCTAAACGAGGAGAAGTTGCCTACCAGTTGGAACTACCTCCACATCTCTCCAGAGTCCACGATGTCTTCCACGTTTCTCAACTCAGGCGTTGCTTCTCGGATCCTATCCGTGGAGTGGACCACGAAACGCTTGATCTTCAAGATAATCTTACGTATCGAGAGTACCCCATTCGTATCCTCGATCAGGCCGAGCGTACCACTCGACGTCATAATATCAAGTTTCTCAAAGTTCAATGGTCGCACCATTCTGAGGATGAAGCAACTTGGGAAAGGGAGGATCGTCTTCGACTTGAGTATCCTGCCTTCTTCCCGGAGGAACCCAAATCTCGGGACGAGATTCTTTTGAGTGGGGGTGTGTTGTCACACCCTAGCTAGTTCATGCATTAGAGTGTTTCATCATGTTTATTCTTTCATCAGAAACCTGAAATGGGGATGACAGAACCCCCAGCCCCCTCTAAAACCAACTAGGGTTTACTAAAAACTTTTTCAATGAACCTGAAATGCCCTTCTAAAATGCCCATCATTTTTGTCCTGGTTCAGAACCCCTGAAAAAAGTGATGCACATTTTCCTAGGTCATCCTAGGGTCTTTGAATTAAATCATAGATATTTGAATTTGGGCATTTAAAATTATATAAAATATTCAGATGCCCAAATATCTCCAAACTAAAATGTTTCATGTTGGAAATAATCCAACTATGGACCAGGAGTAGTTTGGTGATTTTAGGAGTTGCCTAAGTATTTTTAATAAATCAACAAAGCTGCAGAAGCATTAAAAAGCAGAAAACAGAAAAAAAATAGAAAAACTTACCTAGCGCCCAGCACCCGGCCCACCTGCCGGCCCAGCCCAGCGCCGCTCCAGCGAGCTGCTTGCCGGCCAGGCAGGCAGGCAGGTGCCCGACGGCGACCGCAGCGCGCGCCACGCACCTGCTCGCCGCCTCGCCGCTCCCCTCGCCCCGTGACATCGTGGATCGCTCCCCCTCTCTTCCCCGAACCCCCCAGACACCCCCTCTCCTCTCCAGCTCCTCTCTCTCGCGCTCCCTCGCCATGGCCGACGCTACCGCCGCCGTGCCTACGTCGTAGCCGCGCTCCCCGCCGCCCGTGCGTCCTCTCGTCGTGTCCAGGAGCTCCGCCGCTGTCCACTTCATCGAGCAAGCCGAGCCCCGAGCGCTCGCAACGCCCGAGTCCACCACAACGACCTCGCCTGAACCGCCGTCGCCGGAGATCCCCTTCAACGCCGTCGTCGCTCCGGTCCGTCCCCGGCCGCACCAAGGGCTTCGTCGAACTCCCCGTGAGCTTAGCCATCTTCCCCTCCCTTCTTTCTTGCTCCCGAGCCGTGTAGCGACCTCCCGGAGCTCAACCGCACCCACCACCATGGAGCTCGTCGCCGACGTGCTCCCGGTCACCCTCCGACCACTCCACGGTGTCCATCATGCTCACCGCGTCACGTAGCACCTAACTAGCTACTCCCCGCACCTCACCGACCCCCCTAGAGACAAGTTCGACTTCGGCCGAACTCCGGTGGCCGCCAAAGTCGTTGCCGGCGCCAACTCCGGCCACCCCGACCCCAACGGACTCCACCAAGAGCTGCGGCTCGACCTCAGCTCCTCTCCGGTGGCCTCCGCGGCTCGTTTGGTTGCCGGAACGGCAAAAATCACTTCCGCCGCCGCGTCGGGCTCGCCGGCGGCTAAACGCCGGTGCAGCCGACCCGGGTTTGACCACGGGTGGGCCCTGGTTGACTCTCCTGAGTCAATGACAGGTGGGGCCCAGCCCTGTTAATTAAACAAGTTTAGTTTTAATTAAACTTTAACTAATCTAATCACACTGACACGCGGGACCCACTGTCAGGTTTGACCCGGACCGTGTCCCGTTGACCTGCTGATGTCACACTGACGTCAGGCTGACGCAGTAATTGATTTTCTGGATTTAATCTAATATAGGAAATTCCAGAATATAGTTTAAACTTCAAAAATTCATAACTTTTTATCTGTAACTCCAAATCAGACAAATTATATATGAAAAATGATCAGAAAAATCCAATCTATCCATCTGTACTATTCTCATGCATGATTAAACAAGTTAACTTGATGTTTAATGCAGAACAAGGAAAACACTTTAAAGGGCCATGTATGAGTTTGAAATTTGAATCTTTGATTCAAATTGGTTCAAACCCCTCTAGCCTTAGTTGCATTAGCCCAACACACTCATATTGCCATGTTTCATGCATGCATCATATTGTCGCACATTGTTTGGTGATGGTTGTGTATCGGTGTTCTTTGCGGCAGGTTCTGCCTCCGAGGAGTACCGTTATTACCCTAACGAAGAACCGTATCAGTGCATCGAACCATCAGGCAAGCAACCAACCATTTGATCATATCGATACAATCCCATGTTCTCGCTCCTGCTCTCTTTTACTGCATTAAGACAACGCATTTCAAACTGCTGTGTGCTACGGTAGTTGAACCCACTTCCTCTGCATGACCTGTCATTGCCACAGTAACTAGATGAAACCCACTAGCATGTGTAGGAGTTGATTGAGCCATATGTATGTGTTGTTCCTACCTTGCTATGCCTGCTATGCTTAGAGTCGTGTCAGGTCTGGTTCATCTGGGTGATGGGCTAGAGTGAAATGATCATATCGGTAATGAGAGTGGTGTGGTGAACACGATTTGGTAAAGGTATCAATGAAAGGCCATGTAGGAGTACATGGTGGGTTGTTTCATTGAAGCCGACCTTAAGCACTGAGATCTGTATGTGTGATTTAAGATACAGCTACTACCATGCATTGGGCCCTGAAATATGACCCCGCTCGACTTCTTATCCACCCTAGTTCTCTGTCCAGGAGTTGCAAGTAGTTTCTGGTGTTTGTAGCCTACTGGAGGCCGTGGACAGTGCTGACCGTAGGGGTGGGCTGTGATGCGGTAGGTACGTGGCACGGTGTACCGAATACCCGTTAGGTATCTCGGGAACCCTGTTCACATCGTTTGGGGCTGTGAGCGAAACCTCGGCCGGGTCTCCTCATGGATGGAACCCGAATAGGCGATAAACCTGGACTAGAGACTTAGGTGTTTAGGTAGGTCGTGGTCTACACCCACGTCAGCTTTCGCTTGAAGTCTGCCGAGCACATGTCGTGTGCAGACGCTAAGTGGTGGAAACATGTATGAAGAAGTACACCCCTGCAGGGTTAACATGATCTATTCGAATAGCCGCGTCCGCGGTAAAGGACTACTTGGTTGCCTATACAGTTCATAGACAAGTAAATGGAAACTACTAAAAGCCTCAAGATAAGTGTGAGTGCCGAGGATGGCTCTTCCGTAGGAAGACGGAGGTGGATCCTCGGTAGTGCATTGAAGTGGTGAGTAGTGGACTCGTGTGCGCAAAACCATTTCAAGTTGGAGTCTCGTAGGATAGCCTAGCCAAGAGTCAAAGCTGGCTTGCTGCAACAACTCCACCAACCCTTCTTGATAATGTGCATGTATGTAGGATCTGATGTAAGTCTTGCTGAGTACCTTTGTACTCATGGTGCTATAATTTACATTTTTACAGAAGACGATGCAACCCCTTCTGATGGGTTCTTCGTAGACGTTGACATCAATGAGTAGGCTAAGGCCCAGGTGGTGATCCTGAGCTTGTGAAGGACCACGTAGTATAGCTAGGCTTTCCAATCCTCTTTTATTTTACTAGTTGTCTGTACCCGCTGCTGGTTTGTATGACTGTATGACTTGAATGCTGGGTCGTGTGACCCGTACCTATGTGTATGTTATGTATGGCTCTCTGAGCCTTAAATAAAGTACTTGTGTCGTAGAGTCATGTTGTGATGCCATGTTGTATTTGCACATATCGAGCATATTGTGTGTATGTTATTGAAATGCTTGGTATGTGTGGGATCTGACTATCTAGTTGTTTATCTTTAGTAGCCTCTCTTACCGGGAAATGTCTCCTAGTGTTACCGCTGAGCCATGGTAGCTTGCTACTGCTCTGGAACACTTAGGCTGGCCGGCATGTGTCCTTCTTCGTTCCTGTGTCTGTCCCTTCGGGGAAATGTCACGCATTGAGTACCGGAGTCCTATTAGCCCGCTACAGCCCGGTTTACCGGAGTCCTGCTAGCCCAGTGCTACAGCCCGGACCCACTTGCTGATGACCGACACGTTCGAAGCTGGGTCATGGATGCCTGTCCCTGTAAGTCTGTGCCACTTTGGGTTTACAACTAGTCATGTCAGCCCGGGCTCCTTATCATATGGATGCTAGCGACACTATCATATACGTGAGCCAAAAGGCGCAAACGGTCCCGGGAAAAGGTAAGGCGACACCCGTGGGGATACCGTGCGTGAGGCCGCAAAGTGATATGAGGTGTTACAAGCTAGATCGATGTGACATCGAGTCGGGGTCCTGACACAAAGACAATACCTCATCCTGGGAACGAGACTAGTGCATAACAAGGTTTTTCTAATTCAATGTCTTCTAAATTTAGCATAGTAGACTTCACCGGAAATTCGTTTATAGACTTGCCATCAAAGTATGATTTCCTCAGGTAACACTGATACTGCTGCAATGCTTCCTTGAAAAGCACAAGCAAGCTTTGCTCGTCATGACTATCCATATTGACCCTCGCCTAGTTACAACAATGTATTGTAAATCATTGATGTGTTCAATTAGCAGAAAACAGGAAAATAATAGCCATGAATAATAGCACTTACACGTAAGTTGGATAGGAAGATGTGAAAATGGTGTTTGTCTTCACAATAATCTTCCCATGATGGGAATATATGCACGTAGTCCCTAACAACATCGAAAGCATTTTCTTTTAAACTAGGAATAAATGGAACGGGGTTCCAATCTGCAGGAATTGGCCGTCTCTGCATTTGGGATAGGTCTTCGGCCGATGGACTTCCTGTACTTTTTGCTAGAGTGGGATTTTTCTGTGGTACAGCTGGTGCTATGGCAAATGAAATCGGTATACCTTTTGCTGGAGTGTAGGTCCTGTGTGGTGGGGCTAGTGGTGTGGCCAGTGAAGTATGGGTATAGTCTGCTGGAGTCGGTCCTACGTTTTGTGTCACTGGTTGTACATCCAATATAAGTGAGGCGCTGTCTGATTTCTCCGGCACCACCATGTTTTTCAAGGACTTTGCTAGTGCTCCTTCAGGTTCGGCAATCACCCTCTTCCTTTTTGATGCCTGATGCACAAGAACATCATTTGAGTGAAAAAACATGGTATGATGACAGATGGAATATGTATTGATAATGGATGGGCATGGCATCTCGACATATATGATGAGTAAACTAAGCAGATGGAGGTGCAACAAAGTAGAAGAAATGCAAGACAACATATGCAAGATACACGCAATCAATAAAACCTTGCCAAATTAGAACAGGCACCTTGATGGGTGAACAGGACAGGCCATCTGCCTTTGACTCCTCGAGGTTAGAATAGTCATTAGGATGATATTCTGAACAATAATCAACAGGTGGGGAGCCTACGAGTTTCATTGCCTCCAGAATGGCACTCAATGCCTTGCTGCCAATTTTGTAAGTCATTGCAGTGTTCCATAATATTCTTCTGATACGCGGATTCTGATATTCACTGTAATTGCGTATAATATCTAAGAACCATGAAAACATAAATAGTTATGAGATTATCTTTGTACAGATGATATTCTAATATAGGGGCGCCCCTGTAAACACTTGTGTGCTATCACTGGATTCTGATGAGAGAGCTCATGTGTGCTGTAATATGGTGCGTGCATTTATATAATCTGGCACAAGCACCCAAAAAAATAGGCTCCAGAAGTAAGGATAGCCGGCAGATGATAGGTTCATAATATACTGTATAGAGAGTTTATTGCCAAACCATGATAACAAGAGCACAGAACAACTAGGGAGATCATAGGGGCTGTTTGGTTTTAGTACTAGCATTGCCACACATTTTTGCCAAACTTGACTAAGGTTAGTTCATCAAAATGAGAGCCACAAGTTGGCAAGCCTAAGGGAATCTTGCGACACTTTTTGTGTGTATGCCATGTGGGGTCCAAGTGTGGCTTGCCTAAGATGTGGCTTGAACCAAAGACTCACCTAAGTTGGTCAAACTTGCCTAACCTTAGGTGTGGCAATCTTTGGCAAAGTTAGTCACAAACCAAACAACACCATAGTGTACATCACAGGGGTACACCATTACCAGGATATATAAATCGGGAAAGTGGAACTGGCTGGAAATTACGGTGTTGTATTGCCGCTAGTAATATAAGCCTATCGATCACGTACAGGCCAGCTCTATCAGCTGTTTACTACAGATGTCCCTGCTCCCCTTCCTGACAAGGAACATACTGTGCTTCCCATACAGAACACTGCATGGGCCGCCGGCCGAACCACCGGCCCCACCGCCTGTGTTCCTCCGCCACCCCCACCCCCGCCCCCACCCGCGTCGAGGCCCAACCACCGCCCCCACAACCACCGTCCCCACCCGAGCCATTTCGATCGCACTGACGAACTCCGGCGAGCTCTAAAAAATCAACTGACCAAATTTTGATATTTAGTCTACTGCGATTTAACTAGTGTGGAATATAAAAGGGGAAAACCATAAGCAGTGCGAGTATGGTGTTGAGCGTGCCATGGCGGATTTGAAGGTGGAAACCGGACAAAGGCAACTTCGCAACCAAGACAAGAAATCAGAGTAAAGCAGTGGCGATCTATTTTCTTGCTGCGATAAATAAGTTGAGCAGATACGAAAGAGTACCGCCTCTGGTGCGGGGCCGTGTATGCATCTGCTGAGAATTTGACGGTGCTGCGGTAGCGATGGCTGTCGGTGGCGTGGAAGCAGATCTAGGAGGGTAGACGGTGGCGGCGGGGCGCGGTGAACGAGACAGTCATAGGAGCGGCGCCGGCAAGGTGGATGACGGTGGTGATGAAGCGAGAGGACGGGATGCAAGGATCTCGGTCCAAAGCCGTGGATGAGAGAGGTCAATCTCTTGTAATGGACGGCAGCATCGAGGTATCAGCTCCGACATGGTGGAGGAGGACGGCGGAGGATGGGGTGGCGGACAGCGGCGGATGGAGGAGGGTGGGGTGTAGAGGGTGTTTTGGCGCCCATGGAGTACGAATGGGGAAAATGGAGGTAGAGATGAAGGGGGGAACCATGTATTCAGGGCGCGCTTGTCTCAAATGCGAGGAAATTTACAAACTTAGCCCCCGTTTCAAATTTCTACTACATCACAACAACACTAGTCGGTTGGGGATAGGACGGTAATCTCGCATACACCAAATATTTGCCGACAAGTGTTTGTTTTTGGCGCCCATCGTGTATGAATATGAATCGGGGAGGGAGTCGATTTCGGCCGAGGACACACTGTGTTTTGGCGCCCACCGTGTATGAATTCGGGTGAGAGGCGGTTACGTCATGTTTGGGTGAAATTACAAACCTACCCCTATCGAAACCTATAGAAATCCAGCATATAGGCTTTGCGTGGCAGGGATAGGCAGTAGTGATTTCCATCTCGCAGATTTTGGTTTCGGGCGGTTACTGTGACTTTCCCCGCTTTGTTCAAATTTTGCAGAGTGCAAGTTTACCGTGCAAACTCAATTCGAATCCCGTTTATATTCTATTTTTTCGGGTGGGATCCATTTTCAATTGGAATTACATTATATATACATCATTCTTTTATATATACTTTCAAAATCACAACAAAGAATTCTGCTCCTTTATATGTATAATATGATTTACAAATACAAAGATCTCGAAATCTTAAGGTTGAATTCGAAAAAATTTAACCAAATTATGTTCTACTAAAATGTATGGATCAGTAATATCTACATATTAAATAACATAGATGTGCGTGAATTCATATGAGTATGCATGTTTGATAGATCAATTTTGGTTCAAGTATGGATTACATGTATCATCATCTTGAATTCAAATATTTGAATCCCTTTTTTGTTCACTCCTTTCATGCCCATCTCTCTGGCATGCATGCTCCTTCAGGTAGCTATCACTCTCTTTTCTCCAGCTCACCCGCACGCTCACTTCATGTTGCTCCTATCCTCGCAAACATGGTCTCTCGACGTCTCCCTTAAGACGTGTCACACTATCCCTATCATTATAAATTACACGGTTTTCATTATCTCTCACGTCTCTACTGTTCTCTGGTATCACTCGGTACCTAAGCTTTCTTTTTCACCGCCAAACACACAGCCTCCACTCATCTTTCACTTTGTCTTTCTCTCTATGGGATTCTCTCACACACCCTATATCTCTCTACATATGACTTATACCACTAAAATTACTCTCTCTATCTCTCCTGTAGACACAACATTTGTTGCGGTCTCCTTTTCGTCTCCATCCCAGACTAACATTATTCATTTGTTTACCGACCAGACAACCCCGACTACCATCTCCTCTCTCTCTCTCTCACAGACACACACACAACTCCTACCACTAAAATGTGAATGGAAAACAAGATTTTTTTATACCCAAACAAAAAAGGACTGGAGGGAGTGATTGCTCTGACACGGACGCGACCTCTCATAGAGCAGGCATTGAACCGGCGCGCCGGCCAAGAGGGCCGCACTCGCTGCAGGCCCGGCTGAGCACGACTCCTCGTCGCGTGCAACCAGCTTAAGACTGCCCCGCCTGCCTTCATTGAATCCGTGCGTGTGCGGGCAACACGTCCTTCCGCGAGCCGACAGGCATTTTCACAAAAAATGACTAAAATATAATTAATTTACGCATGGTCTTGACTTGTTGTGCTCGCACTGGTAGTAGGAACTAGTAGAGGATTTTCGTTATTTATAACTCTCCTCACATTTTTTTGGCTTTGAAGTGAATCATGGTTGTGGACATTATGTATGAATGTGCAGATATCTGTGAACATGAGTTTGATGTGGAAGTTGAACTTGGAATGTCGGGCTTGCGCGTGAACTATACCATGTCCAATGCTTCGTCTGTTATTGTTTGGAAAGTAATTGCTCTTATTACATGACCCGAAAAAAACATTTTGTGCCACATAAGTAGATGCACGGACATCACAACAGGCATGCTGACTGGATAAACATTTGAACCTAGCTATTATGAAGGAAATTTTGTATCGACAATAGTTTTAGATAGCAGGAGACGCCTAGCCTGCTCTGCTAGCTTATTTCTAGCTTTCTTCCATCTCTTCTTTGGCTTGGGTGAAGAGAGCATCTGATTGCTCTTTTCGCTTCTTCAGGAACTCAGCTACATTCTCAAGGGCTGCTGCACGCTTTCTTTCAGCCTTTCCTAATGCCACGAGGACACGAACAGCTGACGACTCCGCCTGGCTTGTCTGTAATCCAGCATCATCTAGGGATTTGCACCTTGTGTCTAATCCAGCATCATTAGGGAACTGGCACCTTGTGTGTAATCCAGCCTCATTTTGGAAACATGATCTCGAGGTTGACCATACTTCCCTCCTAGCAGGAACTACATCCTGACATGAAGTTACTTCTTTTTTAGATCAATACTCAGAGCAACCTAGATCCATTTAGTAGAAGCCAGATAAACAGAACTCGGAGAAGTGAATTCAAAAGGAAAATATAAATAAAAATAGACTACAAGGTGAGAACACCCACTTCCTACATCAAGCTAAAAAGGAAAGCATTAGGACGATTAAGACTCTTCTTATTACACATCGAAGAACACCACGCTTAAGAGAAACAGAAACTACAACATATACACATTGAAGAACACGAGGCTACACGAAAGTAATTGAAAGGGTGTTACTTACCAAAGCTTGTTTTACAGGTTCGGTGCAGCTCCTCTTTAACTTGCCACGCTCCTTGAAGATGTCCCGAATATCCCGTGTTTGGTCTTCATTGCTCCTCTGCATGTTCGCACTCGTGGTTTTAAAATCTCAACATGGCAAGAAAAATATACTACTAGTAATACTCGCGCATCTTGTGGGCAACATTAAAGCACTCGTCTGCCATGTTAGAGCATCTCCAACAAGATAAACTACTCATACAAATGCATCTTGATGCATGCAACGCATGGGCATTTTGCTAGTTCTAAAAACCTTTCCATCATTTGCCACACTACTGGTTGCAGATGAAAAACCAACCCAAGCACAGCGCGATACAGGAGCGATGCACAATTACAAGTTGATATTCTGTTGGGCAATGGAGGCTATAACCAATTACTTTTACGGGAATAATAGCACCCAGGAAATTTGAAGGGTAGGTATGAACAAAATTGGAACTGCACATGTACTACTAAGTGATTCAATACACACATTACCAATCGAGGAGGAGAATGATGGTCGCGGCGGCCTCTGTGAGTCATGGTCGGCAACGGGAGTCAGTTCATTGTCCACGATGGTGGTACTTCTGCGCTTGGTGTCGGCTTCTGGGAAGCAGATCCGAGACCATGGAATACGATGCCGGGGAAGAGGCTTTGTGTACGACGATGACGTTGGACCGGCTCCAGTGCGGCGTACGAGGTCGTCGATGAGGCAGATGCGCTATGGTGGACGAGTGCGCCGATGTAAAGGGGAGGAGCACGAAGGCTGCGGTGCCGTGGAGAAGTCTATTTTGCGGTGGGGATAGAAATTGGGGAGTATTTAGGTGTACTACTCTGGGTGCCGGGGTGGGGTTGGCTGGGTAGGGTGAACCTGAAGTGACGAAAACAGCCCCCTACCAAGCGTGATCCGTAGGCCTATTCCGAAGGCTATGATGGTAACTTCCAACTCCTCGAATCAGGGTCGCAGGAGATTTTCCTGCCGACCTCAAAATTTTGTGACACTGGACACCCCATGTGGCGTGTTGAGTGATTCGGCTAAGCAACTAGCGAGTAGTAGTAGTAAACTCTGCATATTAAGTTTGACCAAAGTCAAACTTCCTAAAGTTTGACCAAGTTTATAGAAAATATAAACATTTACCATAACAAATATGTATGGTGTGAAAGTACATTCAATAATGATTCTAATGGTATTTATTTGTTATTGTATATGTTAACATTTTTTATAAGCTTTCTGAGAGTTTACAAAACTTGACTTTAACCAATGCTAATACGCGGACTTAAATAAAAACGATGGGAGTACACATTTGTTTTCTTAGTTTGTAGTGAACTAATCATTTGTTGAAATTGTGAAATAAATATATTAGGCTATTGACTTTGAATGTAATGGTCTATACAATTCAATAGTTACAATCATTGTCGAATCCCAAGATGTATACAAGGTCTATAGTACTTCACAACATCCTAGTCAAATGAGAATCTAAATGCATTTCATAGTTATTACTTTGTAGGATGCAACAAGAACAACCATAACTCTACATCAGCCATTATAGAAGCAACATTTTGACATATCCCAATGTGTGAATGAAACATGCAGAGAGAGCTTTTGAAGATGGAGCAGATAGGGCGGGAAAGATTGTATGTATGTGGACGAGAGAGTAGGAGACAAACCTAATGAGGCAGAGAGAGAGAGAGATAGAGAGAGAGAAAGAGAGAGGAAGAAGTTAGGTTTGTGAGAAAGATGCATACATGTAATATACATGATATGCGGGTGCATCTGCATTCTGTATACATGGAAGGAGAAGAGACAACATGTTTGATGAGAGAGCTGGAAAAACATGGACGAGAGGGGAAGGATCTCGTGGGTTGAGGGATTGACAATTTTGTGCGGGGAGAGAGGGATTGGTAATTTTGTGCAATAGAGAGAGAGAGGGTGGGGGGAGGAGTCAGTCAGCCGTCGTCACATCACCCTGCTTCCAAATGACCCCGCATTCTCTAGAGCGGTGTGGTCGCCGTCTTCGATCTGCTTGTTGCCCTCTTTGAAGATTGAGGTGTTGTGCACGTTGGGGTGCAAAGAAGCACAAGCGAGAGTGGTCATCGTATAACCTTGGATGGGGATGAATTGTGTGCTTGGGGGAGTGTGTGTGTGTTGTGCTGCGTGTGTCTGTGTGTGTGTGTGTGTGTGTGTGTGTATGTCAGATATTGAGAGAAAACAAACCTAAGGATAGAAATGGGTATTCACGAAGAGATTGTGCGGGCCTTGAGGTGGGCAGGGGCCGGGTGAGGAATTCAAAATGTGCGCGTTAATGCATGTGTTGCATGCGACCGTGCGAGGGACGGATGAATCGAGAGAGATGGTTGTTGTGTTACGGATGCTCCTCTCTCTATCTCTCTCCCCCCCCCCTCTCTCTTTCTCTCTCACACACACACAAACACACAAGTAAACTAGAAGACCGTTCGCTCATGTATACACAACGTATCGGCATCTGTCTATGTCTCACTCATGCATGATCATTTGCACATTCACACCTCTTTATGTATGTATCAGACGCACACCGTCTCCACATTTCCCTTCCGCCACAACACACATATGGACACATACACACGTTCTCTCTCAGTCACACACACAAAATCAGTATTAAAAAAACTAGGTGCACCTAAAACGTCCAAATCCAAATAAACACGAACTGGAGCTAAATTCAAATATATGGAAATATTGCAGCGTCAAGAAGTTTCACAGGAAAAAAAGTTGAGTAATATTCGAGGATTGTTTTCACACACAAAAAAATGTTCGGTGGATGTCCTTCGAGTGCGACACGATGACGCACCGTTCGATCGACCACGCGGCCGCGTTTCACGCGCTTGCATGGGATTCCGTATCGTGGACGTAGTACTAAGGCTGGTCACAATGGTCAAGAACATAAGCTAGTAACTAAAAAAAGCGTTGCCTCAGTCTAATGTTTACATGTACTAGTACGGTTTTCTTTTAAGTGTGACCAACCTTATATATAAAACTAAAGTAAGCTCCCACACGTGCACTCATCAATATGCCGCCGCCGTTGCACATGCCGGCACCCGCCTGCTCCGGCCAACAACTTCTCACCCATCACTGTCGTGTTGCCGCCATCCCTATGCCATGAAGCCGAAGGCTCGCCTGCTCACGCCGTCTGCAGTCCCTCCTCGTGATGCCGCCGCGCTGCCAAGCACGCGAGCAACTGGTGGAGCCGCCTCTATGCATGCATGATATGAAGAGGAGGACGAGTGCGTGCTCCAGCACGCCGGCGAGGAGGAACTAGCATGTCATTGTCGTCTCTGCCCACGCGGAGGAGGCGCGCATGGTGGCTGTCGTGGCGGAAGCCGGTCGCGTGCGCTTCGAGCTCACAAACCAGGTGCGGACGAGGAATCTACCTTCAGACCTTGAATGCCATGTGGATCCTGCACTCTGAAGGAGCAATTTGGGTCAGTCGACTCATGTGAGCCGTTTGATGCAACATGGATGGCTAGAAGGGCTTCTTCCACCTCTTCTGCCATCTTCTTCCTTCGCTCCGTCGAACTTCTTTTACAAATCGACTGACCCAAATTATACTACTAGTACAAACGTATTAAGTACAGTAGGAACACGAAGATACGAGCAGTAGTACCAACTACAAGAAGAACAGTAGTAAGACATAGTACTAGTACTACTGTACGTACTAAAGAGTTCAAATAACAAGAAAGAACATAAACATAGTTCTGCTGGGGCCTCAGCACAACACACCCTTGAAAATAAACTAATAAGCAACTAGTCCGCTTGACACTGCAGTAGAACCAGCATGAGCGACGGCACTGCCACCTACTTGGAGTCCAAGTCCACGTCCTCAACTTCATCCTCATTCCTCTTCCTCTTCCTCTTCGCCGACGCTTCTTTTCTTGAACCGGACACTGGGCTCTGCTTCTTCATCCAACCCTTGTAGATATTTAAACAATGGTAGGCATCCATTGCTGCGTACATGATGTGATCTTCATCTAATGTGTTCGACTCCCATGCATGATGAAACTCGTGATGAGGTTTCTTCAGTTTAGCATACGAAGGATCAATCATGGCTGCAGCCAGGGTCAGCATTGAATGTTGAGAGGAGGATACCAGACTTCCCTTCTAGATATCGAAAGGCTGGCCTACAACAAGACCTATTCGACGCAGGACGTCCCTGTCGTTCTTAAAGACTAGAGTAACGAATTTCACTCTTTTGTCCTTGAGGAAGTTCTTAAAATCCTGGCACTCAACATCGGCATGGCATATGTGGTAGACCAAGAAAACGTTATGTACACAAACCTGGATCATGGCGGGCTTCTTCCTCTCTTCATCCTTTAGATCCTTCTCTCGTCCCAGGACTGTGGTGTACTCAACATGTAGCCCAGCGACCCACTCATCCGTTGAACTGTTGAACATGCGCAGGAAGCGACCAGGCCATGCTTTCACCATCTCGGATCCACGTTTGTAGATGACGATGAACTGATCGCCGGTGATGGCTCTAACCTGGTACTCAGCGACGACCATGGAGGTTTGGGAGGCCATGGATTTTGGAGGAGGTTTAGGAGAAGTTGAACTGTTGTACCCTGCAAAAAAAAAACTGGGAGCGAACTAATGTGAAAGGACGGGACGACTGTGAGCGAATTGTTGTAAGGTAGAAGACGGGGACGAGTAGGGCGTGCAAACGGCGTGGGTTTGCTGGCTTGCCCGGTGGATAAACGGCTGCAAGCCCCCAAAGAGTTCTCGAGGACTATGCGGGACCCACTAGATGTCATGTCTACTAGACCCATATCGTAGGCCTGACGGTATAGCTTGTGCCTGTTCGCAGGCCATGCCGGCGCGTGGATGTAACTTCACTTAATTCCGTCAAACGTCGTGCCTCCCATGACCTTCGCCTCCCTCGCGCGGTCGCGCCCTTTGAGACTTCGACCGGCTATAAATGAACATTTTTTTCCTTTTTTAGACAAGCAATTTTTTTGCCTACTCCGCATGCATGATACTCCCTCTGGTCCTTTTTACTCCCGTCAACCGTTTGCAAAGTGTTTGACCAAATTTATACTTTTTTTAACACCACCTTATATTAATTAACCAGCCACACTAGTACATTCATTCGATACAATATTCACCACACAGGGCGGTATGTTATTTACAAGAATACCATCTAATCTATTCTCAAAGCTATACTTAGCGATTCAGTGTGCCACCTTATTGGCCGAATGGCTAATCTTTGATAATTGAAGATTGTTGATCAACTTCGAGATGCTCAATGCTTTCATCTTCAGGTCACGCATAGTAGACCTGTCAACGCTTTGATTGGCATCAATGAAATCCCACGACCAAATTTATATTAAAAATATCAATATCTACAATACTCCCAAAACACTTAGGCGCGGTGCATTAACTTCTACCTCGTTTCTTATTTCTTGACATATCAACCAATAGGAGATGTGGATGTGCATGCTTTTAATGACTTGAGACTACCAAACACGACATGCAGTGGTTAGTTCATTGCATGCAATGCTTTTAATTAGCAAATAAACATTAAGATCTCTCATTTTCCCCTCCTTCTTGGTCACAGTGCACAATCTAAGATGACTTGCTCACCTAGACGGAGGGAGTACTGATTATAATGAGTACTCCCTCCTTCCATCTATATAGGGCCTAATGCATTTTTCAAGACCGCCTTTGACTATTGATAAAATTAATACTACATGACATGCATAATGTGAAAATTATATCATTGAAAGCTCCTTTCACATACGAATTTGATGATGTGCTTTGTGTAAGTTGCATGTCATATATTATTGCTCTAACATTTGGTCAAAGTTAGCCTCGAAAAACGCATTAGGCCCTATATTGATGGAAGGAGGGAGTATAAGAACTACGTTTTATAATGGGTGTAAAAATATTGATTTGACATTGTGAATGTTGACACATTGTGGAATAGTTTTTGAAGTCTACAAAAGTACTCAACTAGTGCTGTCATTCTCCACAAAAAATGTGTTTACCAATGCATGCATGAACACTAGTTACACTAACCCCCCTCTCTTCTTTAATTGTTTGCCACATCAGCATGTTTGCTATTCCCGTGTGCATCATACCAGCTAAGATACCACCATTATGGCCAACCTTAATCATCGCATGCAATAATTTAGTGCACCTTGAAATATGAACATGTGTGGGGCGTGTTTGTTCTTAATGACTTGAGACTATACCTAGCCCGGCATGTAAGATGACTTATTATGCACCGTTCCCCGTACCTGTAGGAAGCCCGTTCGTCTCAAATTTTTTCCTCTCCATGTGTGGAAACAATATGCTTGCCAAACTCTCCTTCTCCCTCCGGCGGTCCCACCACTCCACCGCGTGTGAAAAAATCTGCATGCATGACTCTCCTCCCCCCACGCTCGTCCAATCCTTTGTGACCAGCAATATTTCCACCCCTTCGCTCCCCCGTAATTTACTCCAACAAATATGCCCACATAGCTGTTACTTAACTGCAGGTGCATTCGTCACTGACATATGGGTCAAACAGGGGTCTGGCCCACATGTCAGTGACGCAACTGGACCGGCAGTTAAGTCAGTGCAACTCAGTCCATATCTTATGTAGGTGTGCCATTACTTGCTATAAATACTGTGCCTCCCATGACATCGCTATCTCCTCCCCTCACGTGCACGTTCATCGCTATCTCCTCCCCCTCCCTCTCACGTCGACCACCATGGCATTGCCTCTCCAAAGCCCTAGGAGCCCCTCACTGCACCGCGCGGACGGTCACGCGTCGCCATTCCGTTCCTTGCTGCCACTAGTCGAGGAGGACGCGTCGGTGTTCCGCTCCTCGCCTCTATGCAATGCGTCACCGTTCCGTTCCTCGCTGCCACTAGTCGAGGAGGACGCGTCGATGTTCCGCTCCTCGCCGCGACGCGCCAAGGTGGACGCGTCGGCGTTCCCAATCTCACCAGCACGCGCGCCGGAGGATGCATCGGCTCCCCGCTACGAGGAGAAGTCGCGCCACCCGCCGAGCCCCCAGCCTTGAGGAGCTTTGGAAAGAAATGGATGTCGCCTTGTGGGAGGCTTTGCCTCTAGTAGAGCGCGCCAAAATAGAGGCAGAGAAGAAGGTCGAGGAAGAGAAGCGCACCGTGGAACAAGCTGCCTGGGAGGCCTATGTGGCGTCCGAGAGAGTCAGGCAATTGGCTCTTTGGCAGAAGGCTCGTGCGAGGGCCGTGAGGGTGGCAGAGGATGCCCGTGCCGACGCCTTCAGTGCAGTCGGGCCCAAGCGCCTCATCTACGCCTGGCGGTACGTGGACCGGGTGCACGCTTCCAGTGAGGAGGAGTACCTGTTGGCGCCGGATCACCACACCGGTGAGATCGCGCTCGCCCGCCGGCAAGCCGCCAATCAGCACCTCGCGAGTTGCGAGGCTGAGGAAGAGGCGTTGTGTAAGCGCGCAGGGAAACGGCCGTGCACCAGGGCACTCGGGGCGCGCCGCAAGTGCTCCTGCGAGTGCTATGACTTTTTGGGGGAGTATAATTTTTGTTTCATAAGGCGATCTCATTAGTTTTGGGACGCAAATGATAAATCCCGAACGTTCAGAAATTTTTAGCGTCCTTAATTAAGTATGTAAAAGGGAAAGTTTGGTAACCTTGTCTATTCATACGCATTTTGCAAGTACGTGCATATAGCACAAACTTTACTATATACTATCGCACTACACATCTCTCTCGATATATGCTTGCAGACTGTGCTACTCCCTCCGTCCAGGTCAATAAGTCATCTTCGGTTGTGCACCGTGACCAGGAAGGAGGGAAGACTTATACACCTTGACGGAGGGAGTACTACTATTACTTATGTACGTGCAAATGCACGTTTTAACATTACAACGCAATTTTTGTAAAAGTAGAAAAATAGCACAAGTCAAGCTTGTGAAACGATTCAATGAAAAAAATGCAAAAATGCTCGTTTGATTGTTTACTTTTAGCTTCCTTCTCTGTGGTTATTTCTCTGTCGTACTTTGTACGGAGTATCTCACTGGTTGGAAAGGCATGCAAATTCCCAAACCGCTTCCTACACCCTGTATCTCACTGGTTGCGGCGTTGATGTTGTCGCCCATGTCGAGGATGAGGTTGCCGAGGTCGGGGAAGAAGTCGTCGTTCACGAAGTCGTCACTGCCAGCAGTCGCGTGAGTGTGCTCCCCAAAAACCTGATCGCCCCTCTCCCGTACAGGATCACGAGAGCCGGGGTTCCGAAGGCCTGCTATCCCTTCTCCCGGTGCACACCGAAAGGAGGGATGGAGAAGACTTGCTTGGCTGCGCAATGATCTAGAACGGTAGTGAGAAACTATATAGTGCGGGTCGGGTAGGTCGTGGGAGTATAGCTCTGTCCTCGGCTCGGCTCAATCCCGCAACCCACAGCACGTCGTGACGAGGCGTGGCGTGGCGAGGCGAGCGAGGAGGAGGAGTGCGCGTGTAGGTCTCCTCTTCTCATGCTCATACAAGTGGAAGAAGAGCTCACCTTATAAAGGCCTGCTAGCAAAATTCCAACATCGACCAGGCCTTCCATGAAATGGGAGTGGCTGTAGGGGACGTTGCGCCAGTTGAATATATGAGCAAGTTACTACGAGATTTAATCCGAATAAGCACAAAATAAATCATGACGTCTATAACAGAGGATGAAACTAATCATGTGGACTAGCATAGTAGTAGGATATAGAGTAGAAGCATGAATTCTACCACGATTTCGAACAGGAAGGACAGAAACACATACGGTGCAACAGGAGCAGCATCGTTGGTGTTGAGGTTGTTGCCCATGTCCAAACACCACATAGACATGATCTTTGAGCACGGTTCATAGTCATTCCACGCTCGGGCATTGAAGTTTGTAACTATTTATATTAGAATATACTACTCCTCCGGTGCTAGTAGTAGAGCAGAGTCCTACTCTACTACTCTACTCAAGCAAGTTTGGGCATAGCATTGTAGGGAGTACCAGTACTGTGATCACTCAAGCAAGTTGTCTGGCATCGACATGACCCTACGCTGCTGGTATGTGTCTCGTAAGTCAAGCGGCTTGTTGTAGTCATCATCACCTGTCCACTTCCCGCAGCACATATTCGCTTCTCCATCTTTGTTCGCACATAATCTCGTCCAATCTTCCATCCCCGCTAAGGCGCCTTCCCCCCCTCGTCTGAAACCCAAGCACTAACAATGGCAGAACCGAGCAGCGTCCGCCGAACGAGTGGCTGGAATTCGCTCCCAACAGAGGTAATCAAGCTCATTGTTTCGTGTGTGGACAATCTCAGTACCATGCCGCTCGCGGCATGCTCATCGGGGATGTACCGTTTACTCAAAGCCCTCAGGCCGGAGCTTTTTAAGCCAGCTCCTTGCTTGCTGATGCCGCATGATCTTCAGAAACGGCGTGTCATGCAACATAAAAGATCGTAGGGTGGCGAGCATCAACCCCCTTGACTGCGATCTGATACCTGTCTGCCTCAACTACATTAATGGTATGTACTGGGTCGGCATGAACACGTCTTGGATGGTGCTCGTCGACGGTCGCGGCAGCTGGATGCTCGTGGAGGTCTACACCCGGCGATTGATCCCCCTTCCTTTGATTAACACTGCACTGCTTTGGCACCGCGGCCTAGAATACTCGGAATCTTACAGTAGCCAACATGAAACCAAGTTTGATTTGCTCAAGGTTGTAATCTGCCAAGTGCCCACAAGATCTGCGAATTATAAAGACTTCACGCTAATTGCGTTCTTCAACCGCGGTCTCGCCTATCTGACAGGTCACTGCGGTAAGTGGATAAATCTGCATGTCCATCGCAGGATCATACATCCTCCATGGTTCTCTGATGCCATTGAACATAAGGGCTTCATTTACGCTGTCGACTCCTTCTATGGATGGACGTATTGCTGGCCTACTCCAGTCATCCCTACAAACGGCTGTTACAGCAGTATGTTACTTTCCTATGATATCATGATGGCTTGCTTATATTACTGTCAACATTGGCTGAAAAAATATTCATGCTCATAACATGTTGTTCTTAAGATTAACTAAACCAAGAGCCCTTTTTTATTTGACTCCAACTTGATATGATGTTGTAGGCCGCCTGGTGTCCCTACCCTTCCTAATCCCAGAACCTTTCAAAGAAAAGTGGCATGGCAGTTGCAGGTGGTTCCTGGCTCGATCAGGCGATGATGAAAAATTGATGATCGTTCGCACGTACCAGACGTGTTGTTTCGCGGAATACAATCACATTCACTGCAAGGTCTTTGAGCAGGATCCCAGCTTCTCTCGGCCTTCAGGAATTTTTGAGTAGAGGCTGGTAAGTAGCCTTGGTACACACTCTCTGTTTGTCGGACTGAATTATCCGATTAACCAGGAGATAACCAATGGCAAGGATCATGATGGCAGCGCGGTTTCGTTCATCAGGAAAAACTGTGTGTACACAGTGTACCATGCGTCTCTGCATGCACCATACCCTGATATGTGCCGCCACGCTCTGCAGCCCAAAGTAGGAGAGAGGGTCACAAGTATCAGACTTCGACCTGCTGGCTGGAGTTTCCCCCGTCAGGCACCCATCTGGTTCAAGCCGTCAGCCAATCTCCACAGCTTAATAAATAGTAGCGTCTAACTGAGCCAGTTAGATGCGTACACTTGGTGTAGTAGGATCTTTATTTAGTTTGATGCATACACTTGTTCCTTTTTGGTAGCCCTTTTGTAATGATGGCTGATGTTTGGTTTGGAAGAGAGAGCTACGTCTTCACTCTTCTGGCCTGCTTACTGCTTCTGTTGCACCCCCAGCCCTAGTTGCTTCTGCTGCTGTTTTCAATGTACAATCAATAGTATATTTGGTCTGTTGGTTGAATAAATGTGTTGTTAGAACGAAAAACACAATGTTTTGGAAGTCGTTGCATGGTTCGATCCTTTAGTGCCCCGTACCATACGTAGCGCATACTATTTATCATATGGAACACATTTTTTTAAACTCGGAACACATTTTTCACTTGTTGATAACATGCAGCCCACTCATGAAGGCCCAATAGAGAAGCCCATAATTAACTGGAAGGGAGGCTCTCACATGAATCCGGCCTAGGTACATGCTCATGGTCCCCTAAACATAAATAAGTAAATAAATAAATAAAGCTAAATGCTCATGCACCCGTTCTTTGGGAAAATAGGTAGCCCAGTATTTCTTTTTGAAGAATACCCAATCTAGGCCTATTTGTTTTCTCCGAATTACTGGGATGCAAATCTTTCAAGACGAGGAGGGATGCATTCCGGCCTGGCTTAAGAGTATTGTCAATGTCTGTTAAAAGTAATATCAAAAGGGGTTGAAAATTCCAAAAAATTTATAGCAAATGGGATATAAGTTTCTTTTTTTATTTTTGTTCTTCACTGATATCTTATACGTATTTCATTGGATTTAACATGACATAGTACTAATTTATTTTTAAATTTGTTTTAGTATGGCTATTAATTTTTGGATTAAGAATATTTCGTTCCCCAGCAAAAATTTGCGAATTTTTAAAATTTCCCACATATTTAGTTCATTTTTTGACCCTCGTACTGACTACAAAATGGCTAGCAATTCTAAAAATGGAAAACGGGCTGCAATAAATTCCATATGAATTAGAAAATGAGTAAAAGTGAGAAAAATAATAGCAAATGGGCTGTACACGCCACAGATTTCGAGGCTGACTTGTTTACGCAAGGCTTTGTCAGTGAACACACGATTCTAGCAGCAGTTAGTGTTGGATGTCCACCCAACGGCCGACATGCTTCTTCAATCTCTGATCTTCCTGCTCCAGCCGCCTTAACTAGCGCCGGTGGGACTGCCTGCCCCTCCTCTTGTGGCCCGCTGTGATGCCGCGCAGGCTTCCCCGGCCCACCCTACTCCCTCCGCTGGCCTGGCCGCACGCAATCAACTTCCTCCTTATTATGCAAAAAAAATGATTCCTCCCACTGACATCTGGGGCGCACCGGTTGGGAGGCTGACCTGTGGGCCTACTAAGTTGATGGGTACACAGGGCTTGTCAACTTAGTCAACAAACGATTCTAGCAGCAGTAACCGTTGGATTTGAATCGAACAGACCTGCTGCTTGTTCAATCGCTGCTCTTCTTGCACCAGCCACCCAAACCAGCGCCGGGGAGACCGCCTGCTCCTGCCTCCAGTGGCCGGCTGTGCTACCGATGAGGCCTCATCGCCCCCTACTACTCCCACCACTAGCCAGGCCCTATGGCGACGGCAGCCTCACACCGTAGCCGAACCAGTGAACCCTCGTACTCCTCTCCGCATGGGCATCCACTGCTGCGTCTTCCCCAGCTCCACGTCGTCCCCTTCCTAGGCCTCGGCGTCGTCCACCGCCTTGGTGCTCTCGGCGCGGCGTGGTCAACATGGTCAATGGCATTCCATTAGAAGAGTACTGTACGTGGAGAGGCTGAGAGCTGGGTCCACGCCCACAGCCTAGTTTTTTTGTGATTTGCCAAGTAAGTCGCTTTGTCAGGCCTGGTGGGCTGCAAATCTTTCAAGACGAGGAGAGCTTTCATTCGGCTGGCCGAGAAAATGGCCCATCAGTAATGAGAAATGGGCTGTACATTTTGAAAACACATCAAACCGGCAATTAGTTTCAAATATGTTTTTTTCATTTCGATATTTGAAATTACATTAACTTTTACACGTGGAGAATTGGTTGGATTTTATATTGATATACATTTATTTTTAAAATAAGTTTGAATGTGAGTCTAAATTTCGGGATTAAAAACAGTTCAGACCGCACCGAAATATGCAAAATTTTGCATAATTTTTTAACCGTGCCACAATATGGGCTGTAATGCTAACAAAAAGAATATGGGCTCCAAAAAACCCTTAATAAATAGCAAATGGGCTGTAAATTATTAGAAATAATGGCATTTGGGCTGTATGCTGTTTTCCACAGATTTGAGGCTTTCCTAAAAAAAGGTTGACGCACAAGCAGTGACTGTTGGATGGCCATCCAACGGCCGTCGTGCTTCTTCAATCTCTGCTGTTCATGCTCCAGCCGCTCAAATAGGTGCCGGCGGGACTGCCTGCTCCGTCCTCCCCACGGCCGGCTCTGCTATCGCGTAGGCCTCACCGCCCCACCGTACTCCCATCGCTGGCCTAGCCATCCCTCTACTCACCCACACCTATATTCTCCGGCGATGGCAGATGAACCAGTAAACCCTCGTACAGTAGTTGAGGGAGTCCCAAACTTTGCATTAAACAGGTAGATCAAGACTGTCCCTCTACCACGGCAACGTGATGGGTGACCTGGGGAAGTACGGAGGACATCACCCAAGACCTGAACTTAAAGTCAGGTGACGGGCTAGATTCATTGGACAACATCCAAGAATCCAAACTTCCGAGTTCAGAAACTCCTTGGCCCCTGGGTGTCATATTGGGTGAGGTTTCGGATTTGATTCCACCCACCCACCCGTACATAAGCGATCTATCCCAAATTAGGCAAGAGTCCGACGAAACAGTACATCATTATTGGGCCAGATTCCTCCTGGTTATGAACAGGATAAAGGACTGCCGCGAGGAAGACACAATTTCATTCTTCTTCAATAATTGCACGGACAAGGGAATCCTCAAGGCCATAAGTCGTTGTGATATTACACGCTTCGCTTACTTGGCGTCTATAGTATGAAAGTACTGTGCGATGGAAAGCGCCTGGAAAACCAAAATAAAATTTTGGGACAATCCGGCCCTGAATACAAACCCAGTCCAAAATAAAAGGGTGCATCATTGCCACGGCGAGCTATCAAGTCACAAGTTTTGGCCGACTTCGTCGTAGAATGGACAGAGGCCGAACTCCCTAAAGAGTACGGCACATATTCAAACTGGGTCATGCACTTCGACGGCTCCAAAATGTTGGCCGGTCTAAGGGCTGGTGTCATTTTGACGTCCCCCACAGGAGACACAGTTCAATATGTACTCCAGATAATGTACACAGACTCCAACAATGCAGCGGAATATGAGGCCCTTTTACATGGTCTCCGAATGGCAGTATCCATGGCATTCAACGCGTAGAGGTGCGCGGGGACTTGAACCTCGCAATATCCTAAATAAATGGAGACTTTGATGCCAAGGATCCAAAAATGGCAGCTTATCGCAACGCCGTCCTAAAAATGTCAGCTCGGTTCGAAGGGCTCGAATTTGACCATATAGCCCAGGAAAATAATCGGGCGGCAGATGTCCTGGCACGCATCGGCGCAAAACACGATGTAATCCCCCACAACATCTTCTTGGCAAGGCTGTTCAAGCCATCCGTAGTATGGGAAGGGGAACCCGGCAATAACAGCCCGGACCCAACCGCACTGCCTGACACCGAACACTCTGACATAATTGGAGGCTCTGCCAATGAAATAACACCTTTAGCCCACGTAATAATGGCTGTCATCGCCCCGTGGACAGAACCATTCCTCGCCTACCTTACTAGGAAGGAACTCCCCGAGGACCAAAATGAGGCACGCTGCATAGTGCAGTGATCTAAAGCCTATAAAGTCCATGAGGGAGAGCTTTATAAGAAAAGCACTATCGGAGTCCTTCAAAGGTGCATCTCCGAAGAGGAAGGGCGAAACCTCCTGGCTGAAATTCATGCCGGACTCGGCGGTCATCACGCTGCAGCTCGGTCCCTTGTAAGCAAGGCCTTCCATACAGGCTTTTATTGACCGACGGCCCGGGCAGACGCCCAGGACTTAGTCCAACAATGCGCAGCTTTTTGCAAACCAAAGCCATATGCCACCCACCGCCATCCAAATTATCCCCATCACTTGTCCCTTTGCGGTCTGGGGGTTTGACATGGTTGGACCCCTTAAAGGCGGAACCCACAAGAAAAAAATACTTACTGGTCATGGTGGATAAGTTCACCAAATGGATAGAAGCCAAGCCTGTTAAGCCGGCCGAATCCGGACCAGTGATAGACTTTATATCCAGGGTTGTACACCGTTACGGCGTCCCCCACAGCATCATCACTGATAATGGCACGAACTTTACGGCCGACGAGGTAAAACTCTGGTGCAAAAACATGGGCATCAAGCTCGATTATGCTTCCGTCTATCACTCACAAACTAACGGCCGGGTCGAACGTGGAAATGGTCTTATGATGAGCGGCATCAAACCCAGATTAGTGCGGTCCCTTAAGGAATCTAATACGCGCTGGGTAGAGGAGCTAGACTCCGTACTCTGGGTGCTGCGGACCACGGCGAATCGCACCACCGGATACACACCATTCTTCATGGTGTACGACGCAGAGGCAGTTTTGCCCAGCGACATAATTCATGACTCACCTCGAGTGCGCATGTACGAAGAAAGAGAAGTCGAGCTCGATCGGTAGGACAGTTTGGACGCCTTGGAGGAGAGCGAGACATGGCAAAAGCCTGTTCCGCATTCTATCAACAGCAGGCTCGAAGATACCATAGAAGAGAAGTACGGGCCAAAAATTACAACGTTGGCGAATTAGTTCTACGCCTGCCGGACAAGAAAAAGGACAAACTCAAGCCCAAGTGGGAAGCTCCCTTCATAATTGACCAAGTCCTGACTGGTGGAGCATACCGCCCGCGAGATGCATCAGATAACCGACTCGAGCCGCACCCATGGAACGCAGCCCATCTCCGAAGATTCTATGCCTAGTGCCAGACTCTGTGTACGTGTCCTTCCTCTGTCCATTTTTTATATACTTTCCGTCTTACATTTCTCTCCTTCTTCTCTCTCTCTTATAGCCTTTAAAGGCTCATAAAGTGACGCGCTATCCGTGCTCATTAAACCTGGGGGCTTCTTTAAATAGAAGCTTATTTATACGGGCTTCATGCCCAACACATGTGTCACACTTCCGCATGTACCTTTTATTCACCATTATATGCATCGATATGACTTAAGTTTTGGCCAAGCTGGGTTGCCTGGCTCCTGTGCTTACCCCTACGTTCCCGATTGTTCGGCTAGGAGGTAAAGGGAGCACCTCTGCGACTGTTACTGCCGGGTCAGCCGGATGTGTACCTCAGACTAGGTGAAGCCGAAAGCTAGCATTCTTAAGGGAATATTCGGTCGGTGAACTAAAGATGATCTTTTTCACTTATTTATCTATATGCCCCCAGATGTTTTTCCTGCGTCTCTTTTCGCATAATGGACATGCACTTTAGGGCATGCCTCCGAGGGAAAGGAACCGCTAACGGAACTATTCTCCCTGGAAGATGTTTCTTACTAACCACGTAATATAACATAACTAGTTGGGAACTTGTCTGTTCAAGCACTAATGACCCTACGCTTGGTCTCCATGCATACCCCGATTCTTATATAACCGCGAGAGTATTCGGACACACTCTGGACCGTCAGGTCCCGAGGTTGAAGCGAAAAGGTCGACCATGACAAACGATCTACAATCCGGCTAGAAGGCATTCCACATGTCAATTAAAATTACCTAGTCAATCTGACTGATTGTATTCCCCTTCAATACCATCTAACAGGCTGTCTAGCTTACAGTCCTGTTGGGAATACTTTGCGGCCAATTCTACTTGTCCGTATACTAAGCTCATAGGGATCTCCTTCCCATCAGGCACCACGGGGCCGACCTCGGCCATGTGGTTTGGGTCAGCCTTCATGTACCGCGTCTTCACCATGGCCCAGGCCTCCCTGGCGCCTTGACGGCAGGCCAACATCTTCCACAATCGGAAGCGCCGCCATGCTCCCTTCAACTTCTATACAAGCTCTCCAAGGCCTTCGGGCATGGAGACGGATGGCCACAAGGCCTGGGCGACGCCTTGCATCACCTGCCGAACTCGCTTGTGCAGTTGTGAGAGCTTGGTAAGAAGGTCACCCGTAGAACCGGGCATTTCCTCTGCAGGACGACCTGTTAGCATACCTACATACATTCCTCTGTTAGTCGACTTCCTCGCCGAACTCTTTTTTCAAAGTTCGTTTAAGCACTTAATAAATATGCCACGTCGAAGCCGCTAATTCTCCTTAACGGAGTCCAACAGCTAGGCACGAACATCCTTCAGTTCAACGCCCAGCTTGGTATGCGCATCTTGGCGATCGTTCTTCTCCCGCCACACCTTTGTCAGCACACTCTCACCAGCCTTCAGCTAGCGTAGGAGTTGTTGCTTTTCCGGATTTAATCCGGCGCCATCTGCAATTACATTTGTCAGATTTGCACGCACGCCGCACTTTGCAAAATACTTATCTTTCGAAGCGTATATTACCAGAGGGGGTCTCCTTGGGCTCCCCTGTCGCGGCTAGTGTGACCTCAAGTTGGGCTTTGCACACTTCCAGCTCCTGGGACAGTAGGATATTCTTTTCTGTAAGAACCTGCATAACAAATGATCCTTAAATCAGTTATTCTGACTATTTCAAGTCTCGGGGGCTACTGGTATATATATAATTACCAAAATTTTCTTACCCGTATGTCTTTTACATATTGCTCCGTGGCTCTGGCTAGACCATTTTGAGCGGCACAGAGGTACGCATCTCCCGAATTGAAGGCATCCAATGCCTCTTGGGAGAAACAAGCGTCGCGAAGAACTGTCTGGCGATGCCTGTGGTTCATGGCACTCTCCACCTCGGAATTGGTGGCAGACAGCTTCTCCGTATCCTCTGTCGAAGGAGCGTCGGGTGCTCTTTTTGTTTGCCTCCGCTTCCGGACCGGGCTTTGGAGCCTGGCTGGTGGAGGCACTATTGGCAACCTCTCCGGATATAGTCCGGTGAGGTCTCTTCGTCCTGAAGAGAGCACGAACGTTAAATATGCCCTGAAGGAATAACACCTGGGAATAAGATGGCGCGCTATACCTTTGCGCCGACGTCGCAGTCCGGATCGCACTTCTTTTCATCCCGTGGGGCCTTGCTGCTCCTCGTTGGCTAGTCGCCGCAGGTCGGCCTCCCGTCTCGAGGACCTCCCATGCAAAACACGATTGTCATATGGCAATCGAAAACACGCGAGGATAGATCCCTTTTCAAAGTGCCGGGACTTCGGTCTTAGTTACCTGTGAGGCTGGGAGTAGCCGAGGGTAATCGGCCGTAATGGCCACCAAGGTGTTGTCCTTGCTCAATTGATGAAACAACCCATCAATCAGCTCCACAGATAAGTCCGGATCCTCTTGAGAGGCCGGGTCGAGGGACCGTCCTGGATCCTCGGGTTGTGGAGGAGGGCTGTTTATTTCTTTAACAGCCTAGCGCAGTTCCTGCGTTGAAGTCGTTAGACTGAATATTTAACGATGGGAATATAAAATGGATGGGCAAGTAAAAGTGTCCACTTACCCAACTTGGGGGATTGTACATAGAAAATCCACCCTGTGGGTTGACACGGAGAAATTCCTCCTCTTCTCCCTTGTACAAAGCGGAAACGATCTTTATTAGAGCGGCAGCCGAATCCGACCCCTTACGTCCGTGGCGGGTGGCATCGTCCTCCTCGTTGAAGTCCCACATGGGGTGGCCTCTATACTGGAGCGGCTGCACCCCTAGCATGATGCATGCAGCCATGACCCCGATCATGGTCAGTCCGGAATGAGCTAACAGTCTTATCCAGCCCATCAGGTAAAGAACGTCCTTGTCGCTTTCCCTCTGAGGGCTCTGTGTACGCCAGCTTAGGCGCTTCTTTAGGGGAGCACTATCGAACTCAGGGAGGCCGATCCGGACAAGATCCGGTAGCAGGACGTCCTCTATATAAAACCATTCCAAAGGCCAGTCCTCAGACGCCTTCTTTGGGGTTCCGGATAGATATCCGGTCCCAGCCATGCGCCACACTTCGGCTCCTCCCACTTGATATATTGACCCCTTCTAAGAACGGGGCACAAGGCAGAATAGCCTTTTCCATAGCGCGAAATGAGCCTCGCAGACCAAAAACAGCTCACAAAGGGCTACGAAGCCCGCGATATGCAATATGGAGGCATGCGTGAGGTTGTGCAGCGGGAGGCCATAGAACTCCAGGAGCCCCCAAAGAAACGGATGAATTGGAAATCCGAGCCCTCTTATTAAGTAATGGACAAGGCATACCCGCTCTCCTTTGGAGGGATTGGGGGCGCTCTCCGCTTGCTCTCCGCCATTATAGGTGGCAAGTCCGGCTCGAACCGGGACCATATAGGCCGGGGGGAGAAATCCCTTGGTCTGGAGCGTCACTAGCTCGCTGTGCAGGATGGAGCATCTCTCCCAATCTCCAGGATGAGGGCTGGAAGGGCGAGAGGAGGAGTTGCGGCGGACGACCATGATAGAATGGACCTCTGTCAGATACGCTCTGATGAATACTCGCGGAGGGGAGAAGGTGTGGTTTGGATCTATATCCTCGTCTCCTTAAATAGGCCGCTCATTCACGTGGCTAGGGGTGTAAATATAAAAACATCCTGACTTTTCGTATTCGTTTGACACGTGGAAGATGGCCATTATTGGGCATAGAAGCCAAGGAGCGCTACATTTACAAGAAACCGGACATTATTCAACAGGTACACGGAATTTGGAGGAGAATCCGCCTTGCAATGCCGACGACAATTTGCGTGCCGGACTCGTCGTCATTGAAGCCTGGTTCAGGAGCTACTGAGGGAGTCCTGGATTAAGGGGTGTCCGGATAGCCCGACTATACCTTCTGCCGGACTCTTGGACTATGAAGATACAAGATTGAAGACTTCGTCCTGTGTCCAGAAGGGCCTTTCCTTGGCATGGAAGGAAAGCTTGGCGATACGGATATGTAGATCTCCTACCATTGTAACCGACTCTGTGTAACACTAGCCCTCTCTGATGTCTATATAAACCGGAGGGTTTTAGTCTGTAGAAAAGAACAATCATACCATAGGCTAGCTTCTAGGGTTTAGCCTCCTTGATCTCATGGTAGATCTACTCTTGTACTACCCATATCATCAATGTTAATCAAGCAGGAGTAGGGTTTTACCTCCATCAAGAGGGCCCGAATCTGGGTAAAAACATCGTGTCCCTTGTCTCCTGTTACCATCCGCCTAGACGCATAGTTCAGGACCCCCTACCCGAGATCCGCCGGTTTTGACACCGACACTCGTACTCCCCTCCGCGTGGGAAACAACTGCCGAGTCGTCCCTGCCTCCGTGTCATTCCCTTCCTAGGCCTCGCCGTCGTCCACCGCCCTGGTGCTCTCGGTGCGGCCTGGTCAAATGGTCAATGAACGACATGCATCTGAAGTGGACTTTACGTGGAGAGGCCGACAGCTGGGTCCACGGCCGCACGCAAGGAAATGCCTCCTTATTACGCGCAAAATAATGATTCCTCCACCTGAAATCAGGGACCCACCGAAAGGGCCTCTGTATTTCGCGAAAAAACGTTACCGCCACTGACAGCTCGGACCCACCAGCTATATCTTCACACGCAAGGAAGTGACTCCTTACTACGCACAAAAAATGAATACTCCCCCTGTTAGCTAGGACCCAGTATAGTGGCAGGCTGACTTGTGGGCCTACTAAGTTGACGGGGACGGAGGGCTTTGTCAACTTAGTCAATATGCACGATTCTAGCTCCAGTGACCGTACGATGTACATCCAATGGCCGTAGTGCTTCTTCAACCTCTGGTCTTCTTGTTCCAGCCGCCCAAACAAGCGCCGATCATGCCTCATGCTCCTGCCTCCCGTGGTCGGCTGAGATGCGGCAGAGGCCTCACCTCCCCCTACTACTCCCACCGCTGGCCAGGCCATCCCTCTACTCACCCACACCCCCTGTTATCCTGTGGCAACGACAGCCTCACACCGCAGCAAACCAGTGAACCCTCGTACTCCTCTATGCGTGGGCATCCACTCCCGCGTCTTCCCCGGCTCCGCGTTGTACCCTTCCTAGGCCTCACCGTCGTCCACCGCCCTGGTTCTCTCAACGCGGCATGGTCAACGTGGTCAAGGAACGACTTCCATCAGATGTGGACTATACGTGGAGAGGCTGACAGCTGGGTCCACGGCCGCAGCAAGGAAGTGCCTCCTTATTACGTGCAAAATAATAATTCCTCCACCTAACAGCGGGACCCACCGGACAGGCCACCGTATTTCTCCCCCCTGGCTACTAGGACTCACCAGCTACATAGGAAGTGCCTGAAAGTCGGGACCCACCTGGTCGAAGCGTACGTAGCGTTGTCATTCTGGTCGCGAACGTGTACGTACATATATACTGGACGATGTAGAGGCGCGCACGTGTCATAGTAGAGGAGGCCAGGGTGCAAGAAATAAAATACGGCCACGTATGTGTACATACGGGCGGGGTCTCGAACGCCTACTCGCGCAAACGTACGGTCAGGGCGCGTGTACATGGCTGGGTCGGAACAGAGAAACAACGTCGTCGTCGTGTTCATGGGGAGGCAACGGAATGCGTCGTGTTCATGGGGAGGCAAGGAAATGCATCATGTTCATGGGGAGACAACGAAATGCGTCTTGTTCATCGGGAGGGCTTGGACGGAACAGGCGATGGAAAGCAGGCCTGGCGTACCGTAGAACGGAGGAAATGGCCTTGTGTTCGACCGGCCACATCCGAAACGGGATCCTGTTCATTGAGAGGGGTGTGGCGTACCGCAAAACGGAGGAAACAGACCTCCTATGGTCGAAACGGGAGTCCTGTTGATCGGCAGGGGTGTGGCGTACCGCAAAATGGAGGAAACAGACTTGTGTTGGAGCGCTACGGTCGAAACGGGGGTCCTGTTCATCGGGAGGGTTGTGGCGTACCGCAAAACGGGACTCCACGGGATACTGTTCATCTCCACCAACGACCCCCTCCAACCTCCACGAGCTACTATTCATCCACCGTTGACCTCCTCCAGCCTCCACCTGCGACTGTTCATCCACGGGCTCCTATTCATCCAGCCTCCACCGCGCGCTACTCCATCGACTACTATTCAACCAGCCCTCTCCACGGGCTCCTGTTCAACCACCCCTCCACGGGCTACTGTTCATCCTACCCTCCACCATCTACTGTTCATCCTGCCCTCCATGGGGTGCTCCTGTTCATCCAGCCCTCCATGGGGTCCTGTTCATCCAGCCCCAACCGGCTCGACCAATCGGGGTCCTGTTCATCCAAAGGAAACACCACGGGGTCCTTTTCATCCACCCCCACCGGGAAATGTTCATCCAAACCCCCCGCAACGCTCACTGTTCATCCAGAGGCAGCATCGATCGGCTTCAGTTAGCAGCATTAGCGAAGGAATCGCTCGATCGGGTTCAGTTAACAGCCATCGATCGCTCGCTCGGGTTCAGTAACGCGTAGCCTGCAGTGCAATTGCTCGGGTTCAGTTAGAGCCCAACGCCTCGATCGGGTTTAGTTAGAGCCAATGCCTCGCACACACGTGTGTACGTGTACGAGAGAAATGCGCATCGCTCGGCCCCCGACCTCCCACCGTAATCGGGAACTCCCTGAAATTTTCCTCGCCCTCGCTTCTACCACGGTTTTTTCCGTCATGGACGGCCCAAAGAATGTCATGCAGCAGCGTCTCCAGCCCACCTAGGACGAAAAGTCCATTTTCTGTCATGATTTTTTGTCATAGAAGTAGGAGCCCACCACATCTATGATGATACCGGGGTTTGTCACAATTATCGTCATAGAAGTGTCATATGTATGACATATTTTTTTTCGTTCGGCCCAAAATTTCACGGATGTGTCTTTTTTTGTAGTGAGAGTTATTGGAAATCATACATACTGATGTATGTGGTGCAATGAACATTGAAGCTCGCGACGGATATCGTTATTTTCTCACCTTCATAAATGATTTGAGCAGATATGGGTATATCTACTTAATGAAACATAAGTCTGGAACATTTGAAAAGTTCAAAGAATTTCAGAATGAAGTGGAAAATCATCGTAACAAGAAAATCAAGTTTCTACGATCTGATCGTGGAGGCGAATATTTGAGTTATGAGTTTGGACTTCATTTAAAAAATTGCAGAATAGTTTCGCAACTCATGCCACCTGGAACACCACAGCGTAATGGTGTGTCCACACATCGTAATCGTACTTTACTAGATACGGTGCGATCTTTGATGTCTCTCACTGATTTACCGCTACCATTTTGGGGTTAAGCTTTAGAGAAAGCTGCATTCACGTTAAATAGGGCACCATCTAAATCCATTGATACAACACCTTACAAACTGTGGTTTGGCAAGAAACCCAAGTTGTCATTTCTTAAAGTTTGGAGCTGCGATGCTTATGTCAAAAAGCTTCAACCTGATAAGCTCGAACCCAAATCGAAGAAATGTGTCTTCATAGGGTACACAAAGGAGACTGTTGGGTACACCTTCTATCACAGATCCGAAGGCAAGATATTCGTTGCTAAGAATGGTTCCTTTCTATAGAAGGGGTTCCTCTCAAAAGAAGTGAGTGGGAGGAAAGTAGAACTTGACGAGGTAACTGTACCTTCTCCCTTATTGGAAAGTAGTTCATCACTGAAATCAGTTCCAGTGATTCCTACACCAGTAAGTGAGGAAGCTAATGATGATGATCATGAAACTTCAGATCAAGTTACTACCGAACCTCGTAGGTCAACCAGAGTAAGATCCACACCAGAGTGGTACGGTAATCCTGTTCTGGAAGTCATGTTACTTGACCATGATGAACCTACGAACTATGAGGAAGCGATGATGATCCCAGATTCCGCAAAATGGCTTGAGGCCATGAAATCTGAGATGGGATCCATGTATGAGAACAAAGTATGGACTTTGGTTGACTTGCCCGATGATCGACAGGCCATAGAGAATAAATGGATCTTCAAGAAGAAGACTGACGCTAACGGTAATGTTACTGTCTACAAAGCTCGACTTGTTGCAAAAGGTTTTCGACAAGTTCAAGGAGTTGACTACGATGAGAACTTCTCACCTGTAGCGATGCTAAAGTCCGTCTGAATCATGTTACGTTGCTGCATTTTATGGTTATGAAATTTGGCAAATGGATGTCAGAAGTGCATTCCTTAATGGGTACCTTAAAGAAGAGTTGTATATGATGCAACCAAAAGGTCTTGTCGATCCAAAAGGTGCTAACAAAGTGTGCAAGCTCTAGCAATCCATTTATGGACTGGTGCAAGCCTCTTGGAGTTGGAATATACGCTTTGATAGTGTGATCAAAGCATATGGTTTTGTACAGACTTTTTGAGAAGCCTGTATTTACAAGAAAATAAGTGGGAGCTCCGTAGCATTTCTTATATTATATGTAGATGACATATTGTTGATCAGAAATGATACTGAATTTTTGAATAGCATAAAAGGATACTTGAATAAGAATTTTTCAATGAAAGACCTCGGTGAAGCTGCTTATATATTGGGCATCAAGATCTATAGAGTTAGATCAAGACGCTTGATTGGAATTTCACAAAGCACATACCTTCATAAAGTTTTCAAGAAGTTCAAGATGGATCAGGCAAAGAAAGGGTTCTTGCCTGTATTACAAGGTGTGAAGTTGAGTCAGACTCAATGCCTGACCACTACAGAGGATAGAAAGAAAATGAAAGGTGTTCCCTATGCTTCAGCCATAGGCTCTATCGTGTATGCAATGCTGTGTACCAGACCTAATGTGTGCCTTGCTATAAGTTTAGCAGGGAGGTACCAAAGTAATCCAGGAGTGGATCACTGGAAAGTGGCCAAGAACATCCTGAAATACCTGAAAAGGACTAAGGATATGTTTCTCGTATATGGAGGTGACAAAGAGCTCTTTATAAATGGTTACATTGATGCAGGATTTGAAACTGATCCGGATGACTCTAACTAACAAACCAGATACCTGTTTTTATTAAATGGTGGAGCTGTTAGTTGGTGCAGTTCCAAGCAGAGCGTCGTAGAGGGATCTATGTGTGAAGCGGAATACATAGCTGCTTTGGAAGTAACAAATGAAGGAGTCTGGATGAAGGAGTTCATATCCGATCTAGGTGTCATACCTAGTGCATCAGGTCCAATGGAAATATTTTGTGACAATACTGGAGCAATTCCTTGGCAAAGGAATCCAGATTTCACAAGAGAACCAATCACATCAAGAGACGCTTCAATTCCATCCGCGATCAAGTCAAGGAGGGAGACATAGAGATTTGCAAGATACATACAGATTTGAATGTTGCAGACCCGTTGACTAAGCCTCTCTCACGAGCAAAGCATGATCAGCACCAAGACTCCATGGGTGTTAGAATCATTACATTGTAATCTAGATTATTGGCTCTAGTGCAAGTGGGAGACTGAAGGAAATATGCGCTAGAGGCAATAATAAAGTTGTTATTTATATTTACTTATATCACGATAAATGATTATTATTCATGCTAGAATTGTATTAACAGGAAACTTAGTACATGTGTGCATACAAAGACAAACAGAGTGTCGCTAGTTTGCCTCTACTTGACTAGCGCGTTGAATCAATGATGGTTATGTTTCCTAACCATAGACTTGAGTTGACATTTTATTAACGGGATCACATCATTAGAGAATGATGTGATTGACTTGACCCATCCTTTAGCTTTGCACGATGATCATTCAGTTTGTTGCTATTGCTTTCTCCATAACTACACATGTTCCTATGACTATGAGATCATACAACTCCCGAATACCGGAGGAACACTTTGTGTGCTACCAAACATCACAACGTAATTGGGTGATTATAAATATGCTTTATAGGTGTCTCCGATGGTGTTTGTTGAGTTGGCATGGATCAATATTAGGATTTGTCACTCCGATTGTCGGAGAGGTATCTCTGGGCCCTCTCGGTAATGTACATCACAATAAGCCTTGCAAACAATGTAGCTAATGAGTTAGTTATGGGATGTATCATTACGAAACGAGTAAAGATACATGCCGGTAATGATATTGAACTAGGTATTGAGATACCGACGATCGAATCTTGGGCGAGTAACATACCAATGACAAAGGGAACAACGTATATCGTTATGCGGTTTGACTGATAAAGATCTTCCTAGAATATGTAGGAACCAATATGAGCATCCAGGTTCCGCTATTGGTTATTGATCGAAGACATGTCTTGGTCATGTCTACATAGTTCTCGAACCCGTACGGTCCGCACGCTTAACGTTCAGTGATGATCGATATTACGAGTTTATGTGTTTTGATGTATTGAAGGTAGTTCGGAGTCCCGGATTTGATCACGGAGATAACAAGGAGTCTCGAAATGGTCGAGATATAAAGGTCGATATATTGGAATCCTATGTTTGGACATCGGAATGGTTCTGGGTGAAAACGGGAGTATACTGGAGCACCGGGAGGTTACCGAAACCCCCCGGGAGGTATATGGGCCTTATTGGGCCTTAGTTGGAGAGAGGGGAAAGGAGAAAAGGAGGGGGCGCGCCCCCAAGCCCAATCCGAATTGGGAGGAGGGCCGCCCCCCCTTTCCTTCCTCCTCCCTCCTCCTTCCTTCTGTCCTAAATCCAACAAGGCAAGGGGGGAATCCTACTCCCGGTGGGAGTAGGACTCCCCTTGGGGCGCGCCTAGGAGGCCGGCCCCCTCCCCCTCCTCCACTCGTTTATATACGAGGGAGGGGGGAACCCCATAGACACACAAGTTGATCTTTGATTTTTAGCCATGTGCGGTGCCCCCCTCCACCATAATCCACCTTGGTAATATTGTAGCGGTGCTTAGGCGAAGCCCTGTTCCGGTAGCAACATCATCACCATCATCACGCCGTCGTGCTGACTAAGCTCTCCCTCGAAGCTCTACTGGATCATGAGTTCGCGGGACGTCACGGAGCCGAACGTGTGCAGATCACAGAGGTGTCGTACCTTCGGTGCTAGATCGGTCGATCGTGAAGACGTACGACTACATCAACCGCGTTGTCATAACGCTTCCGCTTACGGTCTACGAGGGTACATAGACGATACTCTCCCCTCCCGTTGCTATGCATCTCTATGATCTTGCGTCCGCGTAGGAAAAAATTGAAATTACTGCGTTCCCCAACACACCCACGGTGAAATCTAAAATATTACGAGAAACAAAATTCAACCCTGGATAAATTTTTTGAATGATCATCCAAAGATTTAACCCATGAGCTAGGCAATTGCTTAGCATCATTTTCATCCTTTCCCAAGATTGTTCAAGTTTCTTGAAATTCATGATCTGGGTTCTGAGGGAAATAATTCTTGTGGGAGGAAAATACTTAGTGATAAAACATCTTTGCACTTATTCCAAGAATCGATACTATTGCGAGGGAAAGAAGAGAACCAAAATTTTGTAGAATCACGCAAATAAAACAGAAATAATTTCATCTTGACCACATCATTGTCCACATCTTTTTTATTTTGCATATCACGTAATTCCACAAAGGTTTTAAGATGGGACACAACATCCTCATTAGGAGTACCGGAAAATTGGTCTTTCATAACAAGATTCAACAAAGCAGTATTAATATCAGAAGACTCCGCACTAGAAGTGGGAGGAGCAATCAGAGTGACAATAAAATCATTGTTGTTGGTATTTGAGAAATCACATAAATTGGCGTTCTCTTGATTCATGATGACAACACAACAAGATTTCCCTCAACAACAGATCCGGCAAGAAAACGACAAATTTTTGTGAAGTGGGAGAGAGAGAGAGGAAGCCGTACTCACGCATCATCGGAGAGGCACCAATGGAAGTGGTGAACCCCTCCGTGATGGTGTCCGGATTGGACCTGGTGGTTCTGGACTCTCCGCGGCTGGATGAATATTTCGTCGACTCCCCTAGAGTTTTGGGAATATTGGGGTATTTATAGAGCAAAGAGGCGGTCCGGGGGGCACCCGAGGTGGGCACAACCCACCAGGTCGTGCATGGGCCTCCTTGCATGCCCTGGTGGGTTGTCCCCTCCTCGGGACTCCCACCAAGTGCAACTAGGGCCCAACATCTTCCTTCTGGTCCATAAAAAATCTCGGTAAAGTTTCGTGGCATTTGGACTCTGTTTGATATTGATTTTCTGCGATGTAAAAAAAATGGAAAAACAGCAACTAGCACTTGGCACTGTGTCACTAGGTTAGTACCAAAAAATGATATAAAATAACTATAAAATGATTATAAAACATCCAAGATTGATAATAAAATAGCATGGGACAATCAAAACTTATAGATACGTTGGAGACGTGTCATTGTACGGGAGGCTGGTGTGGGCCATGTCGAAGTCGATTAGCTCGGTGTGGTAGTTGTCGCAAGTGCCGAAGGTGACCGGGAAGCACACCTGGCACAGGGGAGTGGTCGACCCATCTGTCATTCCAGAGAAGGGCCTCATGGGCATCAGCTGGTCGTAGGGCACCTAGAGCGTTTCGATGGTTGGGACAGAGATCACGTTGAGGCTGGCCCCTCCGTCGATGAGAGTCTTGGTGACTAGGACGTTGCTGGTGGTGGGGCTGTATAGCATGGGCAGCGTGCTGTCGGTGGCTGAGCACCTGAGGTGGTCCTACGAGTCGAAGGTGATGGCGTATTGCGACGACTTGAGGGACCGCTGTTGGAACGTAGCATGCAATTTCAAAAAAATTCATATGATCACGCAAGATTGATCTAGAGATGCATAGCAACAAGAGGGGGAGATTGTGTCGATGTTCCCTCATAAACCGAAAGCGGACGCGTTAGGTTAACTCGGTTGATGTAGTCGAACGTCTTCACGATCCAAGCGATCTAGTACTGAACATACGGCACCTTCGAGTTCTGCACACGTTCAGCTCGATGACATCCCTCGAACTCTTGATCCAGCAAAGGGTCAAGGGAGAGCTTTGTCAGCACGACAGCGTGGTGATGGTGATGGCGATGTGATCCATGTAGGGCTTCGCCTAAGTACTAGACGCTATGACTGGAGGACTAAACTGTGGAGGGGGGCACCACACACGACTAAGAGAACAAATATTGTGCTTTGGGGTGCCCCTGCCCCCGTATATAAAGGAGGAGGGGAGGAGGCCTGCCACAAGGGCACACCAAGGAGAGGGGAGTCCTACTAGGACTCCTAGTCCTAGTAGGGTTCGCCCCCCTTCTTGTCCTTCTCATGGAGGGGGAAAGGGGGAAGGAGAGTCAAGAGGAGAAGGGAAGGGAGGCACGCCCGCTCCTCTAGTCCAATTCTGACTCCCCATGGGAGGGGGTCGCGGCCACCCCTTGTGGGCTGCCTCCCCTCTACCCTATGGCCCATGTAGGCCCATCACTTTCCCCCAGGGGTTCCGATAATCCCTCGGTACTCAGAAAAATACCTGAACCATTCTGAAACCATTCCGGTGTTCGAATACCATCATCCAATATATCAATCTTTACCTCTCGACCATTTCGAGACTCCTTGTCATGTCCATGATCTCATCCGGGGCTCCGAACAATCTTTGTTCACCAAAACACATAACTCATAATACAAATCATCATCGAACATTAAGGGTGCGGACCCTACGGGTTCGAGAACTTTGTAGACATGACCGAGACACGTCTCCGGTCAATAACCAATAGCAGAACCTGGATGCTCATATTGGTTCCTACATATTCTACGAAGATCTTTATCTGTCAAACCGCAATAACAACATATGTTATTCCCTTTGTTATCGATATGTTACTTGCCCGAGATTTGATCGTCAGTATCCTTATACCTAGTTCAATCTCGCTACCGTCAAGTCTCTTTACTCGTTCCGTAATGCATCATCCCATAACTAACTCATTAGTCACATTGCTTGCAAGGCTTATTATGATGTGCATTATCGAGAGGGCCCAGAGATACCTCTCCGAACTTGGAGTGACCAATCCTAATATCGACCTATGCCAACCCAACAAACACTTTTGGAGACACCAATAGAGCATCTTTATAATCACCCATTTACGTTGTGAAGTTTGATAGCACACAAGGTGTTCCTCCGGTATTCAGGAGTTGCATAATCTCATAGTCAAAGGAATACGTATAAGTCATGAAGAAAGCAATAGAAATAAAACTTAACGATCATTCTGCCAAGCTAACAGGTGGGTCATGTCCATCACATCATTCTCTGATGATGTGATCCCATTCATGAAATGACAACACTTGTCTATGGTTAGGGAACTTAACCATCTTTGATTAACGTGCTAGTCAAGTAGAGGCATAATAGGGAAACTTTGTTTTGTCTATGTATTCACACATGTACTATGTTTCCAGTTAATACAATTCTAGCATGAATAATAAACATTTATCATGATATAAGGAAATATAAATAACAACTTTATTATTGCCTCTAGGGAATATTTCCTTCAGCCGCATGGCCTCAAGCCTCGGGAGGGCGGTGTTCACCTCGCAAGAGAACTTCTTGAAGATGCGGTTGGATGCTGGGGCCTGAGCTCCGCCGAGGATGCAGGCTATCGCACGAGGCTCCTGGTAGCCCCAGACCCCTCATCACGTTGGTTGTCGTCGTTTCAACTCGAGGGTGGTGGCAATGGTGGAAGGGTAGCATTTCCTTGAGGGTGCGCCTCACGGTGCTGATCGCACCAGCGCCCTAACGAGGCTGGTCATGCCAGCCATCCTTGCGAGTCGGGCCACTCTAGGGTCCATCACGGGGTTGGTCACGCCAGACCTGGTGCGGGTTGTCATTGTAGTTATCCCACCGTCCGATGTCATGCCCGCCTCTACAGCTAGCGCCATGATCACTACGGTCCGGATGATGGCCCAAGTGCTTGTCGTGGAGCACCCTGAGCTCTCGATAGTCATTTGTGTTGTGGCTGCACACATTGTGGTAGGCGCAGAACAGGCGGCTGCTTCCTTCAGGCTCATCATGGCCATGGCTGCGCTTCCTCTTGAGCTTGGCTACCGGCATGGCAGGGCCCTTGCGCTTGACCTCCTTGCCCTTGTCCTTGCCATCGTTGAGTGGCACGTCGGGGTCGTTGTGGATGAAGAGGCAGCCCTCTGCGGCCTTGGCACACTTGTCGGCGAGGTTGAACGACTCCGGCGCCGTGCTCAAGTGGTCGTGGATGGCGAGCTTCTCACACAAGCTGTCGGGTTTCGGGTCCCGGCAGACCCTTGAGGTTCGAACACTGGGGTGCACGCGGAGATTTCGCCTTCTACCTACCTGCACCCCTCCGCCTCACTAAGATCTAAGCTATGGAAAGAACAGCACAAGAGACACAGGGTTTATACTGGTTCGAGCCAACGTTGTGGTGTAATACCCTACTCCAGTGTGTGGCGTGGTGGATTGCCTCTTGGGCTGATGATGATGAACAATACAAGGAAGAACAGCCTCGCGAGGGTCTGTTCTTGGCTGGGGGGATGAACTGCTAGGAAGAGTTCAGTCACCCTTCTCTCTCTCTCTCTCTCTCTCTCTCTTGCCGATCTGGTCTCCTTCTATCCTCTCTGATCTCTTCTCTCAACTCATTTCCTCTCTCCTCTACCCTAGGGGTGGCTAGTCCTATTTATAGGCAAAGGCCCTGGGCCTCTTCCCAAATATTGAGCGGGAAGGGCGCCAACAATTGGCCATTTTGAAGGGGAACATCGGGTACACTTATCCTGACTAAAGTTGATCCTCACCTGCCAAAGGCTCTGGTGGTGATGCTAGCTTAGGCTCCACAATGACTTCCTCCCTGCCGTTGGGCTGGTCTTGGTCTCGTTGCACCGAAACGGGTGCCTTTGCTTGATGCTCTCGCCTGCGCTTGCTCCCTGTGCACGAAAGAGGAAAGGAGGACACTGCACGGGCTGGCACCCGCCTGGCACCCTTGGTCGTCATGGCTTGCGTCACGGGCACCTCGTGAGGTACCCCGCCTTGTTCTCTCCGCCTCCTCGCGAGCCAGCCTGATGAGGCCGTGCCTGAGGAAGCTCCGTGTCGTCCGCCCCGCGAGGCTTGGCCCCTCACGAGGGTCTTGGTTCTGTGTTGATGAAGATGGGCCGTGCTGGGCCCCCCTTTGAGCCACGTTGCAGGCCGCAGCAGGCAAGTCTGGGGACCCCCGTTCCCAGAACGCCGAGAGTAGCCCCCGGGCCCAAGGCGCGCCCGGACTTGGCCATGCAGGGAGGCGAAAGGGCAAGGGCGGAGCACCGCGGGCGCTAACAGCCTGCGGCCTTGGGTGCCGCGTGGCGGTTGATTGGACGTGTGTGCCTCAGCAACCACGCGTGTTGATAAAGGAGCGGCATCTGCCTAGGCTTTGCTTTCTTTGCTTTCTCCGGTTGCTGCTCAGATCCCCTTTCCTGCGCCTCTCCTTCCTTCCTCCAAAATTTCCAGATCCACTCCGACCACGTGACCTAGGAAGCCATGGCGCCTCGTCAGTCCCCGGCCGGGGCTTGGTACTCGTCTGCCCTGGATTCGCCGAATGTGTCAGAGGCGAGCCTCGCCCGGTTGCGCCGTATGGCGGCGGTGCAGGGCATCGACGGGGCGAAGGTGTTCAAGGCCGGCTCCGCCACCCCTGAGGGCCAAGGGAGCACCTTCTATCCGCTCTTTGTAAGCACCACTGCTGCTGGCCTAGTGCCTCCCTTCTCCGAGTTCTTCTTATCCGTCCTTCATCATTATAGGCTATAGGATCTGCATCTCCACCCCAACTCCGTCCTTCTCCCGGCAATCTTTGCCTATTACTGCGAGGCTCACGTAGGGGTGCAGCCCTCAGTGGCCTTGCTGCGCCACTACTTCTACCTCCAGACCTCTCGCGGTCCTGCTTCCGCGTGCGCGAGCTTTGTCGCGTACGGTGGCGCCATCGCCATTTCGAACCCCGGGAAAAGGATTGAGGGCTTGAGGAGCAAGTGGGTCTTGGCTGATGTTGGGCACATCCACCCTCGGCTGATCTTGCCCATGGAGCAACTCACGAGCTCCAGCGATTAGGGTCGAGCGGAGCTCGCGGACCCCCGCGTGAAGCTCATGTTGGAGAAGATGGACGTGGATCTGAGGCCGGCCAACATGGCGGTGGCAAAGCTGACCGGTGCGTCTCTGCTGAGGGAATTCCTGGAGCACTAGATGGCTCTGCTTCGACAGTACACTCTTCCAATGTGGAGGCCCCATCCGAGCCTCGCGGCCTTGGCCGGCGATGATCTGGCTGCGGTCCTCCAATCTCTAGTCGGGGGCGATGTGGCGAGGTTGGAGGGCGCTCCTACGCCCTTGTTCCTCCGCGACGACTGGGACCAGGTAGTGGAGTCCATGCCCGTCTTCAACGGGGACGGGCCCGTGCCCACGGAGGTTCCTGAGGAACCGGTGGACGTGTCCTCCGATGACTCCAGCGAGGAGGAGGAAGGAGGTGAGCGGGAAAAAGGGCCTGACTCCGAGGCGACTGACGGAGAGTCGAGGGCTCCCCTCCTTCGGCGCAGGTCCTGCGCTCTCCGCCTCTCTCCGACCGATGACGACGAGGATGATGACGAGCAGAGCAGCGGGAGCTTGCCCCCGATCCCGAAGAAGGACATGACCGGGCTGATCTCCCGCGGGTCTGCCCCGGCCCCGAGGCGGACCGCAGACGCGCCTTCCGCTTCCGAGCTTCCCGAGGTTGACCCTTCCAGCTGGCTTTCAGGCTTCAAATTTGGCCGGAGGCTGCCTGAGCTCACTGGCAACGACCCGTAAGCGCTTGATTCTTGTCTTTATTTCTTGTTCTGCTGCTGAGGCTTGTCGTCCGCATCTCTTGGATAGGCTGGCGCCCGCAGCAAAGAAGCCGAAGGGAGCTCCTGAGGTTCCATCCAGGGCAGCGCCTCTGCCCGCGAAGGAAGGTGACCGCGATACACGGGCCTCTCCTGCCCCATCGTCCTCACGAGGCCTGGCTGAGCCGGCTGGGGCGAGCTCACCCCCCATGGCCCAAGCGACTCCCGAGGTGCCTTTGCCTGCTGCCGCCACCACAGCCGTTGGGGCGCAGCAGGCTCCGCCTCAGGATGCTGTGGTCGCGCCGCCGCATTCTCCTCCTACTCCACCGACTGCTATCTCTCCGACTCCTCTTGCCGTTCTGGATCGTGCTGCTGCTAAGCTGGGCCGGTTGCGGCAGGATCTTCCTGGCGCCGACCCTCGCTTAGTGGCCGGGCGCTTGGAGCTGTCTTCACGATGGATTCGCTCCGACGCTTCGATTCGGGCGGCGCTGGTCCAGGCCTCGACGGCTTGTGATGAGGAGAGGCAGGCCGTCCTTGAGGCGAAGGCTGCTCGTGATGCAGCCCTAGAGGAGGTGGTCGACGTCCATGGTCGCTGCAAGGTGCTGGAGGACGAGCTGCAAGGCCCGCGGGACCAGCTCGCGAAAGATGCCCGCCTTCGCCAAGAGCAGGAAGAAGGCGTGAAGGCTCGCGAGGCTGTCGTCAAGGACCGAGAGGCCAAGCTCAGGAGGCGCCGTGACCGCCTAGGCGCGCTGAAGCAGGAGTTGGGGGCGAGGAAGGTCGAGCTGGATGACAAGGCCCAGGTTCTTGCTGAGGACAGCGTGGCCTTCGCGGAGATGGAGGCGAAGGCTCGCTCCTCGTTGAGGACGTTTTACGACAGTGGCCTGGAGAGCCCGCTGGCTGGCGCAGAGGACGGCCCCGCCAAGCTGCTTCCTTTCCTCGTTCGCGCTCTTGAAGATGTCGCCCTTGGCCTTGGCCCGACGGCCGAGGCCGAGGCGCGTGTCCTGTCTTCTGCAGCGCTGAGGCGGGTCCTCACCCACATCTACCTTTGCGATCCCAGCATCGACCTCGACAGCCTGTTGGAGCCAGCAAGCGGCGAGCGTGCCGCTGCCGCTGCCGAGGCCGTGAAGGGTCACGCGGAGGCTCTGCTGGGGAAGTTCCGGGCCTTCAGCACCAAGCCGAAGTGAGGCGCTGCCGACCCTGCTGCTCCATGAGGTGGAGCCACTCCGCGGTGCTCCGCCGTCGACAAGTGACTCCGTTGTGGCTCCTGTCCTGCTTTCAATTCCTGCACATGTATCATGCCTCGGGGAGGCGTTTAAACTTGCATTTGGCATTGAGATAACAGTGTGGACTGTAATATTTGCTTTTGAATTCCTTGAAATTTGCTCTTTTCCTTCCTACTTGCTTATGTTCTACGCTGGCAGAGCCCGGCCCCGCGCATACCTCAGCCGCCGTTAGCCCCGATCGGAAACCAGGACGGGACCAAGGAGTGAGGGGCTACGTGACAAGTTATGCTCCTGAGTCGCGATGCTCAGGAGTCCCCCTTGGCGCACGAACAGCAAGTAGGGAGGTGAGATGTGGGTGGATCTACCATTCTACGTCTCCAGAGCTCGGCCCCGCGCATACCTCAACCGCCGTTAGCCCCGACCAGAAACCATGACAGGACCAAGGAGTGAGGGGCTACGTGACCAGTTAGGCTCCTGAGTCGCGATGCTCAGGAGTCCCCCTTGACGCTCAAACGGCCTTTGTACCTTGGCTCTGCTCGGGGAGACACGCGCGACGAACCAGGCCCAGGGGGCCTGGCTGTGTGGCGTGCGTCTGGGTGTGACCCAGGCGCAGCCCCCGTGCCCAGCCCCCTCACGCGGCACTCCCGAGGGGAGGCGTTACGATGAGGCTAGACACTGAGCTCTGGGCTCCTTGAGGTTAATGCGGCCCGGGGGCCACCCTCAGTTGTTTATCACCAGCGCGGAGCATAGCGCTTCCGTATGTGTACGGGCATAGCCGCTCCTCGGCAGTGTCGTCAGCCAGCGCGGAGCATGGTGCTTCCACTGGTACGTGGAAGGGGGCTCCCCTCTGGGAGGAGCCCCCGGGGCGTGTACAGACCCGCCCTGACACGTGGCTGGCATGGTAGGGCCTGGCGAGGTGTATCTGGGCACCCGTGAGCCAGCGCGGGACTCACGGGGCCCTACCTCTAGGTGGGTTGCGCCTGGCACTGGGCCTTATCTTGTGATGTGTTCCTGCAAATTTGGTTAGATGCCGGCACTCTACGTCCTCGGGTCCCGGCCCTCGAGCTGGTCTCAGCCATCGCTGGTATGCCAGGTCGCGATGCCGTGGACAAGGCCAGAGGGTGAGGGCTGGAGAGGCAGTAAGAGCCCTGAGTCGTGATGCTCAGGTACCCCCCCTTTAACGTGCAAGTGGTCGACATGGAGAATAAGAGGTGCCATGGACCGGCATCAAATAATCAAGCATGATGGGTCGAGCGCATAGCCGGAAATAAACGCAAAAGGGGATATTTGCCGTTGGGTCTGGCCCGAGCGACTTGGGGATGGTGCAGCCCGAGGGGCGCCCCCAACAAAGTAAGCTTGCAACATGAAATGAAAGGGATACATGCCGCAGGGACGGACCCACGCGGCCTGGGAATAATGCAGCCATGGGGGGCGCTCCCAGCTGGAAATGGAACTTGAAAGATGTCACCTGATGATGTTGAGGACGAAGCAGCGTTGGTGTAGCAGACTCGGTGGGCTGCGGAAGCCGATCCTCACGAGCCCCCAGGCCCAGGGGCCTCGGGAGGCTCCGGAGGCGCTGGTGGCTCCTCGCGGACCATCTCCATCTCCGCCAGGGCTGCGGAACGCCATGCCTCTTGAGCTTCCATGATGCCCCTCATGAGGCGCTGGTACGTGGCAGCCGCGCTCAGCAAGCTATAAGGCATGCGAACGTAGTTGTGGGGTGGACCTTCGTAGTGCCCCACTCGCGAGGGCCAGAGGTGCTCCAGAGAGGCGACTCGATTGAGCCCGGGTATGTCGATGCAGACGCGCAGCCCACCATCCTCGCCTGGATGGGGAGCCACAGCTGGTAGGCGGCGGCCGCCTCTCATGACTCTTAACTCCTGTAGCTCCTGAATGGCCTTGCTGACGAACTCCTGAGGGTCTGGCCCTCCTTGCCTTACTCCTTCTTGAGGGAAACGTGCTTCGAAACACGCCTCCATGTGGTGCCCAAGCGCCCCCCTCGTGACCTTAGCCAGGTCGGTGGCCCTCCAGGGGAGAGCCCCCGAGCCCTGCCTGAGGAGGGCGCCGGGCGCGCTTTCCTATACTATGGAAGGAGGTTTCCCCTGGGCAGGCGCTGGCCCTGAGGGGCCTGCCTCCTAAGGACCGGGCCAGACGATGTCTTCTTCTTCTTGTGGGTGGCCTCGGGAAGCCTCCTGCTTCCGCGATCCTGGTCTTCCAGTGATGCAGCCTGAAAGGCTCGTTCTAGGGAACACACTGCATCCTTCTCATGACAGGGCACCGTGATGACTCCGCCACTTCCCGGCATCTTGATGACATTGTAGCCATGGTGAGTTACAGCCATGAACTTCGCCAGCGCTGATTACCCGAGGATGGCATTGTACGGCAGGCGAATGTGAGCGACGTCGAAGTCGATGAGCTCGGTGCGGTAGTTGTTGCGTGCCCCGAAGGTGACAGGGAGGCGGACCTGCCCAATCGGTACCATGGAGCCGTCGGTGACTCTGGAGAAAGGCTTGGTTGGCTGAAGCTGGTTGTAGGGCACTTGGAGATTGTTGAGTGTTTCCACGGACAGGACGCTGAGCCCTGTCCCGCCATCAATGAGGGGCCTGGTGACCGGCATGTTGCTGATGATTGGGGAACAAAGCATTGGGAGGACTCCGGTCGTGGCCGCACACTTGAGCTGATCCGTTGTCCTGAACGTGATAGCGCACGCCGACCACCTGAGAGGGAGCGTGGCTTTGAGCTTGGGCAGGACTGCATTCACTTCATAGGCGAACTCCTTGAAGATGCGCTCAGAGGCCGGGGCTTGAGCCCCGCCCAGGATGCAAGCAATCGTGCGCGGCTCCTGGAAGCCCCCAGCCCCCTCATCCTGATGGCGGTCCTCGTTTCTCCTCGGCTGCGGCGGCAGCGGAGGGAGACCTGCGTTGCCTTGAGGGCGATCCTCGCGAGGCTGATCCCTCAAGTTTCCCTCGCGAGGCGGGTCTTGCCAGCGATCCTCGCGAGGTCGATCGCGCCACCCTTGGCACGGGCAGCGGTCTTCCCAGCGTCCTGCATTTCTTCCTCCTCCTCGACCGTAGCCCCGGTCAGCGCGGTCGGGACGACGGCCGATCCTTCCTTCTCGTACGGCTCGGAGCTCTTGACATTCGTTGGTGTTGTGGGTGTGGAGGTCGTGGGACACACAGTACCGACTTCCCTTGGAAGATTCGGGCTGATCTCTTCCCCGCTTGGTGTCCGGTTCTGCTGCGAGCACGGCAGCCCCCTTGTGCTTCACATCCTTGGCCTTGGGCTTCTTCTCTTCTGGGTCTGCAGCAGGCAGCTCGAGGAGGGAGAGACGCCCTTCCTCAGCCCTGGCGCACTTGGTCGCCAAGTTGAACAGCTCCAAGGAAGTGCACATGTCTTCATGCATCGCCAGCTCCTCCTTCATCTTGACGTCGCGCATGCCGTCGGAGAAGGCTGAGATGATGGCCTCCTCGATCACCATGGGAATCTTGAGGCGTGCGTTGTTGAAGCGCTGGATGTACTTCTACAGGGTCTCTCCGGCTTGTTGCTTGATGCAGCGCATGTCGCTCACGGCGGGTGGCCGGTCGCGAGTACCTTGGAAGTTGGCGATGAAGCGGGTGTGCATCTCGTCCCAGGAGGAGATCGTGCCTGGAGCTAGGTTCAGGAGGCAAGTGCGGGCCCAGTCCTTGAGCGCCATGGGAAACCAGTTCGCCATGACCTTCTCATCTCCGTTGGCAGCTTCGATGCCCAGCTCATAGAGCTGGAGGAACTCCGCGAGGTCGGTCGTGCAGTTATAACGAGGAGGCAGGTCTGGCTTGAACTTGCCGGGCCACGCGACGCTGTGTAGCTCGATGGTGAAGGCACGGCAGCCTGCTGTGGCCACAGGAGGCCTTGGGTGATGGAAAGCTTGGTCTTGCTGGTCCCCACGCGCTGCAGCTGGGAGCAGCACGGGGTCTTGACGTGCGGGACCAGGAGCATGGTCGCGACGTGCTGGAGCGGGGAGTGCCCGGGCAGCTTCTTGCAGGCAAGGAATTTCCTGGCAGCTCTACTCTTGCTACGCCGGCACCTAACGGAGCTGGTTCCGCCCAGGGGCCACGTGCCTTGGAGCCTGGGCGCCTTCTTGAGGAGGAGGCGGCTGGGGCGCCCCCGGAGCTTTGTCGCCCGCGCAGGGCGGGGTGCGGTGCAGCGGAACGGACGGCGCAGGAGAGCCCCCTGCAGCGCGGACGAGCTCGGCGACGTGGTCAAGCCATTCTTCGTAGACGTCGTCGACGGGGCGGTAGCGGAGGAGCTCATTTTCCATGATGAGTGCAGCTCGAGCCCCCATGGGTGCGCGGAGCGCGCGGGACGAAGAACCAGCTGGGGTGAGCGAGGGAGTAGCGGTGTGGCCGTCTTGCCGCACGGACGGATGCTGAGACGACACTTGCTGCTCGTGTCCTGCTGGGCCGGTGGCGGCGTTGAAGGCAGGTGACGGGGAACTGCGAGGACGCCCGCCGACTAGAGCTGTCTGGGCGACGCGGGAGGCGAGAGCGGCTCGGCGCTCGGCGCGGGCCCGACGAGCGTCAGACATGGACGCGATGGTCGGAGGAGAACGGGGCGGTGGAAGACGAAGTCCGGCGCACCCCTACCTGGCGCGCCAAATGTCGGGTTTTGGGTCCCGGCAAACCCTTGAGGTTCGAACACTGGGGTGCGTGCGGAGATTTCGCCTTCTACCTACCTGCACCCCTCCGCCTCGCTAAGATCTAAGCTATGGAAAGAACAACACAAGAGACACATGGTTTATACTGGTTCGGGCCACCGTTGTGGTGTAATACCCTACTCCAGTGTGTGGCATGGTGGATTGCCTTCTGGGCTGATTATGATGAACAATACAAGGAAGAACAGCCTCGCGAGGGTCTGTTCTTGGCTGGGGGGATGAACTGCTAGGAGGAGTTCAGTCACCCTTCTCTCTCTCTCTTGCCGATCTGGTCTGCTTCTATCCTCTCTGATCTCTTCTCTCAACTCATTTCCTCTCTGATCTCTTCTCTCAACTCATTTCCTCTCTCCTCTACCCTGGGGGTGGCTAGTCATATTTATAGGCAAAGGCCCTGGGCCTCTTCCCAAATATTGAGCGGGAAGGGCGCCAACAATTGGCCATTTTGAAGGGGAACATCGGGTACACTTATCCTGCCTAAAGTTGGTCCTCGCCTGCCAAAGGCTCTGGTGGTGACGATAGCTTTGGCTCCACAATGACTGCTGGCGTTCTGGGAACGGGGGTCCCTAGACTTGCCTGCCTGCGGCCTGCGGCGTGGCTCAAAGGCAGGCCCAGCATGGCCCATCTTCACCAATACAGACCCAAGACCCTCGCGAGGGGCCAAGCCTCGCGGGGCGGACGACGCAGAGCTTCCTCAGGCACGGCCTCATCATGCTGGCTCGCGAGGAGGCGGAGAGATCAAGGCGGGGTACCTCACAAGGTGCCCGTGACGAAAGCCATGACGACCAAAGGCGCCAGGCGGGTGCCAGCCCGCGCAGCGTCCTCCTTTCCTCTTTGGTGCAAAGGGAGCAAGCGCAGCCACGGAGTACCGAGGCATCAGGCAAAGGTTGCCATTTTGGTGCAACAAGACCAAGACCAGGAGGACTGCAAGACGGAGGTCATTGTGGAGCCCAAGACGACATCACCACCAGAACTTTGTGGAGGCGAAGACTACTTTTGTCAGGATAGCTGGTACTAGCTGTCCCCATTCAAATTAGCCCGCCATTGTTGGCTCCCTTCCCGCTTGATATTTGGGAAGAGGACCAGGGCCTCTATAAATAGGACCAACCACCCACAGAACAAGGGAAGAGAGGGACGAGGGAAGAGAAAAAAGACGAGAGAAGGAAAAGAGGAGGGAGAGAGAGAGAGAAGGGTGACTGAACTCCTCCCAGCAGTTCATCGCCCCAGCCGAGCGCAGACCCTTGCGAGGCTGTTTTTCCTTGTATTGTTAATCATCATCAGCCCAAGAGGCAATCAACCACGCCACACACTGGAGTAGGGTATTACACCACAACGGTGTCCCGAACCAGTATAAACCTGTGTCATTCGTGTTGTTCTTTAGATTGCTTAGATCTTAGCGAGGCGGAGGGGTGCAGGTAGGTAGGAGGCGAAATCTCCGCGCGCACCCCAGTGTTCGAACCTCAAGGGTCTACCGGAACCCAAAATCCGACATTTGGCGCGCCAGGTAGGCGTGCGCCGGTATTCGTCTTCCACCGCCCCGTTCTCCTCCGACCATCGTGCCCACGTCTGACGCTCATCGGGCCCATGCCGAGCGCCGGGCCGCTCTCGCTTCCCGCGTCGCCCAGACGGCTCCTGTCGGCGGGCGTCCTCGTCGTTCCCCGTCACCTGCCATCAACGCCGCCACCGCCCGGCGGGGGACGAGCAGCAAGCATCATCTCAGCATCCGTCCGTGCGGCAAGATGGCCGCACCGCTACTCCTTCGCTCACCCCAGCCGGTTCTTCGTCCCACGCGCTCTGCGCACCCATGGAGGCTCAAGCTGCGCTCATCGCGACAAACGAGCTCCTGCGCTACCGTCCCATCGACGACGTCTACAAAGAATGGCTCGACCGCGCCGCAGGGGGCTCTTCTGCGCCGTCTGCTCCGCTGCACCGCACCCCTCCCTGCGAGGGCGACGAAGCTCCGGCGGCGCCCCAGTCGCCTCCTCCACGAGAAGGCGCCATGGCTCCAAGGCGCATGGCCCTTGGGCGGAACCCGCTCCGTCAGGTGCCAGCGCGGCAAGAGCAGAGCTACCAAGAAGTCCCTCGCCCGCAAGAAGCTGCCTGGGCGGTCCCTGCTCCAGCACGTCGCGACCATGCTCCTGCTCCCGCACGTCAAGACCTAGCTGCAGCGCGTGGGGACATGCAAGACCAAGCTCTTCGTCGCCCCAGGCCTCCCGTGGCCACAGCAGGCTGCCGTGCCTTCACCACCGAGCTACGCAGCGTCGCGTGGCCCGGCAAGTTCAAGCCGGACCTGCCTCCTCGTTACGACGGCATGGCTGACCCTGCGGAGTTCCTCCAGCTCTACGACCTGGGCATCGAAGCTGCCAACGAAGACGAGAAGGTCATGGCGAACTGGTTTCCCATGGCACTCAAGGACGGGGCCCGCACCTGGCTCCTGAACCTGGCTCCAGGCATGATCTCCTCCTGGGACGAGATGCGCACCCGCTTCATCGCCAACTTCCAAGGTACTCGCGACCGGCCAACTGCTGTGAGCGACATGCGCCGCATCAAGCAACAACCTGGGGAGACCCTGCAGAAGTACATCCAGCGCTTCAACAACGCACGCCTCAAGATTCCCAAGGAGACTGAGGAGGCCATCATCTCAGCCTTCTCCGACGGCGTGCGCGATGTCAAGATGAAGGAGGAGCTGGCGATGCATGAAGACCTGTGCACTTCCTCGGAGTTGTTCAACTTGGCGACCAAGTGCGCCAGGTCTGAGGAAGGCCGCAGACCCAGAAGAGAAGAAGCCCAAGGCCAAGGACGTGAAGCGCAAGGGGCTGCCGTGCTCGCGGCAGAACCAGACACCAAGAGGGGAAGAGATCAGCCCGAACCTTCCAAGGGCAGCTGGTACTGTGTGTACCACGACCTCCACACCCACAACACCAACGAATGTCAAGAGCTCCGAGCCGTGCGAGAAGGAAGGATCGGCCGTCGCCCCGACCGCGGTGACTGGGGCTACGGTTGAGGAGGAGGAAGGAACGCAGGACGCTGGGAAGACCGTGGCCCGCGCCAAGGGTGGCGCGATCAACCTCGCGAGGATCGCTGGCAAGACCCGCCTCGCGAGGGAGACTGGAGGGATCAGCCTCGCGAGGATCGACCGCATGGCAACGCAGGCCTTCCTCCGCTGCCGCCGCAGCCAAGGAGAAACGAGGACCGCCACCAAGACGAGGGGGCTAGGGGCTTCCAGGAGCCGCGCGCGATCGCCTGCATCCTGGGCGGGGCTCAGGCCCCAGCCTCTCAATGCATCTTCAAGCAGTTCACCCGTGAAGTGAATGCAGTCCTCCCTAGGCTTGAAGCCACATGCCCTCTCAGGTGGTCGGCGTGCGCCATCACGTTCAGCTCAGCAGATCAGCTCAAGTGTGCGGCTACAGCCGGAGTCCTCCCGATGCTTTGTTCCCCAATCATCAGCAACGTGGTGGTCACCAGGACCCTCATTGATGGCGGGGCAGGGCTCAACATCCTGTCCGTGGAAACATTCAACAATCTCCAAGTGCCCTACAGCCAGCTTCAGGCAACCAAGCCCTTCTCCGGAATCACCGACGGCTCCACGGTCCCGATTGGGCAGGTCCGCCTCCCTGTGACCTTCGGGGCACGCGACAACTACTGCACCGAGCTCATCGACTTCAACGTCGCTCACATTCGCCTGCCGTACAATGCCATCCTTGGGTACCCGGCGTTGGCCAAGTTCGTGGCCGTAACTCACCACGGCTACAATGTCCTCAAGATGCCAGGAAGTGGCAGAGTCATCACGGTGCCCTATGAAGAGAAGGACGCGGTGTGTTCCCTGGAACGAGCCTTTCAAGCCGCGTCACTGGAAGACCCGGATCGCGGAAGCAGGAGGCTTCCTGAGACCGCCCCCAAGAAGAAGAAGACATTGTCCGGCCCGGTCGCTCAGGAGGCAGGCCCCTCTGGGCCCGTGCCTGCCCAGGGGGAACCTCCTTCCGTCACATAGGAAAGCGCGCCCGGCGCCCTCCTCAGGCAGGGCTCGGGGGCTCTCCCCTGGAGGGCTACCGACCTGGCTAGGGTCACGAGGGAGGCGCTTGGGCACCACATGGAAGCGTGCTTCAAAGCATGTTTCCCTCAAGAAGGAGTAAGGCAAGGAGAGCCAGACCCTCAGGAGTTCGTCAGCAAGGCCGTTCAGGAGCTACAGGAGTCAAGGGTCATGAAAGGCGGCCGCCGTCTACTAGCAGTGGCTCCCCATCCAGGCGAGGATGGTGGGCTGCACGTCTGCATCGACATACCAGGGCTCAACCGAGTCGCCTCTCTGGAGCGCCTCTGGCCCGCACGAGTGGGGCGCTGCGGAGGTCCACCCCACAGCTGCGTTCGCATGCCTTCCGGCTTGCCGAACGCGGCTGTCACGTACCAGCGCCTCGTGAGGGGCATCATGGAGGCACAAGAGGCCAGGCGTTCGGCTGCCCTGGCGGAGATGGAGATGGCCCGCAGGGAGCCACCAGCGCCTCCGGAGCCTCCTGAAGCCCCTGGGCCTGGGGGCTCGTGAGGATCGGCTTCCGCAGCCCACCGAGTCTGCTACACCAACACCCCTTCGTCCTCAACGTCATCAGGTGACATCTTTCAAGTTTTGCTTCTAGCTGGGAGCACCCCCCAGGGCTGCATTATTCCCAGGCCGCGTGGGTCCGTCCCTGCGGCATGTATCCCTTTTATTTCATGTTGTTAGCTTACCTTGTTGGGGGCACCCCTCGGGCCGCATGATCCCCAAGTCGCTCGGGCCAGACCCAGCGGCGTGTATCTCATTTGTAGTTATTTCCGGTTATGCGTCATACCCACCATGCTTGATTATTTGATGCCGGCCCACGGCACCTCTTCTTCTCCATGCCGACCGCTTGCCAGTTAAAGGGGGGGTACCTGAGCATCGCGACTCAGGGCTCTTACTGGCTCTCCAGCCCTCAACTTCTGGCCTTGTCCACGGCATCGCGACCTGGCATACCAACGACGGCTGAGACCAGCTCGAGGGCCGGGACTCGAGGACGTAGAGTGCCGGCATCTAACCAAATTTGCAGGGACACATCACAAGATAAGGCCCGGTGCCAGGCGCAACCCTCCTAGAGGTAGGGCCCTGTGAGTCCCGCACTGGCCCACGGGTGCCTAGATACACCTCGCCAGGCCCTACCGTGCCAGCCACGTGTCAGGGCCGGGCTGTACACGTCCCGGGGGCTCCTCCCGGAGGGGGGCCCCCTCCCACGTACCAGTGGAAGTACCATGCTCCGCGCTGGCTGACGACACTGCCGAGGAGCGGCTATGCCTGTACACATACGGAAGCACTATGCTCCGCGCTGGTGATAAACAACTGAGGGTGGCCCCTGGGCCGCATCAACCTCAGGGAGCCCAGAGCTTAGTGTCTAGCCTCATTGTAACGCCTCCCCTCGGGAGTGCCGCGCGAGGGGGCTGGGCACGGGGGCTGCGCCTGGGTCACGCCCAGACACACGCCGCCCAGCCAGCCCCCCCCCCAGGACCTGGTTCGTCGCGCGTCTCTCCCCGAGCGGAGCCAAGGTACGAAGGCCGTTTGAGTGTCAAGGGGGACTCCTGAGCATCGCGACTCAGGAGCCTAACTGGTCACGTAGCCCCTCACTCCTTAGTTCCAAAAGGCTAACGCTGGGTGAGGTATGCGCGCGGCCGGGTTCTGCAGACGTAGAACGGTAGATCCACCCACATCACACCTCCCTACTTGTTTTTTTGTGCGCCAAGGGGGACTCCTGAGCATCGCAACTCAGGAGCCTAACTTGTCACGTAGCCCCTCACTCCTTGGCCCCGTCCTGGTTTCCGGTCGGGACTAACGCTGGGTGAGGTATGCGCGGGGCCGGGCTCTGCCGGCGTACAACATAAGCAAGTAGGAAGGAAAAGCGCAGATTTCAAGAAATTCAAAAGCAAATATTATAGTCCACACTGTTATCTCAATGCCAAATGCAAGTTTAAATGCCTCACCGAGGCATGATACATGTGCAGGAATTAAGGGCAAGACAGGAGCCACAACGGAGTCACTTGTCGGCGGTGGAGCATCGCGGAGTGGGTGCGCCTCATGGAGCAGTGGGGTCGGCAGCGCCTTGCTTCGGCTTGGTGCTGAAGGCCCGAAACTTCCCCAGCAGAGCCTCCGCGCGACCCTTCACGGACTCGGCAGTGGCAGCGGCACGCTCGCCGCTTACTGGCTCCAGCAGGCCGTCGAGGTCGACGTCGGGATCGCGAAGGTAGATGTGGGTGAGCACCCGCGTCAGTGCTGCAGAAGATAGGACACGCGCCTCGGCCTCCGCTGTGGGGCCAAGGCCAAGGGCGACATCTTCAAGAGCGCGAACCAGGAAGGGAAGCAGCTTGGCAGGGCCGTCCTTGGTGCCAGCCAGCGGGCTCTCCAGCCGCTGTCGTAAAGCGTCCTCAGCGAGGAGCGAGCCTTCGCCTCCATCTCCGTGAAGGCCACGCGGTCCTCTGCAAGAACCAGGGCCTTGTCGTCCAGCTCGGCCTTCCTCGCCCCCAACTCCTGCTCCAGCACGCATAGGAAGTCGCGGCACTTCCTGCCTCGCGAGCCTTCACACCTTCTTCCTGCTCTTGGCGAAGGTGGACCTCTTTCGCGAGCTGGTCCCGCAGGCCCTGCAGCTCATCCTCCAGCGCCTTGCAGCGACCACGGACATCGACCACCTCCCCCAGGGCTGCATCACGAGCAGCCTTCGCCTCAAGGACGGACTGCTTCTCCTCATCGCAAGCCGTCGAGGCCTGGACCAGCGCCGCCCGAATCGAAGCGTCGGAGTGAACCCATCCGGAAGCCAGCTCCAAGCGCCCGGCCACCAAGCGAGGGTCGGCGCCAAGAAGATCCTGCCACAGTCGGTCCAGCTCAGCGACAACACAATCCAGAACGGCAAAAGGAGTCGGAGAGCCAGTAGCCGGTGGAGTAGGAGGAGAAGGCGGCTGCGCGGCCACAACATCTTGAGGCAGAGTCTGCTGCGCCCCAACGGCTGTAGTGGCGGCGGCAGGCAAGGACACCTCGGGAGTCACTTGGGCCATGGGGGCCGAGCTCGCCCCAGCCGGCCCAGCCAGGCCTCGCGAGGACGACCGGGCAGGAGAAGCCCGTGCGTCGCGGTCACCCTCCTTCGCGGGTAGAGGCGCTGCCACGGATGGAACCTCAGGAGCTCCCTTCGACTTCTTTGCTGCGGGTGCCAGCCTGTCCAAGAGATGCGGACGTCAAGCCTCAGAAGCAGAATGAGAAATAAAAACAAGAATCAAACGCTTACGGGTCGTCGCCAGTGAGCTCGAGCGGCCTCCGGCCAAATTTGAAGCCTGAAAGCCGGCTGGAAGGGTCAACCTCGGGATGCTTGGAAGCGGAAGGTGCGGTCCGCCTCGAGGCCGGGGCAGACCCGCGGGAGATCAGCCTGGTCCTGTCTTTCTTTGGGATCGGGGGCAAGCTCCCGCCGTCCTACTCATCGTCATCCTCGTCATCATCGCTCGGAGAGAGGCGGAGAACGCGGGACCTGCACCGGGGGAGGGGAGCCCTCGACTCTCTGTCAGTCACCTCGGAGTCAGGCCCTCTTTCCCGCTCCCCTCCTTCCTCCTCTTCGCTGGAGTCGTCGGAGGGCACGTCCACCGGTTCCTCGGGAGTATCCATGGGCACGGGCCCATCTCTGTTGAAGACGGGCATGGACTCCACTACCTGCTCCTAGTCATCGCGGAGGAACAAGGGGGTAGGAGCACCCTCCAACCTCGCCACATCGCCCCCGACCAGAGATTGGAGGACCAGAGCCAGATCTCCATCGGCCAAGGCCACGGGGCTCGGATGGGGCCTCCACATCGGGAGTGAGTACAGCCGAAGCGGAGCAAGCTGGTGCTCCAGGAATTCCCTCAGCAGCGACGCGCCAGTCAGCTTTGCCACCGCCATGTTGGCCGGCGTCAGATTCGCATCCATCTTCTCCAACACCAGCTTCGCACGGGGGTCCGCGAGCTCCGCTCGACCCCAATCGCCGGAGCTCGTGGGCTGCTCCGTGGGCAAGATCAGCCGAGGGTGAATGCGCCCAGCATCCGCCAAGACCCACTTGCTCCTGAAGCCCTCAATCCTTTTCCCGGGGTTCGAGATGGCAATGGCGCCGCCGTACGCAATGAAGCTCGCGCACGCGGAAGCAGGACCGCGAGAGGTCCGGAGGTAGAAGTAGTGGCGCAGCAAGGCCACTGAGGGCTACACCCCTACGTGAGCCTCGCAGTAATAGGCGAAGATTGCCAGGAGAGGACGGAGTTGGGGTGGAGATGCAGAGCCTGTAGCTTGTAATGGCGGAGGACAAAGAAGAAGAACTCGGAGAAGGAAGGCACCAGGCCAGCAGCAATGGCACTTACGAAGAACGGATAGAAGGTGCTCCCTTGACCCTCAGGGGTGGCGGAGCCAGCCTTGAACACCTTCGCCCCGTCGATGCCCCGTGCCGCCGCCATCCGGCGCAACCGGGCAAGGCTCGCCTCCGACACGTTCGGCGAGTCCAGGGCAGACGAGTACCAAGCTACGGCCGGGGGCTGACGAGGCGCCATGGCTTCCTAGGTCACGCGGTCGGAGTAGATCTGGAAACGTTGGAGGAAGGAAGGAGAGGCGCAATAAAGGGGATCTGAGCAGCAACTGGAGAAAGCAAAAAGCAAAGCCTAGGCAGATGCCACTCCTTTATCAACTCGCACGGTTGCTAAGGCGCTCACGTCCAATCAACCGCCACGCGGTTCCCAAGGCCGCAGGCTATTAGGGCCCGCGGCGCTTCGCTCCTGCCCTTCCGCATCCCTGCACGGCCAAGTCCGGGCACGCCTTGGGCCCGGGGGCTACTGTCAGCATTCTGGGAATGGGGCTCCCTAGACTTGCCTGGCTGCGGCGTGGCTCAAAGGGGGGCCCATCACGGCCCATCTTCACCAACACAGACACAAGACCCTCACGAGGGGCCAAGCCTCGCGGGGCGGACGACGCGGAGCTTCCTCAGGCACGGCCTCATCAGGATGGCTCGCGAGGAGGTGGAGAGATCATGGCGGGGTACCTCGCGAGGTGCCCATGATGCAAGCCATGACGACTAAAGGCGCTAGGAGGGTGCCAGCCCGGGCAGCGTCCTCCTTTCCTCTTTGGTGCAAAGGGAGCAAGCACAGCCGCGGAGTACCGAGGCATCAGGCAAAGGATGCCAATTCGGTGCAACAAGACCAAGACCAGGAGGACTGCAAGACGGAGGTCATTGTGGAGCCCAAGACGGCGTCTCCACCAGAGCTTTGTGCAGGGGAAGACTACTTTTGTCAGGATAGCTGGTACTAGCTGTCCCCCTTCAAATTAGCCCGCCATTGTTGGCTCCCTTCCCGCTCGATATTTGGGAAGAGGGCCAGGGCCTCTATAAATAGGACCAACCACCCACAGAACAAGGGAAGAGAGGGACGAGGGAAGAGAAAAAAGACGAGAGAAGGAAAAGAGAAGGAGGGAGAGAGAGAGAGAGAAGGGTGACTGAACTCCTCCAGCAGTTCATCGCCCCAGCCGAGAGCAGACCCTCGCGAGGCTGTTCTTCCTTGTATTGTTCATCATCATCTGCCCAAGAGGCAATCCACCACGCCACACACTAGAGTAGGGTATTACACCACAACGGTGGCCCGAACCAGTACAAACCCTGTGTCATTCGTGTTGTTCTTTCCATTGCTTAGATCTTAGCGAGGCGGAGGGGTGCAGGTAGGTAGGAGGCAAAATCTCTGCGCGCACCCCAGTGTTCCAACCTCAAGGGTCTGCCGGAACCCAAAATCCGACAATGACTTCCTCCCTGCCGTTGGGCTGGTCTTGGTCTTGTTGCACCGAAACGGGTGCCTTTGCTTGATGCTCTCGCCTGCGCTTGCTCCCTTTGCACCAAAGAGGAAAGGAGGACACTACGCGGGCTGGCGCCCGCTTGGCACCCTTGGTCGTCATGGCTTGCGTCACGGGCACCTCATGAGGTACCCTGCCTTGATCTCTCTGCCTCCTCGCAAGCCAGCATGATGAGGCCGTGCCTTAGGAAGCTCCGTGTCATCCGCCCCGCGAGGCTTGGCCCCTCGCGAGGGTCTTGGCTCTGTGTTGATGAAGATGGGCCGTGCTGGGCCCCCCTTTGAGCCACGCCACAGGCTGCAGGTAGGCAAGTCTGGGACCCCCGTTCCCAGAACGCCGGCACAAGCGGACGTTTTTGATGCCATTGGTGAACGTCGTGATGATGGCTTCATCCGAGGCGCGCAGGATCTTGTGGCGAAGTTGGCTGAAGCGTTGGATGTACTGGCGGAGGGTCTCGTCGAGGCGTTGCTTCACGTGCTGCAGGTCGCTCGTGGTGAAGGCGTGGTTGTGGGTGCCTCGGAAGTTAGCAATGAATAGCTCGCACAACTCAGCCCATGAAGAGATTGACTCTTTGGGCAGGTTCATGAACCAGGAGTGCTCGCCATCCTTGAGGGCCATGGGGAACCAGTTCACCATGACCTTGTCGTCACCATTTTCCGCCTCAATGCTCAGTGCGTAGAGCTGGAGGTACTCTATAGGGTTGGGGCCGCCATCATAGCGCGAAGGCAGGTCTGGCTTGAACTTGGAGGGCCAAACCACCTGGCACAACTCACGAGTGAAAGCCCAACAACCGACACTGCTTGAAGGAGCACCGTTCTTGAGGGCTGGGTTGTTCTGGTGACCGGCCGTTGCAACCTCCTGGATGGCTCGGTCTTGGCATTCCTACCGCTACTCGAGGAGCACACGTGTGTTGGGCAGCGTGCGGTGGATGATCTGGCAGCTGGCCTCGTCCACGGTCGGTGCGTGTGCTCCATGCAACGGGTCACGGGGGCACACTTTGCGCCGGGGCTCAACAATGTCGCCGCGGAGTGGAGGCGGCGGAGGTGCCCCATGCGCCACATCTCCGGTGCGGGACGGCGCACCCTGGGATGGCGGAGGGTGGAGCGAGTGAGAGGGCGTCGAGGCCTCTCCCGCGGTGCTGACAAGCTCTGTGATCCGGCCAAGCTAGGTGTCAAAGCCCTTGTTGGTCAGGGAGTAACAAAGTAGCTTGCGCGCCATGAGCTGTGCGGCCTTGACATTCATCAGCCCTCGATGACCGTGGGAGGACGAGCCCAAAGCAGCGGTGAGTGACATCGTGGCGGCGTGACCGCCTTGACACATAGAGGGGTGCAGAGAGGAGTCCTGCTGCTCATGGGAGGCAGGGTCAGTGGCAGCGTTGTCCACGCCCAAGGCGGAGTGGCGGCGGCCACCGCGGCCCTCGGGCTCAGATAGGTCTTCAACATATCTATAATTTATGAAGTATTTATGCCATGTTAACAATAATTTTATATTGTTTTGGTACGATTTGATTAGATCCCGAACTGGCACTGTTTTCAGCAGAACTACTATGGTGTCGTTTTTTGTGTAGAAATAAAAGTTCTTGGGATGGGCTAAAAATTTACGCTGATTTGTTATGGACCAAAGAAGACCCCCGAAACACCGGGGCTGGGCCAGGAATTGATTGAGTAGACCACAAGCTAGCGACGCACCCTACCCCCAGGGAGGGTGCTCCCGGCTTGTGGGTCCCTCAGGCACCCCCTTGACGTGAGACCAACGCCAAAAATTCTTATAAATACCCAAACCACCGAAAAGAACCCTAGAAGAGAAGTTCCGCCATTGCAAGTCTCTGTACCCATGAAAAATCAATCTAGGCCCTCTCTGGCACCCTGGCGGAGGGGGCCATCATCACCGGAGGCCATGGAGGAGGAAGCCGGAGGGGGCCATCATCACCATGGAGGCCAAGGACCAGAGGGCGAATCTGTTCCCATCTAGGGGGGATTCCACATAGGAGGAAGCACAAGGGGGAGACTGTTTCCCCCTCTCTCTCAATGGCGCCAGAGTGCCACTGGTGGAACCATTGCCACGGTGATCGTCATCATCAACATCACCATCTTTATCACCTCCCTCATCCCTTTTCGGCGGTCCACTCTCCCGCACCCCGCTGTAATCCCCTACTTGAACATGGTGCTTTATGCCACATATTATGATCCAATCATGTGCCATCCTATGATGTTTTGAGTAGATTTATTTTTGCCTTTTGGGTTGATTAATGATCTAGATTGGTTTGAGTTGTATGCTTTATATCGGTGCTGTCCTATGGTGCCCTCTGTGCCGCGCAACGTGAGGGATTCTTGCTGTAGGTGTTGCAATACGTACATGATTTTCTTATAGTGGGTTGCTAGAGTGACAGAAGCTTAAACTTGAGTAAGGGGGTTGTTGCGTATGCGATTAAAGAGGACTTGATACCTTATAATGCTATGGTTGGGTTTTACCTTATTGATCTTTAATAGTTGTGGATGCTTGCTAGAGTTCCAATCATAAGTGCATATGATCGAAGTAGAAAAAGTATGTTAGCTTATGCATGTCCCTCATATAAAATGGCAATAATGATTATCGATCTTGTTAACAATTGCCTAGGATAATTCCGCACACCGATCCATCATTATTGCACACTCGCTATTTGTAATATATTGTGATATATTCTAACTTTATGCTAACATCACCTATTTTTATATTTTAGCTCTTTGATATAATGCAAAGTTATCCTCTTTATACCCAGAACGTAGTTTTATTTCTCATTTCTAGATGGAAGCAAATGTCTGGTGTACATAGAGTCGTATCAGTGGCAGAAAGGACTTGAGAGAATATTGATCTTACCTTTAGCTCCTTGTGGGTTCGACACTCCATACTTATCACTTCCACCTTTGGAAATTGCGATGATGATTCCTTGCACTTCGGGATTATCAAGCTCTTTTCTAGCGCCATTGCCAGGGAGCAATAGCATGGGGTTGATATTCTCGTGTGTACTTGTTTGCTTTCTTCACTAAGTAGATTTTGTTTTCCCTTTTTTGTTTTCTTTAGTTGTGGGTGAAACAATTTTTTTAAAGAATGCGAAATACAATAAAAATTACTTGCCTCTTATGCCTCAAAACTTTTTTCAACAAAGAGATGTGATTGGAAGGTTATGCATTGGAGAAGTGAGGGTCAACCTTGAACACTTGTGTTCATGCTCACGGAAACAATGTAGAATTTTTCATTGAATTTTCAAAAAAATAATTATCCCCTTGTATATATCCACTGTATTATAAAAATAATGCTTGTTTGCTATATGTGCAGTGCAAAAATAGAAACATTGGCTATAGTGCGTGAATTTACATTCTTTACTGGAACATCAAAAGTTTCTGAATTTTTTACACAATACCGATATGCAAATTTTTTATGTTGTCATATTTTTTCAAAAGTTTTGGAGTTACATAAGTATGGTAAATATTCAGATTGCTACAGACTATCCTGTTTTGACAGATTATGTTTTCTATGTGTTGTTCGCATTTTTTGATGAATCTATGGGTTGTATCGGGGGGTATGAACCATGGTGAAGTTGCAATATAGTGGATATAATGCTAATATGTAATCGGAATGAGTTTACAACAGTACCTAAAGGTAGTGATTTGCCTTATTATACTAATGAATCTCACATGGGTTTTTGTTATGTTTTGTGTGGATGAAGTGTTCAAAGATCGAGGAGGTATCGATATAAGAAGAATACAGATAGACAAGAGTTCAAGATTGGGGATAACCAAGGCATCCCAAGTAAATATTTCAAGGAGACTCAAGCAATTAAGCTCGGAGATGCCCCAAAATGCATCCCATCTTTATTCCTCAACAATTATCGGTATACCTCAGTTTTGTTTTGTTCATATGATATGCGTCTTTAGTGTTTTTCTTTTCCTTTATGCACCATGCTTGTAAGATATAGTCCTTCATGTCTTTATAGAATGCTCTTTGCGCTTCACTTAAATCTTTTGAGTTGTCACAGCCCTAGAATATCTGAGTGTATTAGTTGCATTAGTGAGCATGCATCATGTTAAATTCAAGAAATTGAATTGAGGAATATTGAAAGCCTCAGAAACTACTTCAAAAAATGGCAAGAACCCTAAAATTTGCATTCAATGAAACCAAGATGGCCTTCATTAATGTTTGATAATTTTGGAAAGGGTTTGGGTCCAAACTAAAATTAGTGAACATTTTTAAGGAATCATTTTGGCATTGAATTTAAATCACTATGGTATTTGAATTTGAATATATATTCATATTATAAGGAATATATTTTCAAATGCATTGTTATATTTTATGTACATTTGGAGAAGTTCTTTGAGTGACATAAAATATTCAGAGAAGTGTTTGGCATTGTTTGAATTTGCTTCAATTCAAAACAGTGGCAGAAGTTTAAATAAAAGAAAACAAACAGAATGAAATAGACACAACCTCATGCTACTTACCTGGCATAGCCCACCTGGCTGGCCCAGCCCAGCTCCCCGCCTTTCGCCTTCCTTCTCGCACTAGTAGGCGAAGGTGCGTGCCTGGCGTGCGCAGCCACATGATGAGCCACCTCCTGCCTGGCCGCCTGGGACCCCGATGCTTTGGACGCCTCACACGAGGCCACGCACCTCTCTGCTTCTCTCTCCCCCTTCGTGCTCATTTCCCCCCTCCCCTAGTTCTCTCCCCTGAGCTCACCCAAGTGCTGCCGTCGCCGTCGCTCACTATAGCCATGGCCATCGTCCACCTCTCGCCTCGCCGCCGCATCCACGAGCTCTGCCTAGACTCCCTCGACATCCTCGATGAGCCAAGAAAACGGGGACACACCGTATCGTTGTCACCATCGTGTCCGCCTCCCTGAGCTCGCCGTCTACCTCGTCTGACCCCTCGTGAGCTCGTACGCCATCCCCCCTTACTTTCACGCTCATTTGCTTCGCGTAGGCCGTAGTTCCGCCGGCGATGATGCAGTTGCGTCCACGGTCACTGCAGCCCATGTCCGTGCACACCAGCGTGCTCAGAACCTCTCCACGCATCTGTAGCCACCAGCAGCTCCTCCTCCTGAACACCCTAGCGATGAACTCGAGCACCTATGAACCACGGCCGTCGCAAACCTCGTCGCCGGCGTTGATTCTGTGACCCCCGCGTCCAAATCCCTGCTCCTCGATGTGGGCAAGCAAGAGCTATGCCCTGGTGCCCTCGGCACGTGCAGCCGACGCCGTAGCACGTTTCGAGCACCCCTCCGCCGCACTGGATGGTCGCCGGCGGTCTAACCCCGGCCGTGCTGATGTGGCAGGGTTAATTAGGCGTTAACCACCCCTTAATCAAAACCTAGAGTCACAGAGAGCCAGGCCCAACCGCTTAATTAACCACAGGGTTATTTCCTTGCTTAAACTAAACTAATGCTTTGACCCCGCCACCTCAGCGTTGACCTGGCCCCACTGGCCAGCCTCTGTCCCTACCCTGTTACACTGACGTGTCGGGCCCACTGTCAGGTTTAAGTTGGACAAGCCCCATTGACCTGCTAACGTCATGCTTACACAATGCTGACGCAGTTAATCATTTTTTGGATTAAAAATAATCCAGGAAATTCCAGAAATTAGTTTATACTTAAAAAATTCATAGAAATTCAACCATAACTCCAAATGGAATAATTTATATCTGAAAAATTATCGAAAAAATGCAATCTATCCACTTATGCTACTTTCATGCATGTTCAACCAACTTATATCCACTCCACTGTATAAGTTAAAACATGATAATGGCATTTATATGCTAAATATGGAGTTTGCATATGAACCCTTGGTTCATATGGACTTCATTTAAATTGATGCTAGTTGCATTAGCTCAAATCACAGCATATTTCCATGTCATGATCATGCATCATATTGTTACATTGCATTGATTGTGTTCTTTCTCTGTTGCCGGTGTTTGTCCCCTCTCAGTAGACGTTGTTTCGACGATGTGTTCAATGACACCGATGAAGAGCTATACTATCGTCAGAAGTGCCAGGCAAGCAAAACCCCCTTGTTCGTTCCGACACAATCCCACTCTCTCGCTTCTGCTCTCTTTTACTGCATTAGGACAACAACGATTCAACTGTTACTTGCTACGATAGTTGAACCCCTTTCGTCTGCATGACCTATCATTGGTACAGTAAATAGATGAAACCCACTAGCATGAGTAGAAATTGTTTGAGCCCTGATGTGCCTACTCATTCATGCTTGTTGTCATGCCTGCTAGTGCTTAGAGTTGAGTCAGGTCTGATTCATCGGGGATGAATTGGAATGTGGTGAACATGTCTTACTGTTGAGAGATAAGTGTGTGAACAAGATTTTGTAAAGGTAGCGGTGAGAGGCCATGTAGGAGTACATGGTGGGTTATCTCATTGAAACTGTCCTCAGGAACTGAGTTCTGTGTTTGTGTCCATGAACAACTACTACCACATGTTGGGCCCTGAAATATGACCCCGCTTGACTTATTAACCCCCCTGTCCTCTTTCCAGGAGTTGCAAGTAGTTTCTGGTGTTTGTAGTATGCTAGAGGCCATGCACAGCGCTAACCCGAGTGGTGGGCTGTGATGTGGTAGGCATGTGGCACGGTGAACCGAGACGCCCGTTTGGTCCCTCAGGAACCTTGCACACATCGTTCGGGGCCGTAAGTGGAAACCTCGGCCAGACTCCCTTCGGATGGAACCTGAATAGGCGATAAACCTATACTAGGGACTTGTGTGGTTAGTCAGGTCGTGTTATACACCCACGTCGGCTTTCGCTTGAAGTCTGCCGAGCATATGTCGTGTGCAGACGCTAAGTGGTGGAAACATGTGTGAAGAAGTACACCCCTGCAGGGTTATAAATGATCTATTCGAATAGCCGCGTCTGCGGTAAAGGAACTCGGGTTGCCTATATAGTTCATAGACAAGTGAAAGTGGATACTCTAAAATGCGCAAGATATGCGTGAGTGCTATGGATGGCGTTCTCGTAGGGAGACGGGAGCGGATCCATAGTGGTGTATTGATTGGTGAATATGTGGACTCATGTGCGCCACGCCAAAGGAGTTACTTGCAGATGTAGTTCAGGACAGCCACTGAGTCAAAGTTGATTTGCTGCAGTTAAACTCCACCTCCCCTTTGTTGATACTAATGCATATGTAGCTAGTTCTGATGTAAGTCTAGTTTGGTACAGCTGTACTCACGTTTGCTTAGTATGTGTTTTTGCAGAGAGACTTCAGTCTCATTAGTAGTTCTGTGTGGACTTCGACGTTTAGCTTGTTACCGAAGTTACGACGTTTAGCTTTTTTCATTTGTAGTTGTCTGTACTCAGACAAGTTAAGCTTCTGTATGCGCTTATTGCTTGTATGACTTGAATGCTGGGTAATGAGAGCCATGTTTGTAATATCTGGCTCCTCGGAGCCTAATGAATAAATACTTTGAGTCGTAGAGTTTTGTTGTGATGCCATGTTGTATTTGCACATCTTGAGCATATTGTGTGTATGTTAATTATTGAAATGCTTCGTATGTGTGGGATCCGACAACCTTGGTAGCCTTTCTTATCAGGAAATGTCTCCTAGTGCTTCCATAGAGCCATGGTAGCTTGCGACTACTCCGGAACACTTAGACTGTCCGGCATGTGTCCTTCTTCATTCCTGTGTTTGTCCCTTCATGGAAATGTCACGCGTTGTTCCTTTAAGTCCTTGTAGCTTGCTACGACTTGGGTTCATACGTTGATGACCGATACGTTCGTTGTTGGGTCATGTATGCATGTCCCTATAAGTTAGTGCTATTTAGGATTCATGACTAGTCATGTCGGCCCGGGTTCTCTGTCATATGGATGCTAGCGACACTATCATATACATGAGCCAAAAGGTGCAAACGGTCCCGGGCCAGGTAAGGTGGCACCCGTGGGAATATCGTGCATGAGGCCGCAAAGTGGTATGATGTGTTACATGCTAGATCGTTGTGACTTAGGATCGAGGTCCTGACAGCTTTGGTATCAGAGCCTGACTGCATGTAGGACTACCAAGCCAAACTGGTCAAAGTCATGTCTAGAAATGCTTTAGTTATATAAGGGAATTGATTGTGGAAGGGAACGTAAGGCTCTTTTTACTCCTTTACCTTATGCCCTTCCGATCCGTATCATCTTATCTTTCCTACGGGGTTAAGGAACTAGGCGTTCTATTCTTTCTATCAGGACCATGTGTTACTAAATCCGTAGACTTAAAGGATTGATGGTTTCAAGCCTTAGTTCAGTTCTTACTACTTCTGTATGTTGATAGTTGATCTCGGAACCTTGATGTTGTGTTCTTGAGTGGTTATCACCTTTTGCAGGATGTCCCAAATCTTTTTGAGCATTTACAGCCGTTATGCTGTCCGAGTCATCCTAGGTTTCTAAAAAGTCTGATGCATTTGCAAATCCCTTCTTCCCGTTTTGATGTTCCTTTGGGCCAGATTAACCACACTAATCGTCGAGTTGAGGTACTCCATTGACTCGACATATATGTTGAAGCTATTATTAGGACACTAGACCTAGTAATCTAGCCATGTTTGGTGTTCCCAGTGTGATGATTCTGGCCATCATTCTCGGAAGCATCCTGTGATGTTATTTAGTATGTAGGTATTCTATTCCTGGGTTCTTGAACCCAAGATTCACTCTACTTACCTCATGTTTATAGTGTTTGCTCATCCCCTTAGGATATTAGTAACCTTGTGATAGTCCTCGAGGTCCGTGGTATTTCCTTGTTCCAAATACCATGAACTGCTTATGGCAGAAGTTCTTTGAACCAAAAGATCACAACAAGAGTGCTCTCGATGAGTTCCCCATTCTATATTGCGACTGTGCCGAACCTACCTCTCTGCATGGGTTATCCGGAAGAAATATGTTGAACACGCTCGACATGCTAATCTATGCACCCACAACTCAGAAAATCGTATGTTCCGTTGAGTTGTCCCTCTTTAGTTGTTTCTAACATTCGTCTTGCAACCAATAGTCATGAGTAGTCATGCATTCATGCTCATCGATTCCTTTACTCTTGTGTTCCTTCAATCCATTCTATCTCGGAATGACTAGGAGAATCAAACTCCAGTATCTCATCCATATGCAGGATTGGGTCAAAATAGTTGTATTCCGCATATCAAAAATGCCAATCCAGCTTTTGTTTTGTTCTACCCTGGAGTATTGCCCTCTTTATGTCAGGATTGTCATAGGAATTGCACCACCTCTTATGAATTCTTGACGCAGTGATACTCCTCACCAGCATCATTCATTCCATGGTCTCCATGTTGTTGGAACCAGAATGCTGACAAGTGAACTATGATGTGTGAATTCAATACTCCTAGCAACCGTGTTACTTGGTAGTTAAACGAGAATAATTTCATTCTTAGCGTTTTGGTTATTGAATCATCATTCTAAAATAGATTGTGCTATCTAGTCCATTTCCCTGGTGCACTCCTCGATCAACGAGTTTGGATTATGTCATTCCCTCACTCTTTTGATCACATCATCTTCCTCTAAAAAGAAAGATTGTTCTCGAGCTTAGAGACATATCGATGGTTCACCTATCCTATAGCCACTGTTACATGAGACCAGTTCCAGCAGGCTTTTCGCACTGCCCATGTATCAGCAGGAGCTATGGCCATAAAGAAGCGTGTGTTTCTCAACTTACGCCAAGGAGGATGCACTGTTAGCCAGTATGTTGATGACTTTAGCAAGCTAGCACGTTATGCCCCAGATGACGTTGCTACGGATGCAGCTGAGCAGGAGAAGTTTTTGTAATGACTGAATGATGAGCCGAGCACTCAGTTGATGGTAGCAACCTTTAATAACTACCAACAATTGGTAGATAGAGCTCTCATGATTGAAGGGAAGCAGCAGCAGATTGATAACCGCAAGAGGAAGTATGGACAAGGGAAGTATAATTCTGGAGCCCAGCAAAGACCCCGTCTTACCCCGAACTCGCGAGGACTTGTGCATAACAATGGAGGCCACACTCATAGTGGAGGAAGTTCTCACAACAATAGTGGCTCCAAGAATGGTAATGGAGGAAGCAACGGACAGAACTGTTGCAACCCAGCAACGCCCGCCAAGAAAGATCTAAGCCACATTACTTGCTACAAGTGCCAGAAGACTGGACATTACACCATTGAATGTTCTGAAGCTAAGAATGGAAACAACAATGGAAGTTCTGGGAAGAAGCCCAACCCTTTCAACAGGGGACAAGTCAACCACGTTAACGTGGAGGAGATTGAAGCCCAGCCAGATGCAGTAATAGATAAGTTTTTGGTTAAGTCTTTTATTGCAGTAGTACTTTTCGATACTGGTGCATCACATTCATACATATCAAGGGGATTTGTGGATAAGTATAAACTGCCCACCAAAGTTCTTAGTACACCTATGTTAGTGAGCTCGCCAGGAGCAGAGTATATGGCAAGCCAAGGATTTTTTCAGATAGCGTTGGCCATAGGTAGGCATGTTTTCCCCTCAGATCTGATAATTCTGGAGTCACAAGGTTTGGATGTGATTCTGGGTATGGATTGGCTATCGATGTATGGAGGGAACATCGATTGCGCTAGTAAGTTGATTTTGCTCACCACCCAGAAGGAAGAAGGATCAAGTATGTATCCCGGCATGTGCCTATTAGGACTCAAGTAAATTCCTTATCAGGAGTTGTACAGGAGGAAGTACCAGTGGTGAAGGAATTCGCGGATGTATTTCCCAAAGAGTTCCCAGGCACCCCACCAGATAGAGACATTGAGTTTTTGGTTGAGCTTTTGCCAGGCACATGGCCAATATCTAAGAGACCGTATTGGATGCCCACACAGGATTTAGAGCAAATTAAGAAGCAGATTAAGGAGTTACTGGATAAAGGTTATATTCACCCAAGTTCGTCACCTTGGGGATCACCAGTACTTCTAGTGGAGAAGAAGGATGGATCGTTAAGGATGGTCATTGATTATCGTGGATTGAATGAAGTAACGATCAAGAACAAGTACCCACTGCCGATGATCAATGATTTGTTTGATCAGCTGCAAGGAGCTAAGGTGTTTTCCAAGATCGATCTGCGATCAGGGTACCACCAGTTGAAGATTCGAGAGTAGGATATCCTAAGACAGCTTTTACCACGAGGTACAGGCTATATGAGTATACCATTATGTCATTTGGCCTGACTAACACACCTTCCTATTTCATGAACATGATGAACAAGGTGTTTATGGAGTTTTTGGATAAGTTCGTTGTGGTGTTCATTGATGATATTCTGGTCTACTCGAAGAATGAAGAGGAGCATAAGGAGCATTTGCGTTTAGTACTTGGGAAGCTCAGAGAACATCAACTATACGCCAAGTTCCGCAAGTGTGAGTTTTGGTTGAAGGAAGTTGGATTCCTTGGACATGTTATATCCATAGAAGGAATAGCGGTAGACCCCAACAAAGTCGTCACTGTGACAAATTGGGAGGCACACACGACAGTTGGAGAAATCCGTAGTTTCCTTGGACTCGCGGGATACTACCGGAGGTTCATTGAAAATTTCTCGAAGATTGCAAAGCCTATGACGGAGTTGTTGAAGAAGGACACCAAGTTCAAATGGACTAAGGAATGTGAGGCTAATTTTCAGGAATTGATGAAACGTTTGGTTACATCACCAGTGTTGATTCCGCCAGATCAACGCAAAGATTATGAAGTGTATTGCGACGCTTCTTGTCGAGGACTTGGAGCAGTGCTTATGCAGGAAGGAAGAGTTGTTTCATATGCCTCACGACAGCTTAAACCCCATGAGTTAAATTATGCTACGCATGATTTGGAGTTAGTAGCCGTGGTGCATGCATTGAAGAATTGGAGACATTTTCTCATCGGAAACCATTGTGAGGTATGCACGGATCACAAGAGTTTGAAGTATACCTTCACGCAGAAGGAGTTGAATCTCAGGCAGAGGAGATGGTTGGAACTCATAAAGGATTATGATATGAAGTTGCACTATCATCCCGGAAAGGCTAGCGTAGTAGCCGATGCGTTGAGCCGCAATAGTCATGTCAATACACTCATGACAGGAGAGTTACCCAAGGAGTTAGCAGAAGACCTACATGAGCTATGTTTGGAGATAGTTCCGAGAGGCTATGTAGCAGCTTTGGAGATTCAGTCTACTTTGATGGATAAGATCAGAGAAGCGCAGAAGAAGGACAAGGAGATTGCCGAGATAAAGGAAAGGATGAGCAAAGGAAAAGCCAAGGGATTTCGTGAGGATGAGCACGATACCCTATGGTTTGAGGACCGCGTATACTTACCAAATGATCAGGAGATTAGGAAGCTGATTTTGCAGGAGGCCCATGACTCACCATATTCGATTCACCTAGGAAATACCAAGATGTACCTACATCTGAAGGATAGATTCTGGTGGACCGGAATGAAGAAGGATATTGCGGAGTATGTAGCAGTTTGTGATGTATGTCAGAGAGTGAAGGCAGAGCATTAGAAGCCAGTAGGATTGCTGCAACCATTGCCGATACCCGAATGGAAGTGGGATATGCTAGGCATGGACTTTATCACGGGATTACCCAGGACTCGTTCAGGCTATGACTCGATATGTGTTGTAGTCAATCGTTTGACGAAAGTAGCTCACTTCATCCCAGTGAAGACCACTTACACAAGTGCTAAGTTGGCAAAGATATACATGACCAAGATCGTATGTCTGCATGGAGTTCAGAGGATGATTGTATCAGATAGAGGAACCCAGTTTACCTCACAGTTTTGGAACTAGTGACATGAAACTTTGGGAACCAGGCTAGAGTTCAGTACGGCTTTTCACCCGCAGACGGATGGACAGACTGAGAGAGTCAATCAGATTCTGGAGGACATGTTGAGAGCCTGTGCGCTAGATTATGGATCTAGTTGGGACGATAATTTGCCTTACACAGAGTTCTCTTACAACAACAGTTACCAAGCCAGTTTCAAGATGGCCCCTTTCGAAGCACTGTACGGAAGGAGGTGCAGAACACCGTTGTTGTGGGACGAAGTTGGAGACCGATAGTTGGTTGGACCAAATTTGATTAAAGAGTCTGAAGAGAAGGTTAGGTTGATTCGCGATAGACTCAAGGTAGCCTAGTCCAGGCAGAAGAGCTATGCGGATTCTAAACGCAAGTAGACAACTTATGAAGTTGGAGACAAAGTGTATCTCCGTGTATCACCACTCCAAGGAGTTAAGCGCTTTGGAGTTAATGGAAAGTTAGCACCATGTTTTGTGGGACCATACAAAGTTTTGGAACGTATGGGAGAAGTTGCTTACAAGTTGAAATTGCCCGAAGGATTGTCAGGAGTTCACGATGTGTTCCACGTTTCTCAGTTGAAAAAGTGCCACGCAGAGATGGCTGATATTCCTCTGAGAGATACAGTACCACTGGAAGCGATATAGTTGGATAGTGATTTGACATATGAGGAGAAACCGGTCAAGATACTCGAGTTTGCCAGCTGAGTCACACGCAGAAAAGTTATCAAGTTTTGCAGGGTTCAGTGGACTCACCATACCGAAGATGAAGCCACCTGGGAATGAGAGGAAGACCTACGGACGGATCACCCACACCTATTTTCTAGCCAACCCGAATCTCGAGGACAAGATTCATCTTAAGGGGGGTAGGTTTGTAACATCCCAAATTTTCAATTTGAAATGTTATACATTAGGTCATCATTGCATGTCATATTTTATTGCATTTTGGCTAGATCCTAGAAATTCTACGCAACTCAAGGACCCACAGAGAGAGTTGGGAATTTCGTTATTTTTCATATTTGAGTTTTTCTCAAATTTTGAAAAGAGGATCATTTGATTTTAAGTATTTTATCTTCGAATATTTCTTTTAAAAAATACAAGAGAGAGGATAAAATGACTTCCTGAAAATAAAGAAACATCAAAGATTTAATATTAAAATCAAATAAGATTTTTATTTGCATGTCGCTACGCCTCCCCCCCCCCCCGCTTCAGCTGTCAACTCCACCGTCCGAGGGACCCAATCCTGTCTAGTTTCCCTCTTTCCAATACCACCTTTGCTTCTTCCAAACTTGCTCCTTCATCGCCGTCCAAGAGCATTGCATCGTCGGCGATCATCTACGGCAACAAGATCATGAACTTCCCGGTCCGGTCGTTTGCGTTTGCTCTGCTGGGTGCCAATATTGAGCGTGGGCCAGACCATCGGATTCAGAGGAGTGTCATGGTGGTGGATGACCCGCCATTGAACCATGACATGTATGCAATCATCTCGATCCAGCCCCCTATTCCTGATCACCAGAAGAGATTTTGGTTAGAAGAGATTTGTCGTGTCATTAGGGAATATCTCGAATATCAGATTTCAGATGAGTTCGTCTATCCGCTTGGCATTGGCTGCGTCGCGTTTGAGGATATGCAAAGCTATGGTGAGGCCATTAGAGAAGGTCGGCCTTCCCTAGATGATGATTCCTACTTCACCCTCACACCCCATGATGAAGGGATTAATATGCAGATGACTGCTTTTCAATATGAAGTTTGTATCATGATGCTAACTTTTCCGATGGACTACATGACTGAACACTATGTGCACAAGGCAATTTCCAATTTTGGGAAACTGATTGCTTGGCCTAGGACGAATAACAACAAAGCTAGGGTTCTGGTTAAGTGCCATATCAAGGACGTGGCGCAGGTACCGCACAGTTTGGTGGTCTCTAGGGTGGGCATGCTTCCTGGAGTGGGCCATTCTTGGTCGGTCCCTGTTTATGTTCTTAATGATAGAGACCTAGTGCCATGCTTGGTGGATAATGAGGATGCTCCACCTCTCCTCAATGCCTCCCCACACCCTTATGAATTTCCATACTATACTCTGATGCAGCAAGCCAGAATCACTGAAGTGGAAGCCTAGCAAGCGGCCAATGAACAACTATGGAATGCTGCAGCTCAGGCACAAGAAGAAGTTCAAGGGAATGGATGGGCAACATGGCCGATAATTCCACCACCTTACACTGGATTCAGCTTCAGAAGTTTCTTTGAGTATGATGGTCCTTCTCTCATGGATGGTGTGCATCAGGAGCAGAACATTGCTGATAATCTGTCAGGTGTTTGGTCTAAATATTCCCAGGTTGAGGAACTAGCTGACAACTTTATCAATGGTGGCCCCTCTATGCAGTTTGCATTTGTCAAGGCTGGTGGTGCTACAATCTGTATGTTGATAACTGCAGAGGCTGACCTGCTGCGTTGGATCGGTAGTATGCTGAAGAAGATTTATACAAAGTCACTTCTACCTGCTATGTACCCAGATGGAGCTTTTCTGCCGCTCAAACCATTCATAGCCATGAAGGAGCAGCTTAACGTGGTATATAAAGCACTGATGAGCTCAATCTCTCCAGAGCCGAATGTGTTTGGGAACATCTTCAAATCCTCCTTTAATGTAATCTTCATAAACAATGATTGTTTCAGAACTAAGAAGGTTCTGCAACAAGATGAGATGCCTCTTGATGCTGCTACCTCTGTTGAAGAGCAGAGCATGCCATCTACTTCGGTGCCATCTATCTCTGTTGATGCTCATCTTGGTTCTCTCCTTTCCAATGAGCATGCACATGTGGATACCGTTCTGCTTTGCCGAAGTGCACGCACTAATAAGTATGATGGGTTTAAGGTGCCGCCTGTGTCTGACAAAAAAATGGCGGTGTCCAAAGTCAAGCCAAGGAAAGACCCTGTGGAGCAGTGCTCTTCTAACGCCACCATGCCATGTGTTTCAGACAAGAAAGACAAGGTACATAGTGAGATCCCTCCTCCCACACCTATTTATACCATACAATCTATTGGTACTAATATGTGTGGCATGCGCCCAAATCAGCTAAGCAAGCAAAAGCTGCTCTTGCCCATGGAGGTGTAGGAGCGTGACGTCTCCAAGTCTGATGCATAAGGCGTCGAAGTTGCTGTGCTGGAACATTAGTGGGATCAACTCCGATCAGAAGATTTTAGCTCTGTGTAATGCAATTGATAGTAGTGGGTGCTCTACTATTTTCCTGCAAGAAACTAAGCGTGCCACTTTTGATAAGTCTATTGTAAGAACTTTCTGTCCTAAAAGGTTCGTTAACTTTGAGGTGGTGTCCTCACAAGGTGCCTCTGGTGGATTGATTATCTTATGGGATAGTTCGGTCTTCGTTGGCAATGTTATCTGCTCTGAATGTTTTGCCTTGGGTGTTCAGTTCACTTCCTTGCAAACTGCTAAATCTTGGAAAATGTTTAATGTGTACGGCCCAAGTGATGGCCCTGCTAGGGCCACTTTCACCTCCTGGATGTTTGTCCTAGACATACCAGATGATGAGGACTGGTTATTGTGTCGTGATTTTAACTACATCAGGGCCCCTGATAATCGAAATAAACCAGGAGGGAATGTGAAAGATATTCTCACCTTCAATGATTTCATCCAATCACAAGCTTTAGTTGAACTTCCAATCAAGGGGAGGAGGTTTACATGGAGTAACATGCAAACAGACCCACTTTTGGAGCAACTTGACTGGTTCTTCACATCGACCAATTGGACCTCTAGACATCCAAACATGACAATGGCCCCCTCCCAAAACCGGTCTCTAACCATGTACCGTGTGTGATCTCCATTGAAACAACGGTCCCTAAAACCAAAATCGTCTGCTTTGAGAACTTCTGGATCTCATACCCTGGATTCTTTGAAGTTGTTCAATCCACTTGGAACAAAAGTTGTTTTGCCCATAATTCGGTTGCTATGCTCTACAAGAAATTTAAACATTTGAGGTATGCTCTAAAGAAGTGGAGCAAAAACATCTCCAGACTAAATTAGTGCATTGACAATTCCAATTGGGCTCTGCTTGAATTGGATGTAATTTAAGATGTGAGGCCTCTCACAACAATACTTTCGTGTAATTATTAAAGAGCATTTGGTGATTCTCCTTGGATATTAACGGGAATATTGGAAGCAGAGGTACACTATGCGATGGTTTCAGTGTGGTGGGGACAACACTAAATTCTTCCACTCGGCAGCAAGTGAACGTTTCAGACGAAATTCCATTGCCTCACTAAAACTCCCCGATGGGTCTGTCGTCTCTGATCATGCATGAAAAGTGCAAGAGCTCTATCAGACGTATAAAAATAGACGAGGCCGGTCTGAACCGCATGAGATGAATTTTGATCTCGCACAGATTATCAAAAAGATTGAAGGTCTTGAGGATTTGACAAAACCCTTCACAAATGAGGAGATCGACAAAGTGGTCCAAGAAATGCCATCCGATCGTGCTCCTGGTCCGGATGGCTTTAATGGGTCTTTTTTGAAATCTTGCTAGAACATTATAAAGCAAGATTCCTACAAACTCTGCTCTGACTTCTATGATGGAAGGTTAGATCTGCATAGTCTTAATTCTGGGTTTGTCACCTTGATCCTGAAAACATCTTCGCCCGATACTGCAAATGATTATAGGACCATCACCCTTCTCAACTGCTGCCTGAAGTTGATAACCAAGCTGCTGGCTAATCGGCTAAAGAGAATAATCCAAAAAATCATCCACAGGAACCAGTATGGCTTTCTTAAAGGGAGATCGATCCAAGATTGCTTGGTCTGGGTGTTTGAGTACATACACCAATGTCAAGCTTCTGGACGTGCATGCTGTCTGCTCAAACTGGACTTTGCCAAGGCGTTTGATACGATACAACAAGAAGTGGATTGGGTGGATCAAATGTATCTTCTCCTCGGGTACCTTCTCTATCCTGCTCAACGGAACACCATGGAAGTAGTTCTCTTGTATGTGTGGAGTGAGACAGGGCGAGCCTCTGTCACCCCTCATCTTTGTCCTCGCCGCAGATCTGTTGCAAGTGGCGATCAACAAGGTGTGCAGAGCCGGACAGTTGCTTCTACCGATACCATCACACGATGATAACTATCTGGTAATTCAGTACGCAGACGACACGATTGTGGTGTTCCCTGCCTGCCCTAGCCAAGATCAAGTTCTCAAGGGGATTCTAATGGACTATGCCACGCCAGTAGGTCTGAAGATTAACTTCCATAAATCAACCCTGGACTCGGCGACGGCGTCGGAGATGGCGGCGATTTTTGGATGTGTTGTTGGACAAATGCCTTTCACGTACTTAGGGCTGCCTATGCGGACAATCCTCCCCATGATGACTGATCTGATGCCCATGGTCACAGCGGTGCAGAGGAAAATCCTAGCAGCAGTATCCTTGCTTGATTGTGGCTCCAAGCTGGCACTTCTAAACTCAGTTGTGACCTCGCTAACGATCTACGCAATGTGCTCGATCAAGCTTAACCCCAAGATCATTGAACATCTGGACAAGCTTCGTAGATCCTACCTGTGGCTAAAGAAAATTGATGATGGTATTAAGGGTAACTCTCTAGCAGCATGGGACCTGGTCTGTAGACCGAAAAACAAAGGAGGTTTAGGGATCATAAACTTCAAAATTCAGAACTAGGGGCTCCTGTTGAAATAGCTCCACAAATGCTACAACAAACAGGATGTTCCCTGGGTTCAACTAGTTTGGCAATCATACTACAATGGTCAACCCCTGCATGCGACTGACCTCTGTGGCTCGTTTTGGTGGAAAGATCTCATGCAACTATCTGATGTTTACAGGGGGGTTATGAAAGCATCTGTGGTGGCAGGAGACACGATACTCTTGTGGAAATATGAGTGGAAGGATACTCTATTCCAAGAAACATTCTCGCGGGCTTTTTCTTTTGCCAAGGAACTAGACATATCAGTTCAATCTTTGATGTCCTCGGTGAGACTGAGTGATGTGTTCCATCTACCCCTCTCCATAGAAGCCCAACTAGAAGTGATAGATCTGCAGCAGGTCACGTCTGATGTGACCCTGACTGAGGGAGTGGATACATGGAAATGCGTATGGGGTGGGGATGGATTCAAAGCAACCAAATTTTATGAACATTGCTTCAGAAACATGCAGGTGGATGAGGCCTTCTATTGGATCTGGAAAACCAAGTGCACAATGAAGTGGAAGATGTTTGCCTGGCTGATCGATTAAACACCAGAAGTATGTTGAGAAGGAGGCACTACAATATCCAAAATGATGATTACACATGTCTGTTATGTCAGAACCCACCGTAAGAAGACGTTGCACATCTCTTCTTCAACTGCCCTTTAAGTCGGAGATGCTGGGATAGCATAGGGATCCAGTGGCCAATTGGTGATTGCAGGCTCGCGCTGCTACACGCTGGCAAAAGCTCTTGGAGTAGGCCCATGTTCAAGGAGGTTTTCAAGGTGGCAGCATGGGGGATTTGGAAGGAAAGGAATGACAAACATTTCAGGGGGATCTAGCCAACCTTGAGATCTTGAAAGGCCAGGTTCAAGAATGACTTTGCTATGCTAGTCCATTGGGTCAAACAGGAGTTTGCGCCATATATCTTATCTCTAGTTGCTGAATTGTAAGAGTTGTGCTCTTTTGTAACCTCTACTCTCCCCATATCCTCCCTCACAAATGTAGATCTTGTATGTAGGCTGACTGTACTATAATGGACTATACTAACTCATTAACCATTTAATATAAAGTCAGTGGGGATCCTCTCCCACTTTCATCAGTTCTCAAAAAAAAACTTGTCTTGGAGGGGCTTGAAGAGGCCATGGTAGATGGGATCTGACAGAAAACAACAAGGAAAAAGAGAATAGAGGATTTCTTCGCGATATGGTGATCAACAGGTTCGAGAAGTATATATAGATTTTTTATCTCGGAGGACAAGTATATGGTAGAAACATGGAGTACGGCAGGTGTCCCAGTTGGGCACAACCCACCTGGGCGCACCAGGCAAGCCTGGCGTGCCCTGGTGTCTTGTGCCCACCAGGGGACGCTTCCTGGAAGTTTCTTTATTTCCAAAATTTCAAAATATTCCAAAACTGATAAAAATATTTTTTTGGATTTTTCGGAGTCCGTTTACATACCGTATCACGTACCTCTTTATTTTCATGATTTTGGAGTGTTCCGAAAGGACTCTTGTATGTGTTCTTTCGGTGTCATGGTTTGGATAACATTACTTTCAACATTAATTGGCGTACCTGAGATATAATGTTTTATTCATTGCCCATTGACAACCTTCGGGTTAGTACCTTCGGAATTATTTATTTTGATGGTTCCAGACCGGTAAACCTCCTCGATTATCTATGGGCCTTCCCATTTCGAGAGGAGCTATCATGAAAAAAATCTAAAATGAGAGTTGTACAAAAGAACATATTCTCCAACTTTAAAGTCATGTTTTTGAATTCTTTTGTCATGCCATGTTTTAACCTTTTCTTTGAATAACTTTTCATTTTCATAAGCTTGGGTTCTCCATTCATCTAAGGAGCTGATATCAAATAACCTCTTTTCACCAGCAAGTTTGAAATCATAATTGAGTTCTTTGACTGCCCAATATGCTTTATGTTCCAATTCAAGAGTCAAATGACAAGCTTTTCCATAAACCATTTTAGAAGGACCCATAGGATTTTTATATGTTGTTCTATAAGCTCAAAGTGCATCATCTAACTTCTTAGACCAATTCTTCCTGGACCTATTAGCAGTCTTTTGCAAAATTATATTTATTTCTCTGTTGCTAAAATCAACTTGACCACTAGACTGAGGATGATAGGATGATGCAACTCTATGATTAACATCATACTTAGCAAGCATTTTACGGAAAGCACCATGAATAAAGTGTGAACCACCATCAGTCATTAAATATCTAGGGACTCCAAAACTTGGGAAAATAACTTCCTTAAGCATTTTAATAGAGGTGTTGTGATCAACACTACTAGTTGGAATAGCTTCTAACCATTTAGTAACATAATCAACAGCAATCAAAATATGTGTATACCCATTAGAGGAAGGAAAAGCTCCCATGTAATAAAACCCCCAAACATCAAATAGTTCAACAACAAGTGAATAATTCATAGGAATTTCTTGACGCTTACTGATATTACCTATTCTTTGACATTCATCACAAGAAGAGACAAATTTACGGGCATCCTTGAAGAGAGTAGGCCAATAGAATCCAGATTGCAATACCTTTTGAGCAATTCTATCTCCAGCATGATGCCCTCCATAAGCCTCAGAGTGACATTTCCGAAGGATTTGTCCCTGTTCCTGCTTAGGTACACAACGCCTAATAATATCATCTACTCCTTCTTCATAAAGATGTCGGTCAACCCAAAAGTAATGTCTTAAATCATACAAGAATTTTTTTTCTTTTGCTGGTATGTAAGGGTAAGTGTTAAATATTTAGCAACAATGTAATTAGCATAGTCAACATACCAAGGATTACAATTAGCAACATTTATTGCGGCTCACTGCTCATCAAGAAAACTATCATCAATAGGTAGTGGGTCATCAAGCACATTTTCAAGCTTAGACAAATTATCAGCTATGGGGTTCACAGCTCCTTTTTTATCAATGATATGTATATCAAATTCTTGTAACAAGAGAACCCAACGAAAAAGTCTAGGTTTAGCATCTTTCTTTTCCATAAGATATTTAATAGTAGAATGGTCTGTGTGAACAGTTACCTTGGAATCAACAACATAAGGTCTAAATTTATCACAAGCACCACTGTTAGGAATTCTGTTTCAGTAGTAGCATAATTTCTTTGATCACTATCTAGAGTATTACTAGCATAATGAATAACATTATGTTTCTTATCAACTCTTTTTCCTAGAACATCACCAACAACATAATCACTAGCATCACACATAATTTTAAAAGGCAAGTTCCAATGAGGTGGTTGAACAATAGGTGCGGATATTAAGGCTTTCTTGAGTGTTTCAAATGCTTCTAAACAATCATCATAAAAAGGTAATATCCTTTCGCAAAAGATTAGTAAGAAGCCTAGAAATTTTAGAAAAGTCTTTGATAAATCTCCTATACAAATCAACATGACCGAGGAAACTACGAAAACCTTTGATGTCCTTAGGACATGGCATTTTCTCAATTGCGTCAACCTTAGCTTGGTCCACTTCAATAACTCTTTCAGAAATTTTATGACCAAGACAATGCCTTCATTAACCATAAAGTGGCACTTCTCCCAATTCAAGACAAGATTTGTTTGTTCACATCTATGAAAAAATCGCTCAAGATTGCTTAAACAATCATCAAAAGAGTTCCCATAAATAGAAAAGTCATCCATGAAAACCTCAACAATCTTTTCACAAAAGTCAGAGAATATAGCAGTCATACATCTTTGAAAGGTAGCAGGTGCATTACATAAACCACAAGGCATACGTGTATAAGCATAAGTTCGAAAGGGACAAGTGGAAGTGTCTTTCCTTGATCAGGTTGAGAGACATGTATTTGTGAAAATCCAGAGTATCCATCTAGGAAGCAAAAGTGTGTGTGCTTAGATAATCTTTCAAGCATTTTATCAATAAAAGGCAAGGGGGAATGATCTTTTCTAGCAAGTTGCTTTGTTTAATTTTCTGTAATCAATTACCATTTTATAGCCTATAACAATTCTTTGTGGAATAAGTTTATTTTTATCATTAGGAACAACAGTAATACATGCTTTCTTAGGGACACAATGAATGGGACTTACCCATCTACTATCGGCTATAGGATAGATTATACCCACTTCCATAAGTTTTAAGATTTCTGTTCTTACCACTTCCTTCATTTTTGGATTCAATCGACATAGGTGATCAACAACGGGTTTAGCATCAGGTTCCATTTTAATTTCGTGCTGGCATAGAGTGGGACTAATGCCCTTTAAATCATCAAGAGTATATCCAATAGCTGCCCGGTGCTTCCTTAGAACTTTCAATAATCTTTCTTCTTCGTGTTCTGAAAGGTTAGCACTAATAATAACAGGATATATCTTCTTTTCATTGACATAAGCATATTTTAAAGTGTCTGGCAATTGTTTTAATTCAAACACAGGATCACCTCTAGGTGGAGGAGGACCTCCCAGAGTTTCAATACGCAAATTGTGTTTAAGCAGAGGACGTTGTTCAAAGAAAACCTTATCTATTTCATTTCTTTCATGCATATGTAAATCATTTTTGTGGTCTAGCTAATATTGTTCTAAAGGATCAGTAGGTGGAACAGCAATAAAAGCAAGACCAATTAATTCATCCTTACCAGACAATTCTTTTTCCTGATGATTTCTACTAAACTTGGAAAAATTAAACTCATGAGACTCCTTACCAAAGCTAACACCAACAATTTGTTTCTTACAATCTAGCTTAGCATTAACTGTATTCAAGAAAGGTCTACCAAAGATAATGGGACAAAAGTCATCTTGTGGGGAACCAAGAACAAAAAAATTAGTAGGGTATTTTATTTTCCCACACAAGACTTCAACATCTCTAACAATCCCAATTGGTGATATGGTATCTCTATTAGCAAGTTTAATAGTAACATCTATTTCTTCTATCTCAGCACGTGCTATTTCTTTCATGATTTCTGCATATAAAGTGTAAGGAATAGGACTCACATTAGCACCCATGTTGCATAAACCATGATAACAATGATCTCCTATTTTAACTGAAATAATAGGTATGACGACAACATGTCTATGCTTATCTCTTTTATCTGATTTAGCAATTCTAGCAGCTTCTTCACAGAAGTAAATAACATGCCCATCCATATCTTCTTCTAATAGATCTTTAACCATAGCAATACTAGGTTCAACTTTAATTTGTTCGTCAGGTTTAGGTGTTCTAATATAGATCTTGTTAACCATAGTTGAATCTTTAGCATGTTCCTTAATCCTAACAAGGAAAGGTGGTTTCTCAATATAAGCAGAAGGAACAACTTGATCAACATTGTAAAGTATAGTTTCTTCTATAACTGGTACCGGTTCTTTAATTTCTTCTTTAATAGGTGGGTGATATTTAAACCACTTCTCCTTAGGGAGTTCAACATGAGTAGCAAATGATTCCCAAAAGGAGGCTACTATCTCAAAGTCAAGTCCATATTTAGTGCTAAACTTTTGAAAAGCATCGGTATCCATAAAAGATTTAACACAATCGTACTTAAGTTTAATACCTGACTCTTTACCTTCATCGAGTTCCAAATCTTCAGAGTTGCGTTTAATTCTTTCCAAAAGATCTCATCGGAATTCAATAGTCTTCTTCATAAATAAACCAACACAAGAAGTATCAAGCATGGTTTGATCATTACGAGAAAGCCGAGCATAAAAATTCTGGATAATAATTTCTCTTGAGTGCTCATGACTGCGGCATGCATATAACATTGACTTAAGCCTCCCCCGAGCTAGAGTGATACTTTCTCCTTCACAAGTCCAATATATATATATATATAATTCCGATCACGATTAACTAGATGCATAGGATAATTTTTTTGGTGGAACTCCAATTTCAAACGATTCCAATTCCATGATCCAATATCATCACATAGCCTATACCATGCCAATGCTTTTCCCTTCAAAGATCAAGTGAAAACCTTTTTCATAACTTCATCTCCTGGTAAACCGGCAAGCTTAAACAATCCACAAATTTGTTCCACATATATCAAATGCATATCAGGATGTTCGGTTCCATGTCCTACATAAGGATTAGCTAGCAGTTGTTCTATCATACCCGAAGGAATTTAATATTCAATATTTTCAGTAGGTGCGGTAGGTTGAGGGGTAGCTAATTGTGGTTCCGGACGAGGTGAAGATACCCCGAACATACTCCTCAAAGGATTGTTTTCCATAGTAACAAGTGATAATAAATTTCAGCACACTATATAAATGTTTCCTTATCAAATTCCACTTACCTAAGGCGCTTCACTCCTCGGCAACGGAGCCAGAAAATAGCCTTGATGACCCACAAGTATAGGGTATCAATTCTAGCTCTTTTCGATAAGTAAGTGTGTCGAACCCAACGAGGAGCAGAAGGAAATGACAAGTAGTGTTTGGTAAGGTATTGTCTACAAGTGTTGAAATTGCAAGTAGCGGAGTACTTTGATAGCAAGATAATTTGTAATGATCAAGTAACGATAATAGTAACAAGAGTGCAGAAAGTAGCCCAATCCTTTTGAGGCAAAGTACATGCCAAAACGGAATCTTATGATAAGCAAAGCGTTCTTGAGGGTACACGGGAATTTCATCTACTCACTTTCATCATGTTGGTTTTATTTGTGTTTGCTACTTTGGTAATTTGATATGTGGGTGAAACGGTGCTTAGGTGATGTTCTTACTTGAACAAACCTCCTACTTATGATTAACCCTCCCGCAAGCATCTGCAACTACGAGAAAAGTATTAATAATAAATTCTAACCATATCATTGAACTTTTGGATCCAATCGGTCCCTTATGGAATAGCGCATAAACTAGGGTTTAAGCTTATGTCACCCTCGCAACCCATCATCTAATTACTAGTCCACAATGCATTCCCTTAGGCCCAAATATGGTGAAGTGTCATGTAGTCGATGTTCACATGACACCACTAAGGGAATCACAACATACATACTATCAAAATATCAAACACATATCAAGTTCACATGATTACTTGAAACAAGATTTGTCCCGTGACCTCAAGAACAAAAGTAACTACTAACAAATGATAATCATGCTCAAGATCATAGTGGTACTAAATATCATATTGGATCTGAACATATAACCTTCCACCAAATAAACCATATAGTAATCAACTATAAGATGTAATCAACACTACTAGTCACCCACAAGTACCAATCTGAGGTTCCGGTAACCAGATTGAACACAAGAGATGAACTAGGATTTGAGAGGAGATGGTGCTTTTGAAGATGTTGATTGAGATTTCCCTCCCCGAGATGGGAGAGTTTTTCGTGATGATGATGATGATGATTTCCCCCTCTGGGAGGGAAGTTCCCCCGGCGGAATCGCTCCGTTGGAGGGCAAAAGTGCTCCTGCCCAAGTTCCACCTCGAGGTGGCGGTGCTTTGTCCCGTAAGTCTTCCTCTGGTGTTTATTGGCTCTAGTATTTCCCAAATAATCCATAAAAAAATCTCCGTAAAGTTTCAGCTCATTTGGAGTTGTGCAGAATAGGTGGCCTAATGTAGCTTTTCCAGGTCCAGATTTCCAGTTGCCAAAATTCTCCCTCTTAGTGTGTTCCATGCAAATTATGGGAGAAAAGGCATTAGAATTACTCCCAAAAGCAATATTATGGATAAAAACATTATAAATAATAGTAAGAAAACATGATGCAAAATGGACGTACGAAAGATGAAACTATATTCTATAATGTTGATCAAGTTGTTCCTACTGCTTATATTGAAAAACCACCTTTCCCTATTAGGATAAAGGAACATGCTAAAGTTTCAACCGTGGTCAATAAAAGTTACATAAGACACTGCTACGCATTTTTCCTAAACAAACGGTTTTTAACTCCTTTTCGCGACAGCATTTGGAACCATCGCCAAGTGAGTGTGTGCGATAGGGTGTCCTTCCCACATGACCCGGAAATCGTCGGGGATAGGCCCACCTGGGACCTAGGCTGGGGCCGTGTGCGATTGGGCGAGGCATCAGAACCCAATCATTTCCGTAGGTATGTACATCCCACACGGTAATCCAAGAAAATCATTTCCTTAGGTATGTACATCCCACTCGGTGAATCCCAGAAAAACATTTCTGTTCGTATGTATATCACACACAGTCAATCCAATGAATACGTTTCCGTTCTTATGTACATCCCACATGGTCAATCCAGGGAACACGTTTCTGTTGGGACGTACATCCCACACAATTTTATGTGTAGGCTCGTGTGTGAAACGTGTAACTATCACACACGGTTTGCCATGGTTAACTGTTTGCTTTTATCAACTATATCACATACGATTTGATGAACAAAACTGTGTGGCATTGGGCTATCTATCGCAAGCGCTTTTACTGCTAGAACCGTTTGCAAAGGTCCATGACAAATTTAGCAGGTTTATTAGTTTACAATTAATAATTCCAGTATTAAGAAAATTCACATTTCATATCGAGCAATTGTTTGCCAATTTCATATCAGGCACATAAATATATTATAACATCACAGTATGGTAGCTACATGAAAACATCACAGTAAAACATATAACTAGTTCAACTTCATAAGAACAATATATTCATTTCCCTCTGCTTTCATTTCAGTAAGAACCCATTTTGCACGGGCCAATTGTGAAACTGCCTCCTCCTTCGTCAACACCATCTTAGCAAAGTCTTATTTAAAAAAAATATGAGCTCATTCTCCACCTTCAACTTTTTATCCCGCATCTTGAAATATACTTCAGTGTTGACAACACTTTCTCTAAGCCTACGTGTGTTCTCTTCCTCATACATTCTCCAGAGCTTTGCTAGGCACATCTTTAAAGACTGTGGCCACTCTTGATCAACCCACTCCAAGTAAGATCACTTTTGCTCATCCTATAATATTTAAAACTAGATCAGTAACAATTGTAGGGGAAATGGGTTTATACAAACATACAAAATCACCAATGCTTATTTTGAAAAACTGAAGAAACATGTTAATTATGACATATCTTCCCAAAAAGGTTAATGTGCAAATGAAATAATTGGTACTGAGACAACAATCAAAATCTGGAACATCAGAAGCTATAATTAACTACAACGACGCTACAAGTTCTTACTCATGTACAATAAATAACTAATTGAACATTTTATGAGGAAGGTAAATATAACTGCAACAGCATAGCAACAGTGTTTGGATGACAACAAATTGATACTAACAGGTGTGTACATGCACAAATTTAGTAATATAGAACTAATAGCACTAAGGTCGTCCACTATGTATGCCAAAATTGGGGTAAAGACAACTGTTGCTACATCTCGCACCGGTGCCTGCACTGGCGAGCCGATGCAGCGGAAAAAAATCAGGGACCCAAACTCTGGAGCACGTAGTTGCTCCGATGCCCAGTTCCTCCGTTCCATAAAGATTTAGTATTTTACTACTTGTCTACTCAGATGTGTGGACCAAAGTTGGCTGCACAAACTGCTAAAGTGGTGCCAAATAATTTTCTAATGCACCGCTGATGAGATGGCAACAATTTAAGATACTCGGTACAAACTATGACACTGTCTTAGGATGCGTTTGGTTGAAGGTGTGGTATGAATGGGTTGGGACCGTGAGAGTGTCTGAATCACATCTAACAAATGATTTGTAACAATGAAAGAGGGTCTAACCTTCTCTGCACATGCCAAAAACTTTCTCCCACTGTCCACAGAATCAAACACAACTAGCTTCAGACATGGAGATTGATGGTGACAACGAGCATATTGATCTTCGTCCAGCCCGCTCCATTCATTTCCACTGATGGTCTTAGGGAGCTACAAGAGGAAGAAATGACTCAAATCGACCGCCGGGTAAAAATCCTTCATTCCAAGTCATAGTCCGAGAGATAGAAGAGAGGCATACCTGGATAGTGAAGGAGTAGTCGCCGGAGGAGGAACCACTGGAGAGGTCTTTAAAGAAGACCATGGCGACCCCGACGGTAGGATGCGAGACGGCGAGAGCACAGAAGCGGCTATAGCTTAGCAAGGAAGGAAGGAAGGAAGGAGGAAATAGGGGAAATGTAACTTGTCATCGGGGAGAAAAGGGGGTGGGGAAGGGGGGAAGGGGGCGGGGTAGATATTTTGGCGGTAGGCCAAAATTTTGGAAATGTGGAGGGAAACTTTGCGCGCGGTGCCACCGGACCATTCACTTTGTACATTTATGTGCATCGCAAATGATTCTTCTGCTTTACGTGCATGGGATGAGTTTGATAATTAAAGTTTTGGTGGAAATTTCCGCAGGTAATTCATTGCATAATTTAACATCGCTTGCTAATTTGGGCACACAAAAGAGCATACAACAGACAGAACACACTTACTGAATCGAGAAATTTTAGTAATTAAAGAGAGCCAGTTGAGGTAAACATTGCTCTAACAAAAGACTAGCATTAAAAACAAAGCCTAAGTACGCATAATTTTAAAAAATCCGCCGCCGCGCCGGCCTATGCATCGTCGGTGTGAGATGACACGTCGATGACTTGTCCTAGCGACATGCCGCCGTTGGTGGACTCCACACCCCCCTGCTGAAGTCGACCGCGTCCTTGTCCTCGTCCTCGGCGCCGCCCTCAAGGTTGTACTACTCGTAGTAGTGGTTGCGCCAGAGCTCGTGCTGGTACACCACCTCCGATTCCTCGATGGACAGATGCTTCTCTACCTCGACCTCGGTGACCTCATGAGGAAGAAGGTGCTCCATGGCCACCACCGCCTTTTCAGATGTGGGCTGCATGTTGGAGTCTGAGGTGGCCTAGAATATCTTTGCATGTGCCTCCTCGATCTTGGTGTGGACGTCCTCGACTCGGGCCAGGGCGACATCAGCGGCACAGACAGCAGCTCGAGCGCTCTCGGCGTTTGTAGCCGCTGTCGCAGCAGCAGCTACAGCCGTCTCAGCTGCTGCAGCTGCCCGGTCAGCTACCGCAGACACCCTCTCGGTGGAAGCGGCCGCGCTCAATGCGGATGCGGCGGCACTCCCGGCGTAGGTGGCCGCACTCTCGGCACAGGCGGCGACGCTCGTGGGGGACGTGCACATCGTATGGGCCATCATGACGTGTTTCCACGACATCATCTTTGCAAGAAGGGCATGCGGGAATGGCGGTCGGGATTCGTGGATTCGGGGGTTGCCGGCACTGGAGCAGACTAGCCGGTGAATCTTAAGGAGGGAGACTAAAATATACCTAGATATTTTCATTGCAAAAAGTTCCTAGAAAACAACTGTGTGTGATGTTTTAGATATATTTTTTAGCTGCGAAACACAAATTTGGAGTACAATGGCAACGGATGGTGTTTTAAATGTATGAGAAATTTTGTAGTACTAATACAACTGTCATGTCAAATTTTGGAAAACTTCAGGGGTCATTTGACCTTTTAAGACATTTAAGTGATTTTCTAGCCATTTAATGACTGTAATTGAAATTTGAACTACATGTACATGCAACAGCTAACCATAACGGTTTGAAAACTCATATTTTTTGTACTTGTGTGCGATTTAATTCCATGTGCGGTAAATTGGAAGGAATTTTCAAACATATTGGTCTCAAGGCTATGACACAATTAAGCATGGAGTGACATGGCATTTTAATTCCAAAAAATAAAAAAGAAATCAGAAACACATGAAACCTTAGTTGATGTAATGTCATGCCACCAACATGATGTGGAAAAAAATTGGCATGTTTGATGAAAGTTTGGACACACACACCCCTCACAAACCGAAGCAACTCAATAGAAGGCTCATGGTTCCGAGAGGGAACAATACATGTTTGATGACTAACGGGAGATAGCTTCCTCTTACGGCCTTCAAACTTTTCCTATGTTTAACATGCACTACTACAATTGTAACCTGAAATTTTGGAAAATTCTAGGGGTCATTTGACCTTTTAAAGACATTTAAGTGATTTTCTAGGCATTTAATTCAAATTTGAACTCCATCTACATGCAACGCCTAACCAGATCTGTTTGACAAATCATATTTGTGTACTTGTGTGCTAGTTAATTCCATGTGCAGTGAATTAGAAGGAATTTTCAAACATACTTGTCTCACGACATGGACACATGCATATGTATGCATGGAGTGACATGGCATTTTAATTCCAAAAAATTAAAGAAATATCAGAAACACATGAATCGTTGGTTGATGTAATGTCATGCCACTAATATGATGTGGTAAAAAAAATGGCATGTTTCACGAAAGTTTGGACAAACCCCTCACAAACCGGAGTAACTCACTAGAAGGCTCGTGGTTCCGAGAGTGAACAATGCATGTTTGATGATGAACGGGAGATAGCTTCCTCTTACCGCCTTCAATTTCTTTCTAAGTCTAACATGCACTACTACAACTGTAATGTGAATTTTCTGAAAATTCTAGTTGTCGTTTGACCTTTTAAAGGCATTTAAGTGATTTTCTAGCCATTTGACGACCTTAATTCAAATTCGAACCACATCTAAATGCAACGCCTAACAAAAATGGTTTGGAAAATCGTATCTGTGTACTTATGTGCAAGTTAATTCCATGTGCAGTAAATTAGAAGGAATTTTCAAACATATTGGTCTCACAACATGGACACATGCATACGTATCCAAGGAGTGACATGACATTTTAATTCCAAAAAATTTAAAAAATGATCAGAAAAACATGAAACCTTGGTTGATTTAATGTCATGCTACCAAGATGACGTGGTAAAAAAATTGGCCTATTTGACGATAGTTTGGACACACACCCCTCACAAACCAGAGCAACTCACTAGAAGGTTTGTGGTTCCGAAAGGGAACAATGCATGTTTGACGACGAACAGGAGATAGCTTCCTGTTACGGCCATCAATTTTTTTCTACATCTAACGTGCACTAATACAACTGTCATGTGAAATTTTTGAGAATTTCAGGGGTCATTCGACCTTTTAAAGACATTTAAGTGATTTTCTAGCCATTTAATGACCGTAATTCAAATTTGAACTACATCTACATACAAAGCCTAACCATAACGGTTCGAAAATTCATATTTTTCTGTACTTGTGTGCGAGTTAATTCCATGTGCAGTAAATTAAAAGGAATTTTCAAAGATATTGGTCTCAAGGCATGGGCACACATGCATGGAGTGCCATGGCATTTTAATTCCAAGAAATTAAAAAATGATCAGAAAAACACGAAACCTTGCTTGATTTAATGTCATGCCACCAATATGACGTGGTAAAAAAATTGGCATGTTTGACGAAATTTTGGACCCACACCCCTCACAAATCGGAGCAACTCACTAGAAGGTTCGTGGTTCCGAGAGGGAACAATGCATGTTCGATGACGAAAGGGAGATACCTTCCTCTTACGGCCTTAATTTTTTTATACGTTTAACGTGCACTAATACAACTGTCTTGTGAAAATTTGGAAAATTTTAGGGGTCATTTGACCTTTTAAAGACATTTAAGTGATTTTCTGACCATTTAATGATCGTAATTCAAACTTGAACTACATCTAAATGCAACAGCTAACCATAACGGTTTGAAAAATCATATTTTTGTGTACTTGTGTGCGAGGTAATTCAATGTGCAGTAAATTAGAAGGAGTTTTCAAACATATTGGTCTCAAGGCATGGACAGACATGCATGGAGTGCCATGGCATTTTAATTCCAAAAAATGAAAAAATGATCAGAAAAACATGAAACGTTGCTCGATTTAATGTCATGCCACTATGATGATGTGGTAAAAAAATTGGCATGTTTGACGAAAGTTTGGACACACATCCTCACAAACCGGAGCAACTCACTAGAAGGTTCATGGTTCCGAGAGGGAACAATGCATGTTTGATGAAGAACAGGAGATAGCTTCCTCTTACGGCCTTCAATTTTTTTGTACGTTTACATGCACTAATACAACTATCTTGTGAAAATTTGGAAAATTTCAGGGGTCATTTGACCTTCTAAAGACATTTAAGTGATTTTCTAATCATTTAATGCCCGTAATTCAAATTTGAACTAAATCTACAAGCAACGCCTAACCATAACGGTTTGAAAAACCATATTTTTGTGTACTTGTGTGCGAGTTAATTCCATGCACAGTAAATTAGAATAAATTTTCAAACATATTGGTCTCAAGGCATGGGCACACATGCATGGAGTGCCATGGCATTTTAATTCCAAAAAAATAAAAAATGATCAGAGAAACATGAAACCTTGCTTGATTTAATGTCATGCCACCAAGATGATGTGGTAAAGAAATTGGCATGTTTGACAAAAGTTTAGAAACACCCCTCACAAACTGGAGCAACTAACTAGAAGGTTCGTGGTTCCAAGAGGGAACAATGCATGTTTGATGACGAACGGGGGATAACTTCCTCTTACGGCCTTCAAATTTTTCCTACGTTTAACGTGCACTAATAAAACTGTCTTGTGAAAATTTGGAAAATTTCAAGGGTCAATTGACCTTTTAAAGACATTTAAGTGATTTTCTAACCATTTAATGACTGTAATTCATATTTGAACTATATCTACATGCAACGCCTAACCATAACGGTTTCAAATATCATATTTTTGTGTACTAGTGTGTGAGTTAAAAAATCATTAGACAATGTAAATATCTGGTGTTCAAAAAACAAAATGTAAAGATCTGGCAAGACAACCGCACCCCACATGATGGCACTCTATCTTGCGGCTCGAGGTTTGGTAGGTGAGTGGCGGGGATCGTTAATCAGACACGGTTCTGCATTGGAAATCGTCAGCTATTATGTTCACACACGGATTTTGGCTATTATGTTCACACACAGATTTTGTTGTGGAAATCGTGTGTACTTCAAACTACAGTACTCGTAAATTCCGGCGACCGGCGTGTGTACTGTCCCCATCGATCTAGATTCTGTTCGCCAATAAAGACTACCTTCCTCAAGTCGTCCCGCCTACGTTCTCATCTACATCCTCCCCTCGCTCGCCCTCTCTCTCTCTCTCTCTCTCCCTCTCTCTCAAATCTCTGCCATGGCACCGTCGGTCTGCCCATGCGCCGACGAGGAGTCGCCGCCCCCCAGGATGCTCCCACGATTAGAAGCGACAAGGACCCCTACGCGTCACCTGACAAGGTTGCGCCGGACCCCCAACTTTGGATTGGTTTTGGGGCCAGTACAATCTTTGTCTATGGAAGTCGCTGCCACCGGCTGAGAAAGCCAGGCAAGTGGCGTTCAAGAAGGAGATGGCGGAGGAGGAAGCCAGGTACCAGGGGGTCTGTGAAGCCCATGATGCCGCCTGGAAAAAGGAGGCGGCGGAGCTTTGGGGGCGGGCTCGTGATCGTGCCGAGGGAGTGTAGAAAGACAGGGAACTTCGCGAGGAAGGTCATAGGCGCTGGGCGCCTCATCGCTGTGTGGAGGTGGACCGATAAGCTCCAGCGTGCCACCGACGAGGAGCTCCGGTGGGCGCCCAACAAAATGGCAAGATCGGCTGCGTGTGTCCGCCAGCAAGAGGCAGATCGGTACGTCAAGCGCTGTAAGGCGAAGGAGGCGGAGTACTACCCCCAACTGGGAAGACGCTGTGCAAGGAGCTGCTGGCGAGGGGCTGCCAGAATACTGGCCCCAGGAGGGATTATTAGTTTTAGTATTGTTCGTTTTCAATTTTATGCAATGTAACTAGTAGTTAAGTATCATCACGTATATGTGATGGTATTATATATATATATATATATATATATATATATATATTATGTGATGAACTAATGAACATTTCATATATATATATATATTATGAATTCCATTTTCTATCTGTTTTTGTATACCAATTTGAATCTCGTTGTTATCATCCACATATACAGAATGGAAAGCGTATAGACACACATTGAAACAGAATATATAAAAATGGAAAATAGAGTACACAAATTGAAACAGAGCAATAAACAGAGCAATACTATGATTGCTATGAATTCATAGCTATCCACGTCGAAACGACTTTTCAAAATAAAACGCGTCCATGAGACCATGGCCAGCAGCCCTTGCCTATGGTAGCTCTTGGCTCTTCCTAAACTCGTGCATGCGTTCATCCAAGCGGTCGACACGCTCGTAGTACATCTGGCGCATGATCTCGAGCTACAGGTTGGCTATTTCATCGGAGATCACCAGCTCGAGGATGCGACAGCCATGTACCTCTACTGCGCCCAGGTGGACACCTGGGCCAAGGAGGCGGTCAAGCCTACGGACCAGTGCATTGGAATCTAGCAGGCCACGGACTAGGTGAACAATGACACCCATGTGAACAGCGCGACGGGCGTCAGGTGGAAGTACGGCGCGGCCGACTTCTTGTGCAAGTACGACGCTGAGGGCCTCTGCCCACTCCTGCCGAGGAATGGGGGTACTGACCGGACGTTTAGCCAGCTGCGACGCTGTGTCGAGAGGAGTCAAGCGCCAATGGATGAGCTTTTTCTGTGCGCCACACCGCGCCTCTCACTCTGCGGCACTCCAACGGTCTCGCCGTGCGGCGAGCCGCAGCCTGTCGGCGTGGACGTGCCTAGCTTGCTCTGCGGCGCGCCATCGATCATGTTGAGCAGCGAGCTGCAGCCTGTTGGCGTTGACATTCCTATCTTGATCCGTGGCACTCAAGCACCATGTGCCAAAGGTCTGCTCAACCCTGGCAATGACGCGCATCACTGTGTCTTCCATCGCGTTGCCGGGGAGCGCCTCAGCCTAGATGGGCTGTGGCGCCTGCTCGTTTTCCATGTCCACGAGGTTGATGGCAGAGGCGACGCTTTGGTGGGTTGGCATGCTTGGAAAAGGTGGATGTGCTACAGGTTGCGCTTGTTTCCTCCATGTGTCGCACGCCGTCTATAATCAATATCGCTGGGTGGAGGGAAATAGGTGAGGAAATGGCGAGAAACGGTGGTGTGTTCATAAAATGCCATCAATTAATGGAAACTTAGCATAGAAGGAACATCGAGCTAGCACAAGAAGGAGATGATGATCAGATGGACACAGACCACACTAGGTGAACGTTTCTGTTACTATCGGTATCCGCACACATTTATGATTACAGACCTGTTTGTACGTATCACAAACATCTCGTTATATTGAACTGCTTCTGCTCTCATGTCTCAACGCAAACAGTTCATACGAGGGAACTGCATGTCATATATCGCACACACCTTTGATCTGGCTGACCGTTTCTTTTGTGTTGCCTAATCACATATAGTTGATCCGAGTGAACCATATGCTGTACATCGCACACACCTTCATTTGGCCGAACCATATGCCCTGCATCGCACACACAACTAAAATCTGAACCGTGTTTGATGCATCCTCCATCGCAAGTGTTTTGCAACTTTTTTGATTATTTTACACCACCGTTTGCGATTGTGGCATCGCACACAGTTTCGTCGAAGGGTCTCTGATCATAGTGTCGCGTTAGCAGCATCCTGCAATAGTGACAACACATAAACCAGCTGAACAAATAAAGGTAGAACCCAGTGTTGCTATGGTTAAGGATCTCCTGGTTGAAAAAAAGATGGGCATGTTATTTACTTCTATGATGATGCTGCTAGAATTGCCAAACCCGATGAAAAAGTTAAACATACACCTGGTGTTGGCATGCCCGTTGTCTCAGTTAAGATAGGAGATTAATGTTATCATGGTTTATGTGACATAGGGGCTAGCGTAAGTGCTATTCCTTTTACCTTATATCAAGAAATTATGAATGACATAGGACCCGCTGAAATGGAAGACATATATGTTACTATTGAACTTGCTAATAGAGACACCATCATACCACTTGGGATTGTTAGAAATGTTGAAGTCTTGTGTGGGAAAATAAAATATCCTACTGATTTTCCTGTTCTTGGATACCCACAAGATGAATTTTGTCTCATTATCTTTGGTAGACCTTTCTTGAACACCGTTAATGCTAAAATAGATTGTGAGAAACAAACTGTCGGTGTTAACTTTGGTGATGAGTCTCATGAATTTAATTTTTCCAAGTTTAGTAGAAAACCTCATAAAAAATTGCCTAGTAAGGATGAAATTATTGGTCTTGTTTCTATTGTTGTACCTTCTACTGATCCTTTAGAAAAATATTTGCTAGACCATGAAAATGATATCCATATGCATGAAAGAAGTGAAATAGATAAGATTTTGTTTGAATAACATCCTCTGCTTAAACACAATTTGCCTATTGAAACTCTAGGAGGTCCTCCTCAACCTAAAGGTGATCCTGTGTTTGAATTAAAACTATTGCCAGACACTTTGAAATATGCTTATCTTGATGAGAAGAAGATATATCCTATTATTATTAGTCCTAACCTGCCAGAACATGAAGAAGAAAGATTATTGAAAGTTCTAAAGAAGCACCGAGCTGCTATTGGGTATACTCTTGATGATCTTAAGGGCATTAGTCCCACTCTATGTCAGCACAAGATTAATATGGAACCTGATGCTAAACCCGTTGGTGATCACCAATGTCGGTTAAATCCGAAGATGAAAGAAGTGGTAAGAACGGAAATACTAAAACTTCTAGAAGCAGGTATAATCTATCCTATAGTTGATAGTAGATGGGTAAGTCCCATTCATTGTGACCCTAAGAAAGGTGGTATTACTGTTGTTCCCAATGATAAGAATGAACTTATTCCACAAAGAATTGTTACAGGCTATAGAATGGTAATTTATTTTAGAAAATTATATAAATCTACTAGAAAAGATAATTACCCTCTGCCTTTTATTGATCAAATGCTAGAAAGATTATCTAAGCACGCACATTTTTGCTTCATTGATGGATATTCTGGTTTTTCACAAATACCTGTTTCTCAACCTGAACAAGAAAAGACCTCCTTTACTTGTCCTTTCGAAACTTATGCTTACGAACGTATACCTTTTGGTTTATGCAATGCACATGCTACCTTTCAAAGATGTATGACTGCTATATTGTCTGACATTTGTGAAAAGATTGTTGAGGTTTTCATGGATGACTTTTTTATTGATGGGATGTATTTTGATGACTGTTTAAGCAATCTTGATCGAGTATTGCAGAGATGTGAGCAAACAAATCTTGTCTTGAATTGGGAGAAGTGCCACTTTATGGTTAACGAAGGTATTATTTTTGGTCATAAAATTTCTGAAAGAGGTATTGAGGTAGACAAAGCTAAAGTTGATTCAATTGAGAAAATGCCATCTCCTAAAGATATCAAAGGTATTCATAGTTTCATTGGTCATGTTGGTTTCTATAGGAGATTTATCAAAGATTACTCTAAAATTTCTAGGCTGTCACACCCTAGCTAGTCATGCATTAGAGTGTTGCATCATGTTTATTCTTTCACCAGAAACCTGAAATGGGGATGACAGAACCCCCAGTCCCCTCTGAAACCAACTAGGGTTTACTAAAAACTTTTTCAATGAACCTGAAATGCCTTCTAAAATGCCCATCATTTTTGTCTTGGTTCAGAACCTCTGCCAAAAGTGGTGCACATTTTCCTAGGCCATCCTAGGGTTTTTTAATTAAATCATAAGTATTTGAATTTGGGCATTTAAAATTATATAAAATATTTAAATGCTCAAATAACTCCAAACTAAAATGTTTCATGTTGGAAATAATCCAACTATGGACCAGGAGTAGTTTGGTGATTTTTGGAGTTGCCTAAGTATTTTATTTAATTCAACAAAGTTGCAGAAGTATTAAAAAAACAGAAACAGAAAGAAAATGGGAAAAGCTTACCTGGCGCCCAGCACCCGGCCCACCTGCCGGCCCAGCCCAGCACCGCGCCAGCGAGCTGCTTGCCGGCCAGGCAGGCAGGCAGGTGCTCGGCGACGAGCACCGCATGGGTGCCACGCACCTGCTCGCCGCCTCGCCGCCTCCCTCGCCCGGCTAACGCCGTGAATCGGCCTCCCTCTCTCCCC
>NC_041382.1:279238759-279239903 GCF_002162155.2 Triticum dicoccoides
AGGAGAAGTTGCCTACCAGTTGGAACTACCTCCGCACCTCTCTAGAGTCCACGATGTCTTCCATGTTTCTCAACTCAGGCGTTGCTTCTCGGATCCTATCCGTGGAGTGGACTACGAAACGCTTGATCTCCAAGATAATCTTACATATCGAGAGTACCCCATTCGTATCCTCGATCAGGCCAAGCGTACCACTCGACGTCATAATATCAAGTTTCTCAAAGTTCAATGGTCGCACCATTCTGAGGATGAAGCAACTTGGGAAAGGGAGGATCGTCTTCGACTCGAGTATCCCGCCTTCTTCCCGGAGGAACCCAAATCTCGGGACGAGATTCTTTTGAGTGGGGGTGAGTTGTCACACCCTAGCTAGTCATGCATTAGAGTGTTGCATCATGTTTATTCTTTCACCAGAAACCTGAAATGGGGATGACAGAACCCCCAGTCCCCTCTGAAACCAACTAGGGTCTACTAAAAACTTTTTCAATGAACCTGAAATGCCCTTCTAAAATGCCCATCATTTTTTTCTTGGTTCAGAACCTCTGCCAAAAGTGGTGCACATTTTCCTAGGCCATCCTAGGGTTTTTGAATTAAATCATAAGTATTTGAATTTGGGCATTTAAAATTATATAAAATATTTAAATGCTCAAATAACTCCAAACTAAAATGTTTCATGTTGGAAATAATCCAACCATGGACCAGGAGTAGTTTGGTGATTTTTGGAGCTGCCTAAGTATTTTATTTAATTCAACAAAGTTGCAGAAGTATTAAAAAAACAGAAAACAGAAAGAAATGGAAAAGCTTACCTGGCGCCTAGCACCCGGCCCACCTGCCGGCCCAGCCCAGCACCGCGCCAGCGAGCTGCTTGCCGGCCAGGCAGGCAGGCAGGTGCTCGACGGCGAGCACCGCATGGGTGCCACGCACCTGCTCGCCGCCTCGCCGCCTCCCTCGCCCGGCTAACGCCGTGAATTGGCCTCCCTCTCTCCCCCGAACCTCCCAGACACCCCCTCTCCTCTCTAGCTCCTCTCCCTCGCTCTCCCACGCCATGGCCGACGCCATCGCCGCCACCCCCTCGCCGTAGCCACGCCCTCCGTCAACCCCACGTCGTGCCGCCGTGTCCTGGAGCTCCGCCACCGTCCACTTCATCGAG
>NC_041382.1:279239913-279250029 GCF_002162155.2 Triticum dicoccoides
GCCATGGCCGACGCCATCGCCGCCACCCCCTCGCCGTAGCCACGCCCTCCGTCAACCCCACGCCGTGCCGCCGTGTCTAGGAGCTCCGCCGCCGTCCACTTCATCGAGCTAGCCGAGCCCCGTGTGCTCGAGCGGCCCGAGACCACCGCACCGACCTCGCCCGAGCTCGCCGTCGCCGGAGATCCCCTTCAACGCCGTCGCCGCCTCTGCTCGTCCCCGACCCCGCCGGTGGCCTCTACGGGAGCGCTGTGAGCCTAGCTACCCCTCCGACCCTCCCCCTCTCTTTCCCGAGCCGTGTAGCCACCGCACGAAGATCACACGCACGCACCGCCGCGGATCTCGTCGCCGACGTGCTCCCGGCCATCCTCCGGCCAACCCGCGGTGTCCAACGCACTCACCACGCTGCGTTGGGCCCAACCGTGCACTCCCCGCACCTCACCGATCCCCCTAGCGACAAGTTCGACTTTGGCCGAACTCCGGTGGCCGCCAAAGTCGTCGCCGGCGCCAACTCCGGCCACCCCGACCCCAACGGACTCCACCAAGAGCTGCGGTTCGACCTCAGCTCCGCTCCGGTGCCCTCCGCGGCTTGTTTGGTTGCCGGAACGACAAAAATCACTTCCGCCGCCACGTCGGGCTCGCCGGCGGCTAAACGCCGGTGCAGCCGACCCGGGTTTGACCACGGGTGGGCCCTGGTTGACTCCCCTGAGTCAATGACAGGTGGGGCCCAGCCCTGTTAATTAAATAGGTTTAGTTTTAATTAAACTCTAATTAATTAATCACCCTGACACGCGGGACCCACTGTCAGGTTTGACCTGGACCTATTCCGTTGACCTGCTGACGTCACACTGGCGTCAGGCTGACGCAATAATTGATTTTCTGGAATTATTCTAATATAGGAAATTCCAGAATATAATTTAAACTTCAAAAATTCATAACTTTTATTCTGTAACTCCAAATCAGACAAATTATATATGAAAAATGATCAGAAAAATCCAATCTATCCATCTGTACTATTTTCATACATGATTAAACAAGTTAACTTGATGTTCAATGCAGAACAAGGAAAAGCACTTTAAAAGGCCATGTTTGAGTTTGAAATTTGAATCTTAGATTCAAATTGGTGCAAACCCTTCTGGTCTTAGTTGCATTAGCCCAACACACTCATATTGCTATGTTCCATGCATGCATCATATTGTTGCACATTGTTTGGTGATGGTTGTGTATCGGTGTTCTTTGCGGCAGGATCTGCCTCCGAGGAGTACCGTGATTACCCTAACGAAGAACCGTATCAGTGCATCGAACCATCAGGCAAGCAACCAACCATTTGATCATATCGATACAATCCCATGTTCTCACTCCTGCTCTCTTTTACTGCATTAAGACAACGCGTTTCAAACTGCTGTGTGCTACGGTAGTTGAACCCACTTCCTCTGCATGACCTGTCATTGCCACAGTAACTAGATGAAACCCACTAGCATGTGTAGGAGTTGATTGAGCCATATGTATGTGTTGTTCCTACCTTGCTATGCCTGCTATGCCTAGAGTCGTGTCAGGTCTGGTTCATCTGGGTGATGGGCTAGGGTGAAATGATTATGTCGGTAATGAGAGTGGTGTGGTGAACATGATTTGGTAAAGGTATCGATGAGAGGCCATGTAGGAGTACATGGTGGGTTGTTTCATTGAAGCCGACCTTAAGCACTGAGATCTGTATGTGTGATTTAAGATACAGCTACTACCATGCATTGGGCCCTGAAATATGACCCCGCTCGACTTCTTATTCACCCTAGCTCTCTATCCAGGAGTTGCAAGTAGTTTCTGGTGTTTGTAGCCTACTGGAGGCCGCGGACAGCGCTGACCGTAGGGGTGGGCTGTGATGCCGTAGGTACGTGGCCGGGTGTACCGAATACCCGTTAGGTATTTCGGGAACCCTGTTCACATCGTTCGGGGCCGTATGGGAAACCTCGGCCGGACTCCCTGCGGATGGAACCTGGATAGGCTATAAACCTGGACTAGAGGCTTAGGTGTTTAGGTAGGTCGTGGTCTACACCCACGTCGGCTTTCGCTTGAAGTCTGCCGAGCACATGTCGTGTGCAGACACTAAGTGGTGGAAACATGTATGAAGAAATACACCCCTCCAGGGTTATCATGATCTATTCGAATAGCCGCGTCCGCGGTAAAGGACTACTTGGTTGCCTATATAGTTCATAGACAAGTAAATGGAAACTACTAAAAGCTTCAAGATAAGTGTGAGTGCCGAGGATGGCTCTTCCGTAGGAAGACGGAGATGGATCCTCGGTAGTGTATTGAAGTGGTGATTAGTGGACTCGTGTGCGAAAAACCATTTCAATTTGGAGTCTCGTAGGTTAGCCTAGCCAAGAGTCAAAGCTGGCTTGCTGCAATAACTCCACCAACCCTTCTTGAAAATATGCATGTATGTAGGATCTGATGTAAGTCTTGCTGAGTACCTTTGTACTCATGTTGCTACAATTTACATTTTTATAGAAGACGCTGCAACCCCTTCTGATGGGTTCTACGTAGACGTTGACATCAATGAGTAGGCTAAAGGCCCAGGTGGTGATCCTGAGCTTGTGAAGGACCACGTAGTATAGCTAGGCTTTCCAAGCCTCTTTTATCTTTCTAGTTGTCTGTACTCAGACAAGTTACTTCCGCTGCTGGTTTGTATGACTGTATGACTTGAATGCTGGGTCGTGAGACCCGTACCTTTGTGTATGTTATGTATGGCTCTCTGAGCCTTAAATAAAGTACTTGTGTCATAGAGTCATGTTGTGATGCCTTGTTCTATTTGCACATATCGAGCATATTGTGTGTATGACTGAAATGCTTGGTATGTGTGGGATCTGACTATCTAGTTGTTTATCTTTAGTAGCCTCTCTTACCGGGAAATGTCTCCTAGTGTTACCGCTGAGCCATGGTAGCTTGCTACTGCTCTGGAACACTTAGGCTGGCCGGCATGTGTCCTTCTTTGTTCCGGTGTCTGTCCCTTCGAGGAAATGTCACGCATTGAGTACCGGAGTCCTGTTAGCCCGCTACAGCCCGGTTTACCGGAGTCCTGCTAGCCCAGTGCTACAGCCCGGACCCACTTGCTGATGACCGACACGTTCGAAGCTGGGTCATGGATGCCTGTCCCTGTAAGTCTGTGCCACTTTGGGTTTACGACTAGTCATGTCAGCCCGGGCTCCTTATCATATGGATGCTAGCGACACTATCATATACGTGAGCCAAAAGGCGCAAACGGTCCCGGGCAAAGGTAAGGCGACACCCGTGGGGATACCGTGTGTGAGGCCGCAAAGTAATATGAGGTGTTACCGGCTAGATCGATGTGACATCAAGTCGGGGTCCTGACAGCGTTGGCATCAGAGCCGGACTGCCTGTAGGTTCTCCAAGCCAAACTGGTCGATGTTGAGTCTAGAAATTCTTTAGTTATATGTAAGGGAATTGTTTGTGGGTTCGAACGTAAGGCTCTTTTTACTCCTTTATCTTATAACATTCTGATCTGAGTCAGTCTATTCTTCCACCGGGGGTTAAGGAATTAGGATCTATTCTCTCTATCAGGATCACGTGTTACTAATCAGTAGTACCTTATAAGATTGATGGATACAAGCCTAGTTCAATTCTACTACCACATTATGTTGCTAGGATGGACTCAGAACTTGATATGATGATGTTGAGTGTGTATGTAATCCTTTGTCAAATGTCTCAAAATCCTTCTTGAGCATTTACAGCTGTTATGCTGCCGAAATTTTGCTAGAAATTCTAATGCCTTTGCATTATGATTGTGCTTTCAGATGGCCACTCGCGACCTCAATCAAGTGGTTCGCCTGACTCGATGCCTAGATGTACCCGGCCATACTGCCATGTTGGTCAGGGTAATGACTGAGGCTGGATACCGTTGGTATCCTGAGTACACGGTCGAAGAGCAATTCCGAGACTTTAATCAAAGCCAGTATATCTGCACTGTCAGGATATTTCCATCTTATCCTGGGTCCACCGAGCCCCTTCACTTCTCCTATGGACTCGGGGTTACTATTGAGATGGCTGTGCAGGACGCCGCCTACTCTATGATGACCATCATGCGAGTCAGATCTGGTCTATTTCGGGACTCTGATTTCCGGTATATGCCAGGATCACTTCCGAGAGCACAAGGGTATCTCCAGGCTATCTATGCTGACCCCACCCAGGAGGATTCACGGACTCGCACTACTGCTGAGATGCTCGAGGATAAGGACCGTGAAAATCGGGCCTTGAGGTTAGAGCTCTTCAATACCCGTGCTGACCACTGGGCCACATTGACTCGGTTTGCACCGGCAGTGCAAGCCGGATATTCGGATATGCGCGATCTCTATCCTGTGAGATCTGCTCTGCCAGACGTGATGGGTTGGCGTGATGTAGGAGGCATCACCCCACCTCGCGGTCCCCGCAGGCCACCGTTTGTTGGTCCAAGACCTCATCCTAGTCCCTATGGTCCACAAGCTCCGCGAGATCGTCTGTTTCCGGATGATCATGTTGAGCTTCCAGGCTATGGAGGTGACTTCTACGAGGACTACTACGGATCGGTCTGAGTTAGTGGTAGTATCACTAGTTCGCACTAGCTGTGTCATCTATCGTTCTGCGTGACTCATGGGATATGACCTAGTTTGTACTCTTTCCGGAGGTGTAGAAAAATAATGTATAGGAGCTTGGAATGCCTCCGATGAGATGTAATCCTCTTTTCACCGTAATAGTACTTTGTTTGGTCTTGTACTAAACCCTGTATGGTGTGTATGACGATGGAATAAAGAAGCAGTCTCTGTATCTACCATGTTATACGGATGATCATCTTGCATTTCGAGTTATTCCTTACATGTTGTATCCTATGTCGGAATTTTATCATTCTGACTAAATCATTGTCTTGTTTACCTAGGATGGTCAACACGCGCACTAACCCTGCTCCTCAAGAGCAGGCCGAAGGCAGCGAAGTCAGGAATGCAAATCTGCCTCATCCTCCTTCCCTAGCCGAGGTTATGATGGAAGCCGAGAGAAACAAGCGGGAGACCAACCGTTTGTTGGAGCGTATTGAACAGAACACAGCACACCATCAGAGGACTAACGTGGTGTCACTCAGTGATTTTATCAAATTACATCCACCCACGTTCCACCACTCCGTCGAGCCTCTCGACGCTGATGACTGGCTTCGCAGTATCTCTCACAAGCTACGTTCCGCGCTAGTAGCTGAGGCTGACAAGGTCACCTTTGCTGCATATCATCTTGAAGGCCCCGCCAGTCTATGGTGGGAGAATTATGGAGCTATGCGCCCAGCGGGCCATGTCACTACTTGGGCTGAATTCAGTGAGGCTTTCCGTGAACATCACATTCCGGAGGGTCTCATGGACCGTAAACGTGAGGAATTTTGCAATTTCACCCAAGGCCGACTCTCTGTGGATGCTTATAGCAGAGAGTTTGGTAACCTCGCACGATATGCAACTGAGGAAGTTTCTACTGATGCCAAGAAGCAAGCAAGGTTCCGTAAGGGACTTAGTCCTGAGCTTCGCCGCGACCTCCGTCTGCCTGAGTGCACATCTTTTCAGAAGCTTGTTAACAAGGCCATCAGTGCTGAAACTGGTCAGACTGATTATGACGCAACACGCAAGCATGGCCGTGACATGGGTTCCTCATCCGGTGCTGGTCCTCAGAAGCGCCGCGTGTGGGTGCCCAGCACCGCCCTGCCACCCAGGTTCACACCGAGGCCATCTTTCCAGGCGCCTCGCCCCGTTCAACAGTCTGCACCAGCCAAGCCCTATGGGGGTCCAACCAACAATGCTCCTCCACGTACCAGTTCCGTGACTTGTTTCAAGTGTGGGGAATCTGGTCACTATATGCGTGAGTGTCCCCAGACCAACCCCAACCAATCTGCTAAAGCTGTTGGCCGTGGCAAGCCGACAGGGAAAGTGTTCCACGCCAAGCCGGCCACCGCTACACGTGGCCATGTCAACTGTATCTCTGCCGAAGAAGCTCAAGAGGATCCCAACGTCGTTCTCGGTACACTCCTTGTTAATTGCCACCCGGCATCTGTTCTTTTCGATACAGGAGCCTCTCATTCATTTATATCCGAGAACTATGCTCGTTTGCATAACACCACATTCTGTAACATGCCATCCACTATGGAAATTTCTACTCCCGGTTCTAGATGGCAGACCTCCAGGGTAAGTTATGGAAATGAAATCCAAGTCGACAGACTTGTTTTCCTTGCATCTTTGATAGCTCTCAAATTTTCAGATATTAATATCATTTTGGGTATGGACTGGATGTCAGCACATCATGCCAAAATTGATTGCTTCTCTAGGACTGTTCAACTCACCCATCCTTCGGGGAAGATAGTCCATGTCTTGACCCGATTAGCCAAGCGACAATTATATTCTCTTAACGCCAGCCCTTTGCCAGACCTTGAGGACGTTCCGGTAGTCCGTGACTTCCCGGATGTCTTCCCAGAGGAATTGCCAGGTGTTCCACCTGACAGGGATGTTGAGTTCGTAATAGACCTCATTCCAGGAACCGTTCCGATTGCTAGAAGACCCTATAAGATGGCACCACTAGAACTAGCCGAGCTTAAGAAACAACTCGATGAGTCCTTGAAAAAGGGTTTCATCCGACCTAGTTCATCTCCGTGGGCTTGCCCCGTCCTCTTCGTCAAGAAGAAGGATGGTACGGACCGGATGGTTGTAGATTACCGACCTGTCAACTTGGTCACAATCAAGAACAAATATCCGCTCCCCAGGATCAACGACCTGTATGATCAGCTCGCTGGATCCTCAGTCTTCTCCAAGATGGATTTGAGGTTGGGCTACCATGAAATCAAAATCAGAAACGGGGACATTCCTAAAACGGCCTTTGTTACTCGTTATGGCCAATACGAGTACACCGTCATGTCCTTCGGTTTAACCAACGCTCCAGCCACCTTTTCTCGGTTAATGAACTCAATCTTCATGGAGTATTTGGATAAATTCGTCGTGGTTTACCTCGATGATATACTCATCTACTCCAAGAACGAGGAAGAACATGCCGAACATCTAAGGCTAGTGTTGAAGAAACTTCGAGAGCATCGCCTTTATGCCAAATTTTCTAAATGTGAATTCTGGTTGTCAGAAGTGACCTATCTGGGTCATGTAATATCTGGTAAAGGTATTGCTGTTAACCCTGAGCGAGTTCAAGCCGTCCTTAATTGGACTCCACCTGAATCGGTCAAGCAAGTTCGGAGTTTTCTTGGCTTAGCGAGCTATTGTTGTCGCTTTGTCGAGAACTTCTCCAAAGTTGCTAAACCCCTAACCGAACTCCTCAAGAAAGATAAAAAGTTCGAATGGACTCCACAATGTGAGCACAGCTTTCAGGAACTGAAAAGACGCCTGACTTCTGCTCCCGTACTGGTACCGCCAGACTTCTCCAAGGACTAGGCTGTATTCTCATGCAAGATCGACACGTAATTGCTTACGCTTCACGGCAATTGCACCCACATGAGGAGAATTATCCTACTCATGATTTAGAGCTTCCAGCTGTAGTCTATGCACTTAAAACCTGGCGACATTACCTCCTCGGTAATCGTTGCGAAATATTCACTGATCACCAAAGTCTGAAGTACATATTCACCCAACCGGATTTGAATCTCAGGCAAAGACGTTGGGTCGAGTTGATCACAGATTTCGACTTAGGAATAACTTACACCCCAGGGAAAGCCAACGTCATGGCTGATGCGCTAAGTCGTAAATCCTATTGTAACAACCTGATGTTACAACAAAGTCAACCGCTTCTCCATGAGGAATTTCGGAAGCTTAACCTTCACATTGTTCCTCAAGGATTTCTTTCCACCTTGGTGGCGAAACCTACTCTTACGGATCAAATCATCGCTGCCCAGAAGCGAGATAAGGGAATATCTAAAATCAAGGAGAACATTGCTAGCGGAGGTGCTAGTTGTTTCTCCACAAATGATCATGGTGTTGTATACTTTGAGAACCGTTTAGTGGTTCCCAAGAACCAGCATCTACGGCAGTTGATCCTTAAGGAGGCTCATGAATCTCCTCTCACCATTCATCCCGGTAGTACCAAGATGTATCAGGACCTACGCCAGGGGTTCTGGTGGACTAGGATGAAGAGAGAAATTGCTCAGTATATTGCTAATTGCGATGTCTATCGTCGTGTAAAAGCAGAGCATCAACGGCCTGCTGGCACCCTTCAACCCTTAGCTATTCCTGAATGGAAATGGGATAAAATTGGTATGGATTTCATTACCGGGTTTCCCAGGACCAAGAGAGGGAATAATGCTATCTTCGTCGTTGTCGATCGTCTTTCCAAAGTAGCCCATTTCCTACCTATTCGTCAGAGTATAACCGCTAGTCAATTAGCGAACTTATACATCTCCCGGATAGTGTCTCTCCATGGTGTTCCTTTGGAAATTAATTCGGATCGAGGAAGTCTTTTCACCTCTCGATTTTGGGAAAGTTTCCAAAATGCTATGGGAACCCGTCTCTCCTTTAGCACCGCTTTCCACCCTCAGTCGAGTGGTCAAGTGGAACGCGTCAACCAGATTCTAGAAGACATGCTTTGAGCCTCTGTTATCTCATTCGGAATGGATTGGGAGAAGTGCCTTCCATTTGCCGAATTCGCTTACAACAACAGCTATCAATCTAGCTTGGGTAAAGCCCCTTTTGAACTTCTCTATGGACGACGGTGTTGAACACCCCTTAACTGGTCAGAGACCGGGGAAAGACAATTCTTTGGCCCGGATATGATTCAGGAAGCAGAAGAACAAGTTCGCATCGTTCGTGAAAAGTTGAAAACAGCCCAATCTCGTCAAAAGAGTCAATATGACCGAAAACATAAGGCTATGACTTTCGAGGTTGACGATAAGGCTTATCTTCGGGTCACCCCTCTGAAGGGAACCCATCGTTTCGGTATTAAAGGCAAATTGGCTGCTCGTACATTGGACCTTTTCGCATTCTTGCCAAACGAGGAGAAGTTGCCTACCAGTTGGAACTACCTTCGCACCTCTCCAGAGTCCACGATGTCTTCCACGTTTCTCAACTTAGGCGTTGCTTCTCGGATCCTATCCGTGGAGTGGACTACGAAACGCTTGATCTCCAAGATAATCTTACATATCGGGAGTACCCCATTCGTATCCTCGATCGGGCCGAGCGTACCACTCGACGTCATAATATCAAGTTTCTCAAAGTTCAATGGTCGCACCATTCTGAGGAAGAAGCAACTTGGGAAAGGGAGGATCGTCTTCGACTCGAGTATCCCGCCTTCTTCCCGGAGGAACCCAAATCTCGGGACGAGATTCTTTTGAGTGGGGGTGAGTTGTCACACCCTAGCTAGTCATGCATTAGAGTGTTGCATCATGTTTATTCTTTCACCAGAAACCTGAAATGGGGATGACAGAACCCCCAGTCCCCTCTGAAACCAACTAGGGTTTACTAAAAACTTTTTCAATGAACCTGAAATGCCTTCTAAAATGCCCATCATTTTTGTCTTGGTTCAGAACCTCTGCCAAAAGTGGTGCACATTTTCCTAGGCCATCCTAGGGTTTTTGAATTAAATCATAAGTATTTGAATTTGGGCATTTAAAATTATATAAAATATTTAAATGCTCAAATAACTCCAAACTAAAATGTTTCATGTTGGAAATAATCCAACTATGGACCAGGAGTAGTTTGGTGATTTTTGGAGTTGCCTAAGTATTTTATTTAATTCAACAAAGTTGCAGAAGTATTAAAAAACAGAAACAGAAAGAAAATGGGAAAAGCTTACCTGGCGCCCAGCACCCGGCCCACCTGCCGGCCCAGCCCAGCACCGCGCCAGCGAGCTGCTTGCCGGCCAGGAAGGCAGGCAGGTGCTCGGCGACGAGCACCGCATGGGTGCCACGCACCTGCTCGCCGCCTCGCCGCCTCCCTCGCCCGGCTAACGCCGTGAATCGGCCTCCCTCTCTTCCCCGAACCCCCCAGACACCCCCTCTCCTCTCCAGCTCCTCTCCCTCGCTCTCCCACGCCATGGCCGACGCCATCGCCGCCACCCCCTCGCCGTAGCCACGCCCTCCGTCAACCCCACGCCGTGCCGCCGTGTCCAGGAGCT
>NC_041382.1:279250416-279262933 GCF_002162155.2 Triticum dicoccoides
ACCCCCTCTCCTCTCCAGCTCCTCTCCCTCGCTCTCCCACGCCATGGCCGACGCCATCGCCGCCACCCCCTCGCCGTAGCCACGCCCTCCGTCAACCCCACGCCGTGCCGCCGTGTCTAGGAGCTCCGCCGCCGTCCACTTCATCGAGCTAGCCGAGCCCCGTGTGCTCGAGCGGCCCGAGACCACCGCACCGACCTCGCCCGAGCTCACCTTCGCCGGAGATCCCCTTCAACGTCGTCGCCGCCTCAGCTCGTCCCCGACCCCGCCGGTGGCCTCTACGGGAGCGCTGTGAGCCTAGCTACCCCTCCGACCCTCCCCCTCTCTTTCCCGAGCCGTGTAGCCACCGCACGAAGATCACACGCACGCACCGCCGCGGATCTCGTCGCCGACGTGCTCCCGGCCATCCTCCGGCCAACCCGCGGTGTCCAACGCACTCACCACGCTGCGTTGGGCCCAACCGTGCACTCCTCGCACCTCACCGATCCCCCTAGCGACAAGTTCGACTTTGGACGAACTCCGGGGGCCGCCAAAGTCGTCGCCGGCACCAACTCCGGCCACCCCGACCCCAACGGACTCCACCAAGAGCTGCGGTTCGACCTCAGCTCCGCTCCGGTGCCCTCCGCGGCTCGTTTGGTTGCCGGAACGGCAAAAATCACTTCCGCCGCCGCGTCGGGCTCGCCGGCGGCTAAACGCCGGTGCAGCCGACCCGGGTTTGACCACGGGTGCGCCCTGGTTGACTCCCCTGAGTCAATGACAGGTGGGGCCCAGCCCTGTTAATTAAACAGGTTTAGTTTTAATTAAACTCTAATTAATTAATCACCCTGACACGCGGGACCCACTGTCAGGTTTGACCTGGACCTATTCCGTTGACCTGCTGACGTCACACTGACGTCAGGCTGACGCAATAATTGATTTTCTGGAATTATTCTAATATAGGAAATTCCAGAATATAATTTAAACTTCAAAAATTCATAACTTTTATTCTGTAACTCCAAATCAGACAAATTATATATGAAAAATGATCAGAAAAATCCAATCTATCCATCTATACTATTTTCATGCATGATTAAACAAGTTAACTTGATGTTTAATGCAGAACAAGGAAAAGCAGTTTAAAAGGCCATGTTTGAGTTTGAAATTTGAATCTTTGATTCAAATTGGTGCAAACCCTTCTGGTCTTAGTTGCATTAGCCCAACACACTCATATTACTATGTTTCATGCATGCATCATATTGTTGCACATTGTTTGGTGATGGTTGTGTATCGGTGTTCTTTGCGGCAGGATCTGCCTCCGAGGAGTACCGTGATTACCCTAACGAAGAACCGTATCAGTGCATCGAACCATCAGGCAAGCAACCAACCATTTGATCATATCGATACAATCCCATGTTCTCGCTCCTGCTCTCTTTTACTGCATTAAGACAACGCGTTTCAAACTGCTGTGTGCTACGGTAGTTGAACCCACTTCCTCTGCATGACCTGTCATTGCCACAGTGACTAGATGAAACCCACTAGCATGTGTAGGAGTTGATTGGGCCATATGTATGTGTTGTTCCTACCTTGCTATGCCTGCTATGCCTAGAGTCGTGTCAGGTCTGGTTCATCTGGGTGATGGGCTAGGGTGAAATGATTATGTCGGTAATGAGAGTGGTGTGGTGAACACGATTTGGTAAAGGTATCGATGAGAGGCCATGTAGGAGTACATGGTGGGTTGTTTCATTGAAGCCGACCTTAAGCACTGAGATCTGTATGTGTGATTTAAGATACAGCTACTACCATGCATTGGGCCCTGAAATATGACCCCGCTCGACTTCTTATTCACCCTAGCTCTCTGTCCAGGAGTTGCAAGTAGTTTCTGGTGTTTGTAGCCTACTGGAGGCCACGGACAGCGCTGACCGTAGGGGTGGGCTGTGATGCGGTAGGTACGTGGCCGGGTGTACCGAATACCCGTTAGGTATTTCGAGAACCCTGTTCACATCGTTCGGGGCCGTATGGGAAACCTCGGCCGGACTCCCTGCGGATGGAACCTGGATAGGCGATAAACCTGGACTAGAGGCTTAGGTGTTTAGGTAGGTCGTGGCCTACACCCACGTCGGCTTTCGCTTGAAGTCTGCCGAGCACATGTCGTGTGCAGGCGCTAAGTGGTGGAAACATGTATGAAGAAGTACACCCCTGCAGGGTTATCATGATCTATTCGAATAGCCGCGTCCGTGGTAAAGGACTACTTGGTTGCCTATACAGTTCATAGACAAGTAAATGGAAACTACTAAAAGCTTCAAGATAAGTGTGAGTGCCGAGGATGGCTCTTCCGTAGGAAGACGGAGATGGATCCTCGGTAGTGTATTGAAGTGGTGATTAGTGGACTCGTGTGCGAAAAACCATTTCAAGTTGGAGTCTCGTAGGTTAGCCTAGCCAAGAGTCAAAGCTGGCTTGCTGCAATAACTCCACCAACCCTTCTTGAAAATATGCATGTATGTAGGATCTGATGTAAGTCTTGCTGAGTACCTTTGTACTCATGTTGCTATAATTTACACTTTTATAGAAGACGCTGCAACCCCTTCTGATGGGTTCTACGTAGACGTTGACATCAATGAGTAGGCTAAAGGCCCAGGTGGTGATCCTGAGCTTGTGAAGGACCACGTAGTATAGCTAGGCTTTCCAAGCCTCTTTTATCTTTCTAGTTGTCTGTACTAAGACAAGTTACTTCCGCTGCTGGTTTGTATGACTGTATGACTTGAATGCTGGGTCGTGAGACCCGTACCTTTGTGTATGTTATGTATGGCTCTCTAAGCCTTAAATAAAGTACTTGTGTCGTAGAGTCATGTTGTGATGCCTTGTTGTATTTGCACATATCGAGCATATTGTGTGTATGACTGAAATGGTTGGTATGTGTGGGATCTCACTATCTAGTTGTTTATCTTTAGTAGCCTCTCTTACCGGGAAATGTCTCCTAGTGTTACCGCTGAGCCATGGTAGCTTGCTACTGCTCTGGAACACTTAGGCTGGCCGGCATGTGTCCTTCTTCGTTCCGGTGTCTGTCCCTTCGGGGAAATGTCACGCATTGAGTACCGGAGTCCTGTTAGCCCTCTACAGCCCGGTTTACCGGAGTCCTGCTAGCCCAGTGCTACAGCTCGGACCCACTTGCTGATGACCGACACGTTCGAAGCTGGGTCATGGATGCCTGTCCCTGTAAGTCTGTGCCACTTTGAGTTTACGACTATTCATGTCAGCCCGGGCTCCTTATCATATGGATGCTAGCGACACTATCATATACGTGAGCCAAAAGGCGCAAACGGTCCCGGGCAAAGGTAAGGCGACACCCGTGGGGATACCGTGCGTGAGGCCGCAAAGTGATATGAGGTGTCACCGGCTAGATCGATGTGACATCGAGTCGGGGTCCTGACATAGGCCTCTTACAAATCTTTTGCAAAAAGATATACCATTTGTTTTTGATGATAATTTTGTAGAAGCCTTTGAAACACTCAAGAAAGCCTTAATTTCTGCACCTATTGTTCAACCACCTGATTGGAACCTGTGTTTTGAAATTATGTTTGATGCTAGTGATTATGATGTTGGTGCTGTTCTAGAACCAAGAGTTGATAAGAAATTAAATGTTATTCATTATGAAAGTAAAAATCTATACAACGGTCAACGAAATTATGCTACTACTGAAAAATAATTCTTAGTAGTGGTGTTTGCATGTGATAAATTTAGATCTTATATTGTTGATTCTAAAGTTATTGTTCACACCGATCATGCTGCTATAAAATATCTTATGGAAAAGAAAGATGCTAAACCTAGAATCATTAGGTGCGTTCTCTTGCTACAAGAATTTTATTTGCATATCACTGATAGAAAAGGAGTGGAGAACTCCATAGCTGATAACTTGTCTAGGCTTGAGAATAATCTTGATGACCAACCACATATTAATGATAGTTTTCCTGATGAGCAGTTAGCTGCAATAAATGTTTTTAATAACACTCCTTGGTACGCTGACTATGCTAATTATATAGTTGGTAAATACATACGACCTAGCTTTACATACCAACAAAAGAAAAATTCTTGTATGACTTAAGACATTACTTTTGGGATGACCCACATCTTTATAAAGGAGTAGATGGTATTATTAGACGTTGTGTACCTGAGCATGAATATGGACAAATCCTACGGAAATGTAACTCTGAAGCATATGGAGGACATCATGCAGGAGACATAACTGTTCACAAGGTATTGAAATCTAGGTTTTATTGGCCTAATCTCTTAAAGGATGCTCGTAAGTTTGTCTCATCTTGTGACGAATGTCAAAGAATAGGTAATATCGGCAAGCGTCAAGAAATGTCTATGAATTATTAACTTGCTATTGAACCATTTGATGTTTGGGGATTTGATTACGTGGGACCTTTTCCTTCCTCTAATGGGTATACTCATATTTTGGTTGTTGTTGATTATGTTACTAAGTGGGTACAAGCTATTCCAACTAGTAGTGCTGATCACAACACCTCCATTAAAATGCTTAAGGAAGTTATTTTCCCAATGTTTGGAGTCCCTAGATATTTAATGACTGATGGTGGTTCACACTTTATTCATGGTGCTTTCTGTAAAATGCTTGCCAAGTATGATGTTAACCATAGAATTGCATCACCTCATCATCCTTAGTCTAGTGGTCAGGTTGAACTTAGCAAAAGAGAAATAAAATTAATTTTGCAAAAGACTATCAATAGGTCCTCGAAGAATTGGTCTAAGAAATTAGATGATGCACTTTGGGCTTACAGAACAACATATAAAAATCCTATGGGTATGTCTCCTTATAAAATGGTTTATGGAAAAGCTTGTCAGTTGCCTTATGAGTTAGAACATAAAGCTTATTGGGCAATTAAAGAACTCAACTATGATATCAAACTTGCTGGTGAGAAGAGGTTATTTGATATTAGCTCATTAGATGAATGGAGAACCCAAGCTTATGAAAATGCCAAGTTATTTAAATAAAAGTTTAAAAGATGGCATGAAAAAAGAATCCAAAAGCGTGAGTTCAAAGTTGGAGAATATGTTCTTTTCTACAACTCTCATTTCATATTCTTTGCAGAAAAACTCCTCTCCGAATGGGAAGGACCATATGTTATCGAGGAGGTTTACCGATCTGGAGCTATCCAAATAAATAATTCCGAAGGTACTAACGCGAAGGTTGTTAATGGACAACGATCAAAACATTATATCTCAGGTACTGATACGTCTCCAACGTATCTATAATTTATGAAGTATTTGTCGGATGTGGGGTTCCGGCAAACCCTTAAGGTTCGAACACTGGGTGCACGCGAAGTCTTTCCTTCCCACCAATCTACGCCCTGGCTCGCTAAGATCTCACGGACGAACTCGACGAACTCGCAACGCGGAAAGACATGAAGTTTATACTAGTTCAGGCCACCGTTGTGGTGTAATACCCTACTCTAGTGTGGTGGTGGATTGCCTCTAGGGCTGATGATGAACAGTACACGGGAAGAGTAGCCTCCTGAGGTTGAGGTGTTCTTGTGAGTAGGCTCTCGTCGGGTTGGATCCAGCTAAGATGAGATGAGATGAGATGCGATCAGATCAGATGCCTCTACTATGGTGGCTAGCTCTACTTATATAGGCCCTGGTCCTCTTCCCAAATATCGAGTGGGAAGGGAGCCAATAACGGCGGGCAAATTTGAAGGGGGACAGCTAGTACAAGCTATCTTGGCAAAAGTGGTCTTCACCTGCGAAAAGCTCTGGCGGTGACGCCGTCTTGGGCTCCACAATGATCTCCGTTTTGCCATCCTCCTGGTCATGGTCTCCTTGCACCAATATAGCAACCTTTGCCTGATGCCTCGGTACTCTTCGTCTGCGCTAGCCTCCTTAGCACCAAAGAGGAAATAAGGACGATGTGTGCGCTAACGCCCGCCTAGCGCCCGCCTTGTGTCGTGCATCATGGCTCACGTCACGAGGGCCTCATGAGGTTTGCCCCGCCTTGATATCTCCGCTCCTCATGAGCCTGCCTGGCTAGGCTACTCCAGAGGAGGTCTTGCACCGTCTGCCGCGTGAGGCTTGGACCCTCGCGAGGGTCTTGGATGCCTTGTTCATGAAGTTGGGCCATACGGCCTACTGGCTTGACCACGCCGTGGGCCGCCGGCAGGCAAGTCTAGGGATGCCCGTTCCCAGAATGCCGACAGTAGCCCCCGGGCCCAAGGTGCGCTCGGGCATGGCTTCACGGTGAAGCCAAGGGCCAGGTTCGGAGCACCGCGGGCCCCGAAAGCCTGTAGCCTCGGTTGACGTGTGGCGGTTGATTGGACGTGGGCGTCTTCGCTTCCCCATGCTGCCTCGGCAACTGCATGACTTGACAAGTTCCTGTGACATGCAAGGAAAACCATCATTAACTAGGATCATGGGAGATGCCGGTTGGCCTTCTCTTGCTATAAAAAGGGAGGGGGGGCGGAGCCCCCGTCGCCCATCTCTTCCTCGCTTGCTTGCATCTTCCTCCTTGCTCCACTGCTGACAACAGTGGCGCCCATCAGAAAGTTTTCTACTGAAGATCCGGGGCCTCTTCCTCCGAAGAAAAGGACGATCCATCGCCGTGATGAAGCGGCGATGCAGGTGGTGTTGAGGCCTTGGTGCGAGCGGGCTCCTCCGAGGTACCCGCTGCTCTTGTACGCCCAAGGCAAGGGCTTGGGAGAACGAAGTGACGAGCAGCGCCGCCCACGCCGCATCTGGGGTTGCCGCGCCACGGCTACGCGTGCCGTCACCCCTGGGGTTCACGCGGCAGGCTCCTCGCGCGAGTTGGTGCTGTGGGCGCCGATGCCTCCAAGCTCCTGGATCCTCTTCCCGCGGTTCTTCTCCAACGTGATGCCACCGAGGGGGCCTCTCGAGCTTTGGCTACAGCACGCCGACTGCAGCGCTCTGGCAACCAGAGCGGAGATCGAAGCGGTCCCCACAGGCAAAATCTTCATGACTCGCTGCTGGGGCAAGATCGCACGGGTCTGCCATGCGAGGGGTGCCCTCGCGATCCACTTCGAGTACGACAGCGTCTCCACGCTCTTCTTCAAGGTCTTCGATGCTGAGGGCCGCCGCCTGGAGTGCTGCTCTGGAGAGGAGCATGAGGCTGACGCGTGTCCCGCTCGCAGCCACTCCAGCAGCAGCAGCCCTCTGGAGTCCAGCAGCTCTCCTGAGCTCTATGAGACTCCGGAGACGAGCGATGACAGCGACGTGCCCCCGAGCTCTCGCCGCGCTCGGAGCAAAGCTATGACGACCGGCCATCGCCGCCGCTGATCCGGATGGGGTTGGCGCCGACCTCGCATGGCCCACTGTTGATGATGGTGTCCACCACGGAAGGATGTAGGTAGGATTCCCCTTAGTATCAGCTTTTGTTTCCTGCGAAGAATCATGAATTACCCCGTGGGGGCATGTAAGGGTCCGTAATGTCTTTTGTGTTTATCTTCCCTGTTATGAGAATTTGGTGAATGCATGTCCCGGTCCCCCATTTCTTTCCCCGTGATAGCTTGTTGCTCTACGCTGATAGGTCCCGGTTCCCAGGAAGGCTAGAGCCGTCGCTAGTATGCCAGGTCGCGTGCCGTGGTCAAGGCCAGGAGGTGTGCGGCCCGAGGTCCAGTAAGAGCCCCTGAGGCGCGATGCTCAGGAGGTCCCCCTTAGCGCTCAAGCAGCCATGGTAAGGTGAGAAAGGGAGTTTACGTGGATGCAACGGGGTTGCGGCAAGGCGTGAGTGACCATTAGGCCCAAACATTTAGCCGATCCGAGTGCGGGACTTATCTTATTGATCCCGTGGCGACTCCTGACATTGCGCTAGGGCTGCGCGCCTACTCGTGCGGCATAGCTAGGCCGACCCATACGAGTTTCTCTTCCCTCATGTTCCTCTTAGTTCTCTACGTCCTCAGGTCCTGGCCCTCGAGCGAGCTCAGCCGCCGCTGGTATGCCAGGTCGTGATGCCGTGGTCAAGGCCAGGGGTGAGGGCTGGAGAGCCAGTAAGAGCTCCTGAGTCGCGATGCTTAGGGCCCCCCTTTTAATGCGCAAGTGAATTGCACGATAGAAAAGGAGACTCGCTATGCCGCCTCCTATCATTCCCATAGGATCCCTGTGAACAGGCACAAGAAGAAACACGGTTTGCCATTACAGCTGTTAGCCTACCGCTGGTTCCTCTGGATGAGGTGAAGGCACTGAGGGCCTGGTGAGGTGACGTGCGCGGGGCGTGCTGCGAGCCAGAGCACGACCGCTCAGATTTGTCGGCGTGGTAGGGACGGACCCATGCACCTGCGCCGTGCCTGTGTGGAGGCCCCGGCGGAGGCAATGATCGAGAAGGTGATAGCAGTTGACAAGTTAAGCATGGAGAGCAGATCAACTTGGATAAATGCAGGAAGATGCGTGCCACCGGGTCCGGCCCGATCGTCTTGGGGATGATGCATCCCGAGGGGCGCCCCCAACAAGGTAAGCTAAAGACATAAGCAAAAGGGATACATGCCACAAGGACAGACCCACGTGGCCTGTGAATAATGCAGCCCGAGGGTTGCTCCCAGCTAAACGAGGTTGGAAGATGTCACCTGGTTCTGTAGACGAAGTAGAGTTGGTGCAGCTAAAGGCGTGTGTTGAAGAAATGACTCCTCATAAGCCGCCATAACCCTGAGCCTCGGGAGGCTCTGGGGGCTCGGGAGGTTCCCTGGAGACCATCTCCGTCTCCTCCGGAATGGCATGGTACTTGGCTTCCTGAGCCGCCAGGACACGTAGCATGTTGCGCTGATAGGCCGACGCCACGCTAGGCAAGCCAAAGAGCATACGAACGTAGCTGTGTGGCGGGCCCTCGCAGCAGCCCACACGCGAAGGCCAGAAACGCTCCTAAGATGCGGCGTTGTTGAGCCCTGAGACGTCGATGCAGACACACAACCCTACATCCTCGCCAGGATGCGGAGCTGCGTCTCATGGGTGGCTGTCGCCGCGCATGGCTCTTGCTTCTTGCAGTTCCTCGTTGGTGTTGGTGATGAACTCCTGAGTGGTGGGCACTCCTTGTCATGTGTTCTCCTGAGGGTCACGTGCCGCGAAGCACGCCTCCAAGTGGTGCCCAAGTGCCTCACCCATGAGGTTGGCAAGATCTGAGGCCCTCCAGAAGAGAGCCCTCGAGCCCTGCCTGAGGAGGGCGCCGGGCGTGCCTTCCCATGCGATGGAGGGAGGCGCCCCTGGAGCGGGCGCTGGTCCTGATGTGGCTCCTGCCGCGACGCCATCCTCCTGAGGTCCTGCACGGCGCGGCTACTTCTTCTTGGGGATGGCCTCTAGAGGGCCTTCATTTCTGCTGTCGGGGTCGTCGATTGCTGTGGCTTGAAAGGCGCGCTCGAGGGAGCACACCACATCCCTCTCTTCACATAGGACTGTGATGATTCCTTCGATTCCTGGCATCTTGAGAACATTGTAGCCGTGATAAGTGACTGCCATGAACTTGGCTAGGGCTGGATACCCGAGGATGGCATTGTACGGCATGCGGATGTGTGCGACGTCGAAGTCGATGAGCTCGGTGCGGTAGTTCTTGCGCTCCCCGAAGGTGACGGGCAGGCGGACCTGCCCTATCGGTGTGGTGGAGCCATCAGTCACTCCTGAGAAAGGCTTGGTGGGCTGGAGCTGTTCATATGGCACTTGGAGGTTGTCGAACGTTTCGACGGACAGGATGTTGAGCCCTGCACCGCCGTCGATGAGAGCCTTGGTAAACTGCACATTGCTGATGACTGGGGAACACAACATCGGGGGGACGCCGGCGGCGGCTGCGCACTTGCGCTGATCCGCCGAGTTTAAAGTGATGGCGCATTAGGACCACCTGAGCGGGCGTGTGGCCTCGAGTTTGGGGAGCGCCGTGTTCACCTCACAAGCGAACTGTTTGAAGATGCGCTGAGAGGCTGGGCCTAGGCGCCGCCAAAGCTGCAGGTGATCGCAGGCGGCTCCTGGAAGCCCCCAGCCCCCTCGTCCTGGTGGTGGTCGTCGTTCCTTCTTGGTGGCGGCAGCGGGGGAAGAACGGTGTTGCCTTGGGGGCGATCTTCACGAGGCGGGTCCCTCCAGGCACCCTCGCGAGGCTGGTCCTGCCAGCGGTCCTCACGAGGCCGGTCGCGCCACTCCTGGAGCGGGCCACGGTCGTCCCAGCGTCCGCCTCCATGTCCTCCTCCGTGGCTATAGCCCTTGTCGTTGCGCTCGGGGCGTCGACCGTAGCGTCCCTCCCGTATGGCTCTGAGCTCTTGACATTCGCTGGTGTTGTGGGTGTTTAGGTTGTGGAAGGCGCAGATCGGTCGTTCATTCTTGGATGACTCGGGCTGATCTCTGCCCCGCTTGATGTCGAGCTCCGCTGTGAGCACAGCTGCCTCCTTGTGCTTCACGTCCTTGGCCTTGGCCTTCTTCTCCTCTGCGCCCACGACTGGCAGCTCAAGGAGGGAGAGGCGCCCCTCCTCAGCTCTTGCGCACTTGGTCGCCAGGTTGAATAGCTCCTGAGATGTGCAGTGATCCTCGTGGATGGCGAGATCTTCCTTCATCTTGACATCACGGACGCCGTCGGAAAACGCGGAGATGATGGCCTCATCCGTGACCATGGGGATCTTGAGGTGGGTGTTGTTGAAGCGCTCGATGTACTTCTGGAGTGTCTCTCCTGGTTGTTGCCTGATGCGGCATAGATCACCCGCGGCCGGTGGGTGGTCGTGAGTGCCCTGGAAGTTGGCGACGAAGCGGTCGCGCATCTCGTCCCAGGAGGAGATCGAGCCGTGCTACAGGTTCAGGAGCCAGGAGTGAGCTCCATCCTTGAGAGCCATGGCAAACTAGTTCGACATGACCTTTTCGTCGCCGTTGGCCGCTTCGATGCTCAGCTCATAGAGCTGCAGGAACTCCGCGGGGTCGGCGGTACCATCATAGAGAGGAGGCAGATCCGGCTTGAACTTGCCTGGCCAGGTGACCCTACGCAGCTCGGGGGTGAAGGCGCGGCACCCAGCCGTGGTTGCCGGGCCCGCTTTGGAGGTGGAACTTGGTCTTGACGAGGTCCGCACTGCACCGCTGCGGGCGGTGCGCAGTCTTGACGAGGTGGCGCGAGGAGCGCAGGTGCAACTTCTCGCTGCCGCGGAATTTCTTGGCAGCTTCTTGGATCACGCCACAGAGCCGCGTGCCTTGGTGCCAAGGCGCTGTCTTGGGGCTGAGGTGGTGGAGGCATGCGATGAGCCCAGTCGCCCGCGGCTGGTTGAGGGGGAGGCAGAGAGTGGGACGACGCTGAAGAGCCCCCTACGGTGCGGACAAGCTCGGCAACGTGGTGGAGCCACTCCTCGTAGAGGTCATCGACGGGGCAGTAGCACAAGAGCTCGTTTGCCGCGAGGAGCGCGGCCCGTGCCTCCATGGGAGCGCGGTGCGCGTGAGACGAAGAACCGGCAGGGGTCAGCGATGGAGTGGCGGTGCGGCCGTGCTGCCGCACTGAAGGATGCCGTGAGGACGCCTGTTGCTCGTTCCTCGCCTGGCCGGTGGCAGCGTTGGCGAGGGAGACGGAGAATGGCGATGTGGCCCACCGACAGGAGCCGTCTGAACGACGCGAGCGGTGAGGGCAGCCCGACGCTCAGCTCGAGCACAGCGAGCGTCCTCCATGGAGACGACGGAGCGATGGAGCGACGAACTGATGGAAGGGACCCTACGATGCACCCCTACCTGGCGGGCCAAATGTCGGATGTGTGGTTCCGGCAAACCCTTAAGGTTCAAACACTGGGGTGCACGCGAAGTCTTTCCTTGCCACCAATCTACACCCTAGCTCGCTAAGATCTCACGGACGAACTCGACGAACTCGCAACGCGGAAAGACACGAGGTTTATACTGGTTCGGGCCACCGTTGTGGTGTAATACCCTACTCCAGTGTGGTGGTGGTGGATTGCCTCTAGGGCCGATGATGAACAGTACAGGGGAAGAACAGTGTAACACCCCAGATGTAACTTTCCCTATTTGTACTCCAACTCTTGCCGTTTCCGGCGTTAAGTTATATTTATTTCTCGGGTTCGGGTCTTTGTCTCCGTGTGTCGTTTTCGTTTTCATGCATCTCATATCATGTCATCATGTGCATTGCATTTGCATACGTGTTCATCTCATGCATTCGAGCTTTTTCCCCGTTGTCCGTTTTGCATTCCGGCGCTTCGTTCTCCTCCGGTGGTCATTTCTAGCTTTCTTTCGTGTGTGGGGATTAAAAATTTCCGGATTGGACCGAGACTTGCCAAGCGGCCTTGGTTTACTACCGGTAGACCGCCTGTCAAGTTTCGTACCATTTGGACTTCGTTTGATACTCCAACGGTTAACCGAGGGACCGAAAAGGCCTCGTGAGTGTTGCAGCCCAACACCCCTCCAATTTGGCCCAAAACCCACCAAACTCTGCTCCATCACCTAGAGCATTTGATCACGATCTCGTGGCCTAAAACCGCACCTCATTTGGACTCTCCTAGCTCCAGTTATGCCTATAAATAGCCCCCCCCCCCCGTTTTCGGATCATCTCCTCCTACGAAACCCTAGC
>NC_041382.1:279263372-279272410 GCF_002162155.2 Triticum dicoccoides
CACCGCTCCGCCCCGAGCCGGCCGGCCGCCGCCCCGGCCTCTCCTCCACTCCGGCGAGCTCCCCACGCCCGGCCTCCTCCTCTCCAAGTCCGGAAGCTACAGTAACGGCGGCGAACCTCGGGAACCGCGCTAGATCCAGATCTGGAAAAAAAATCATCTCGGTTCACTTTTCTTCCCCGAACCCTAATTTTTGTGCATACTTTGACCGGTGATATCTCCGCACCGTAGCTCCGTTTTGGATGTATAGTATATCAAAATGTTCGCCTCCACGAGTACATCATTTCATTCCATTGCATCATTTTCATTTGAGCTCATCTTGATGCCCGAAATGCTGCTAGAAGGGGGCTTTGTGAGATATTTGTCAGATCTGCTAGTTCATCTTAGACTTTTGTCATTTTTGCCATGATTGTTGTGTGCATTATATGCCGGTGAGTCCTTCATATATTTTGTTAAGAATTTTGTCTTCTTTCCATAGGTGCAACCCATGCATTTTTAGGATGTGTGTGGTGACTTTTGAAGCTTGCAAAGTGCGGCACCCGGTAAACCTGTTTAGTTCATGATGCCATATGTTCTTGCTGTTTCCTAGTGATCCGTGCCACTTTTGAGGATGATCAGTAAAGGAGTTTTGTTAATCTTGTTATGTTCTATCCATCCATGTCTTTACTTGGAATTATGGAGCACCATAGCTTGAGTCAATCGAGCTCCACTTTTTCTTCGTGGTGAATCTGGGCAGATCGTCAACTCGTTTGCGATTTTGCCGATGTTATTGTAGTTGATCCGTGCATGCTATGCCATTGTTATTGCCATTTCTAGCTAGCATTTTGTGTCTTCTTTATGGATGTATGCTTGCCTTGCCATGACTTGCACCGTAGTGAGTGCATCGAGCTCGTTTACATGCCTTCGTGAGTTATATTTCAGCATGTCTCAGTTTTCACTAAGTCTGAAAACTGATTATGTTTTTGCTATGTTCGTGTGCCCGTTAGTATATTTTGTGAACCCTTTTGGCCCCAGGTCACTTTGATTATTTTGTTAAGCTTGTTGAGTAGCTCCATGCCATGTTCTTACTTGTCTTAATCAGGTCATGTATCATGTTGTTTTGCTGCTCCGAAGAGGGCTTCGTGATCTGAAATTTCAGACAAGTGTTAATTTCACTGTCTGAAATCGGTTTTGCATTTGCGTTTTTGCCATGCTTGTTTGAACCTCATAATGGATGAATTGGCCGTGGCTCAGTGCTAGTATTTTGTTAAGCATCTTATGTGCATCCCTGCCATGTATTTTGTTGTCATGTTTGGTGGCTGTAGCATGTTCATCTCATTGCATTTAGATGCCTACTTGTTGTAAATCGCAGACCGGTGTCAATTTTGAATCGCTTGCCATTTCCAAACCGTAACTCCGATTCCGGCGTTCTTTATATCGTTTTCAAGCGATTTCATCTCATCTTTCCAGTGGCACCCTTGGAAGTCCAAGTTGAGGCCAGGTTCATGCATATCCTATCATATCTTGCATTTTGCATCCCGCATCGTATCCCGCATAGCATATCATCATTTCATCACATTGCTTGGTCTTCCACGTGGTTGATTGTATCCTTGTTGCTTGTTTATCTTGTTGGGTAGAGCCGGGAGAAGAGTTCGCTACCGAGGAGCCAGTTGAGTTTGCTCTTGAGGATCCAGTCAACTCTGACAACTATGCAGGCAAGATGATCATACCCTCGAAATCACTACTATCTTTGCTATGCTAGTTTGCTCGCTCTTGCTATGCCAATGCTACGATGCCTACCATTTGCTTGTTAGCCTCCCAATTGCCATGTCAAACCTCTAACCCACCTTGTCCTAGCAAACCGTTGATTGGCTATGTTACCGCTTTGCTCAGCCCGTCTTATAGCGTTGCTAGTTGCAGGTGAAGATTGGAGGCTGTTCCTTGTTGGAACGTTTATTTACTTGTTGAGATATCATTATATTGCTATATTATCTTAATGCATCTATATACTTGGTGAAGGGTGGAAGTCTCGGCCTCTCGCCTAGTGTTTTGTTCCATTCTTGCCGCCCTAGTTTCCGTCATACCGGTGTTATGTTCCCGGATTTTGCGTTCCTTACGCGGTTGGGTTATAATGGGAACCCCTTGATAGTTCTCCTTGATTAAAGCTTTTCCAGCAATGCCCAACCTTGGTTTTACCATTTTCCACCTAGCCTTTTTTCCCTTGGGTTCTGCAGACTCAAGGGTCATCTTATTTTACCCCCCCCCCCGGGCCAGTGCTCCTCTGAGTGTTGGTCCACCTGTCAGCTGCCGGTGGCCACCAGGGGCAACTCTGGGCTTGCCTACCCGTACCTAAGACAATCTGAGTGTGCCCTGAGAAAGAGATATGTGCAGCTCCTATCCGGATTTGTCGGCACATTCGGGCAGTGTTGCTGGTCTTGTTTTAACCTGTCGAAGTGTCTTGAATTACCGAGATACTGAGTCTGATCGGAACGTCTTGGGAGGAGGTCGATTCCTTCGTTGACCGTGAGAGCTTGTCATGGGCTAAGTTGGGACTCCCCTGCAGGGTTTGAACTTTCGAAAGTCGTGCCCGCGGTTATGGACGGATGGGAATTTGTTAATGTCCGGTTGTATATAACTTGAACCTTAATTAATTAAAATGAATCAACTGAGTGTGTTACCGTGATGGCCTCTTCTCGGCGGAGTCCGGGAAGTGGACACGGTGTTGGAGTAATGCTTGCGTGGGTTGTTCCTCTAGCTTTTCACGCTCGCGCTTTGCCTCCTCTACTCGCTCTCTTTTTCGTATAAGATAACCACCATATATGCTAGTCGCTTGCTGCAGCTTCTCAAATTTTGCCCTACCTTTCCTATAAGCTTAAATAGTCTTGATCGCGAGGGTGCGAGATTGCTGAGTCCCTGTGGCTCACAGATACTATAACTCAAGATGCAGGTCCAGGTGATTCCGCTCCAGGTGACGAGTACGAGCTCAAGTGGGAGTTCGACGATGAATCTCAGCGTTATTACGTGTCTTTTCCTGATGATCAGTAGTGGTGCCTAGTTGGGGTTTGATTCGGGACCGTTGTCGCATGTTGGGTTCTCTTTTATTTTGGCGCCGTAGTCGGGCATTGAGTGTATGGATGATGTAATGTTATTTATGTACTTTGATGTGACGTGGCAAGTGTAAGCCAACTATGTTATCCCCCCCCTTTATTATTCATATTACATGGGTTGTTGTGAAGATTGCCTAACTTGCGACATATGCCTTGAATGCGATTATGCCTCTAAGTCGTGCCTCGACACGTGGGAGCTATAGTCGCATCGAGGGTGTGACAAGTTGGTAATCAGAGCCTTCCCCGACCTTAGGTGCCCCATTGCTTGATCGTTTTAGCGGCCGAGTTGTGTCTAGAAAAATGTTTTGAGTCTTTAGGAATTATATATCGGAGAGATTAGGAATTCTTTTTACTTCCCAGTCTCCTCATCGCTCTGGTAAGGCATCCTGACGTAGAGTTTTGACTCTTCTCTTCTAAAATTTCACTAAATTTTTTTTAGGATCACGCGGGTATCTTGGAATCGTTCCGTGGTTTTATGATGAGAACATTGTCTTGGTGCCTCCTGTTAGGGGTTTAGTGGAAGTGTCCCGGGGAGTTGAGCTCTGAGGTGTTGTCATCATAATTTTATCGTTGCAGTTCTGGAATACCTGAGTCTAGTACGCCGACATCGAAAATCTCTTTTATGCAGTTCGTTGGTGAGATAACCTCGACGCCACCCAGTACTGGGGCGGGAGTTCGGGAGTATCGCCATAACTTGTATAACGGATGCTTTTCGAAGGTTGAGGTAGATGGTTTCCGAAGTTTTCTTGGTTATGTGTTGAAGGATGGATACAGCTGGATGTAGGATTTGCTAGTTTGGGTGAGATATTATGCTTCCCCTGTATCCCCAACACCTGATTGCATAACCGGAAAGGTTCGGGAGTTTCATAGGTGGGAATTCTAGTAGCTCTAGTTCTTCTTCCACGGATATTGGTTTGAGATTGGGATTTCTTACCGATTATTCGTTCTCGAGCTGTATCTTGTTGTTTTACTTCTTCTACCTTAATTCTACGTGGCTTCTCAACTTATGGATATGTGACCATTTGAAGAGGAATGCATTCGTTCATTTTGTTCGGATGTGAAGTCTATATGTTGCAATTTTCATTCTGTTGGATTCAACTTCAATATTTATCTGTCAATGTGCTAATGGTGGTCAACCTCTTCAGGATGGCTCCTCCAACGCGCACGACTCCGAATCCTGATCCGCCACCACCTCCACCTCCTCCGGAGGCATGGCAAGCTGTGATGGCCGCAACCAATGCAAACACACAGCTGATCATGCAAATTCTTCAAGAGCGCAATCAAGGCAGTCAAGGGAATCAAGGCAGCAATCAGAGTCACTTTGCTACACTCAACCAGTTCCTTGCTAACGGGCCAAAGACTTTCAGCAATTGTGTTGAGGCAACCGATGCTGACGATTTCCGAGCTCATCATATTCCCCAGAGCGTGGTTGAAAGCAAGCGTGAGGAATTCCGCAATCTGAAGCAAGGCTCATTGTCTGTCTATGACTACAACCAGTTGTTCCAGAAGCTTGCCCGCTTTGCCAAGCAGGACGTCCCTGATGAGAAGAGCATGATATATCAGTCCAGGGGTGGTCTCAGAGAAGATAATCAGCTCGCCCTTGTTCTCTTCGAGCCCTTGAGATACGATGAGTTCTACAACATGGCACTGAAGCAAGAGGCTGCTCAGTTGAGGTGTGATGCTTCCAAGAAGCGAGTTAGAGATGTTACTCCTTCTTCCTCTACTCAAGTGGCCAAGCAGCAGAAGTTTTGGCTTCCTCCTCCTCCGTTCCGTCAGCCGTATCAGCAGAAGAGCAAAGGTGGCAGTGGTTCTTCCCACCCACCCAACCCTGGCTTTCAGAAAAAGACTTCGTCTCAAACTCCAAGATCGAGTGCTCCGTATCACCGTCCGCTTTCAGAGGTCACGTGCAACAAGTGCCAACAGAAGGGTCACTATGCCAACAAGTGTCTCAACCAGAGGCGTCTTCCTCCTCCTCCTCCTGTCAGATCGACAAGTTCAGCTGTGGTCAAGCATAACCCCAAGCATGCCAAGGTCAATTTGATGAATGCAGCTCAGGCAGAGGACTCGTTAGATGTGATCATGGGTAACCTTCCTGTTAACGATATTCCTGCAAAAGTTCTTTTTGACACTGGTGCATCGCATTGTTTCATCTCGAGACCATTTTCATAAAAGCATGGTTTGCCTTTGCAAATTTTGCCTAGTCCTTTAGCAGTTGTCTCTCCCGGTAAGCGCATGCAGGCTAACTCCATAGTTCCGGATGTTTCTATCACTTTGGGTGACTACAAGTTTCTATCTTCTCCAACGGTTCTCGGTGACTCAGATATTGATCTTATTCTCGGGATCGATTGGCTTTCTAAGCATAAGGCTCAGCTTGATTGTGCTGCCAGGCAGATTCAATTGACTCATTCGTCTGAGGATGTAATTATCTTTGCCGCTCGGGATAATACTATCCGTCTATTTTCCCTCAATGAGAAGGGTGAATTGGATGCCATCTCTCAAATTCCAGTCGTTTGCGAATATCAAGACGTCTTTCCAGAAGAGCTCCCAGGAATGCCTCCGCACCGGCCAGTTGAATTCGTTATTGAGCTTGAGCCTGGCACGGAACCTGTGTGCAAACGTCCTTACAAGCTCGGACCTGAAGAGTTGAAGGAGCTGAAGAAGCAACTCGATGAGCAAGAAAGAATGGGTCTTATCCGGCCTAGTTCTTCTCCGTGGGGTTGTGGTGTTCTTTTTGTGAAGAAGAAGGATGGAACAGACCGACTTTGTGTTGATTACCGTCCAGTGAGTAAGAAGACCATCAAGAACAAATACCCACTTCCCAACATCAATGAGCTGTTCGAACAACTCAAAGGTGCCCAAGTATTCTCCAAGCTTGATCTCCGTATGGGTTATCACCAAATTCGCATTCGTGAAGAAGATATTCCCAAGACAGCATTCAGAAAAAGCTTTGGTTCATATGAATACACTGTCATGTCTTTTGGCCTCGCCAACACTCCTCCGACGTTCTCTCGCATGATGAACTTCATCTTCATCGCCTACACCAATGACTTCGTTTTGGTCTATCTCGACGAGATTCTGGTTTTCTCCAAGAACAAGGAAGATCATGCCAAGCACTTGCGTTTGGTTCTTGATAAGCTCAGAGAACATCAGTTCTACGCTAAGTTCTCCAAGTGCGAATTTTGGCTCGATGAGGTACTTTATCTTGGCCATATCATCTCTGCCAAGGGTATTGCCGTGAATCCTGAGAAGGTGTCTGCAATTGTGAATTGGGAACCTCCTCAGAACGTGAAGCAACTCCGTAGTTTTCTCGGTCTCGCAAGCTATTGCCGAAGATTCGTTGAAAACTTTTCCAAGATCGTGAAGCCTCTCTCTAATCTTCTTCAGAAGCATGTCAAGTACGTTTGGTCTCCGGAGTGTGATATCGCTTTCAACACTTTGAAAGAGAAGTTGATCTCTGCTCCAGTTCTGACTCCACCTGATGAATCCAAGCCGTACGAGGTATTGGTGCAGTTTTGATGCAAGAGAAGAAAGTTGTTGCTTATACATCTCGCCAGCTGAAGCCGAATGAGAAGAACTACCCCACTCATGATCTCGAGTTGGCGGTAGTTGTGCATGCTCTTTTGACTTGGAGACATCTTCTATTGGGGAGAAAAGTGGATATTTTCACTGATCACAAGAGTCTCAAGTACATCTTCACTCAGCCTAATCTCAACCTCAGGCAAACTCGATGGGTCGAAATGATTCAAGAGTATAATCCGAGTATCGAGTATACTCCAGGCAAGGCAAATGTGATTGCTGACGCTTTGAGCAGGAAGGCTTACTGCAATAGTCTGATTCTTAAGCCTTTTCAACCCGAGCTTTGTGAAGCTTCCCGCAAACTGAATCTGCAAGTTGTTCCTCAAGGTTTCCTCGCCAACCTTCAAGTCTCTCCTACCTTAGAAGACCATATTTGCCAAGCCCAGCTTCTTGATGCTATGGTGAAAAAGGTGAAGATTGGGATTGCCAAGAGTCAGTCCAAGTACAAGTGCTACCGCCTTGATGACAAGGACACTCTCTTCTTCGAGGATCGTATTGATGTGCCCAAAGGTGACCTCCATAATGTGATCATGAACGAGGCTCACAATTCTCTCCTCTCTATCCACCCTGGGAGCACGAAGATGTATCAAGACCTCAAGCAAGCTTATTGGTGGACTCGAATGAAGCGCGAGATCGCTCAATTCGTGAATGAATGTGATGTCTGCAGAAGAGTGAAGGCAGAACACCAAAGGCCAGCTGGTCTCGTCCAACCTCTAGCCATTCCAGAATGGAAGTTTGACCACATTGAAATGGACTTCATGACTGGGTTTCCAAAGTCCAAGCGTGGCAATGATGCTATATTTGTTGTCATCGACAAACTCACCAAAGTGGCTCACTTTCTGCCTATCAAAGAGTCGATCACTGCAGCCCAATTGGCGGAACTCTATACCTCTCGAATTGTCTCTCTGCACGGTATTCCTCAAGTGATATCTTCAGACCGTGGCATCATCTTTACCTCGAAGTTTTGGGATTCTTTGCAGAAGGCCATGGGCACCAACATCCGCTTCAGCACAGCTTTCCATCCTCAAACTAGCGGTCAAGTCGAGCGTGTCAACCAGATTCTTGAAGATATGCTCAGGGCTTGTGTGATCTCCTTCGGCATGAAGTGGGAGGATTGTCTTCCTTATGCTGAATTCTCCTACAACAATAGTTTTCAAGAAAGTTCGGGCAAGGCCCCATTTGAAATTCTATATGGCAGGAAGTGCCGTACCCCTCTCAACTGGTCTGAAACCAGTGAACGTCAGCTACTGGGTAATGACTTAATCACAGAAGCAGAAGAAATGTGCAAAGTCATTCGTGATAACCTCAAAGCAGCCCAATCCCGCCAGAAGAGCTACTATGATAGTAAGCACCATGATTTGGCTTTCGAGATCGGAGATCATGTTTACCTCCGTGTCTCTCCTATGAAATGTACTCGTCGCTTCGGTATCAAAGGGAAGTTTGCCCCTAGATACGTGGGACCTTTCAAGATTGTCAGCAAGAGAGGCGACCTCGCCTATCAACTCGAGCTTCCTTCAAACTTTGCAAATGTTCATGATGTGTTCCATGTCTCTCAGCTTCGAAAGTGCTTCAAGACTCCTGACCGCACCGTCAACTTCGAGGACATTGAGCTCCAAGAAGATCTCTCTTATCGTGAGCACCCAGTTGCTATTCTTGAAGAGACTGAACGCAAGACTCGCAACAAGTCAATCAAATTTCTCAAAGTCAAGTGGTCACACCATTCCGACCGTGAAGCTACCTGGGAACGCGAGGATCACCTCCGTTCTGAGTACCCGGAGTTCTTTCAGTCCTAGATCTCGGGACGAGATCCTTTCGTAGTGGTTGAGTGTTGTAACACCCCGGATGTAACTTTCCCTATTTGTACTCCAACTCTTGCCGTTTCCGACGTTAAGTTATATTTATTTCTTGGGTTAGGGTCTTTGTCTCCGTGTGTCGTTTTCGTTTTCATGCATCTCATATCATGTCATCATGTGCATTGCATTTGCATACGTGTTCATCTCATGCATTCGAGCTTTTTCCCTGTTGTCCGTTTTGCATTCCGGCACTTCGTTCTCCTCCGGGGGTCATTTCAAGCTTTCTTTCGTGTGTGGGGATTAAACATTTCCGGATTGGACCGAGACTTCCCAAGTGGCCTTGGTTTACTACCGATAGACCGCCTGTCAAGTTTCGTACCATTTGGACTTCGTTTGATACTCCAACGGTTAACCGTGGGACCGAAAAGGCCTCGTGAGTGTTGCAGCCCAACACCCCTCCAATTTGGCCCAAAACTCACCAAACTCTGCTCCATCACCTAGAGCGTTCGATCACGATCGCGTGGCCGAAAACCGTACCTCATTTGGACTCTCCTAGCTCCACTTATGCCTATATATAGCCCCCCCC
>NC_041382.1:279272701-279419246 GCF_002162155.2 Triticum dicoccoides
CTCCTACGAAACCCTAGCCAAAAAAAAGGATCCCCGCGCCGGCCGGACACGTCTGATCCGACCGGACGCATCACCGCAGCCAACCCGCCGTTGCCACGTGGCCTCCGCCACCGCGGGCCGCCGCCTCGTGCTCGTCTCCGCTGCCAGCGCCCGCCTCCTCCGCCCTCTTCCTCGCGCCCGGTGGCTGGAGCCACCGCGCCGCCTCTCCGGCACCACCACGCCGCCTCGCCAACTCCGGCCATCGCCGGCCTCGTCTTCTACACAGGCGGCGGCTGCCGCCCGCCGCCTCGGGCCACCGCTCCACCCCAAGCCGGCCGGCCGCCGCACCGGCCTCTCCTCCACTCCGGCGAGCTCCCCATGCCCGGCCTCCTCCTCTCCAAATCCGGCAGCTACAGTAACGGCGGCGAACCTCGGGAACCGCGCCAGATCCAGATCTGAAAAAAAAATCATTTCGGTTGACTTTTCTTCCCCGAACCCTAATTTTTGTGCATACTTTGGCCGGCGATATCTCCTCATCCATATCTCCGTTTTGGACGTATAGTATATCAAAATGTTCGCCTCGACGAGTACATCATTTCATTCCATTGCATCATTTCCATTTGAGCTCATCTTGATGCCCGAAATGCTGCTAGAAGGGGGCTTCGTGAGATATTTGTCAGATCTGCTAGTTCATCTTAGAGTTTTGTCATTTTTGCCATGATTGTTGTGTGCATGATATGCCTGTGAGTCCTTCATATATTTTGTTAAGGATTTTGTCTTCTTTCCAGAGGTGCAAGCCATGCATTTTTAGGATGTGTGTGGTGACTTGTGCAAGCTTGCAAAGTGAGGCACCCGGTAAACCTGTTTTCAGGGACTTAGTAGTTTTCACTAAGCCTGGGATTATTTAGTTCATGATGCCATATGTTCTTGCTATTTCCTAGTGATCCGTGCCACTTTTGAGGATGATCAGTAAAGGAGTTTTGTTAATCTTGTTATGCTCTATCCATCCATGTATTTACTTGGAATTATGGAGCACCCTAGCTTGAGTCAATCGAGCTCTACTTTTGCTTCGTGGTGAATCTGGGCAGATTGTCAACTCGTTTGCGATTTTGCCGATGTTATTGTAGTTGATCCGTGCATGCTATGCCATTGTTCTTGCCATTTCTAGCTAGCATTTTGTGTCTTCTTTATGGACGTATGCTTGCATTGCCATGACTTGCACCGTAGTAAGTGCATCAAGCTCGTTTACATGCCTTCGTGAGTTATATTTCAGCATGTCTCAGTTTTCACTGTCTGAAAACTAATTATGTTTTTGCTATGTTCGTGTGCCCGTTAGTATATTTTGTGAACCCTTTTGGCCCCAGGTCACTTTGGTTATTTTGTTAAGCTTGTTGAGTAGCTCCATGCCATGTTCTTACTTGTCTTAATAAGGTCATGTATCATGTTGTTTTGCTGCTCCGAAGAGGGCTTCGTGATCTGAAATTTCAGACAAGTGTTAATTTCACTAAGTCTGAAATCTGTTTTGCATTTGCGTTTTTGATATGCTTGTTTGAACCTCATAATGGATAAATTGGCCGTGGCTCAGTGCTAGTATTTTATTAAGCATCTTGTGTGCATCCCTACCATGTATTTTGTTGTCAGGTTTGGTGGCTGTAGCATGTTCATCTCATTGCATTTAGATGCCTACTTGCTGTAAATCGCAGACCGGTGTCAATTTTGAATCGCTTGCCATTTCTAAACCGTAACTCCGATTCCAGCGTTCTTTATATCGTTTTCAAGCGATTTCATCTCACCTTTCCAGTGGCACCCTTGGAATTCCAAGTTGAGGCCAAGTTCATGCATATCCTGTCATATCTTGCATTTTGCATCCCGCATCGTATCCCGCATAGCATATCATCATTTCATCATATTGCTTGGTCTTGCACGTGGTTGATTGTATCCTTGTTGCTTGTTTGTCTTGTTGGGTAGAGCCGGGAGACGAGTTCGCTACCGAGGAGCCAGTTGAGTTTGCTCTTGAGGATCCAGTCAACTCTGACAACTGTGGAGGCAAGATGATCATACCCTCAAAATCACTACTATCTTTGCTATGCTAGTTTTCTCGCTCTTGCTATGCCAATGCTACGATGCCTACCATTTGCTTGTCAGCCTCCCAATTGCCATGTCAAACCTCTAACCCACCTTGTCCTAGCAAACCGTTGATTGGTTATGTTACCGCTTTGCTCAGCCCCTCTTATAGCGTTGCTAGTTGCAGGTGAAGATTGGAGGCCGTTCCTTGTTGGAACGTTTATTTACTTGTTGGGATATCATTATATTGCTATGTTATCTTAATGTATCTATATACTTGGTGAAGGGTGGAAGGCTCGGCCTCTCGCCTAGTGTTTTGTTCCATTCTTGCCGCCCTAGTTTCCGTCATACCGGTGTTATGTTCCCGGATTTTGCGTTCCTTACGCGGTTGGGTTATAATGGGAACCCCTTGATAGTTCACCTTGATTAAAGCTTTTCCAGCAATGCCCAACCTTGGTTTTACCATTTGCCACCTAGCCTTTTTTCCCTTGGGTTCTGCAGACTCAAGGGTCATCTTATTTTACCCCCCCGGGCCAGTGCTCCTCTGAGTGTTGGTCCACCTGTCAGCTGTCGGTTGCCACCAGGGGCAACTCTGGGCTGGCCTACCCTTACCTAAGACAATCTGAGTGTGCCCTGAGAAAGATATATGTGCAGATCCTATCGGGATTTGTCGGCATATTCGGGCGGTGTTGCTGGTCTTGTTTTAACCTGTCGAAGTGTCTTGAATTACCGAGATATCGAGTCTGATCGAGGTCTATTCCTTCATTGACTGTGAGAGCTTGTCATGGGCTAAGTTGGGACTCCCCTGCAGGGTTTGAACTTTCGAAAGCCGTGCCCGCAGTTATGGGCGGATGGGAATTTGTTAATGTCCGGTTGTATATAACTTGAACCTTAATTAATTAAACTGAATCAACTGAGTGCGTTACCGTGATGGCCTCTTCTCGATGGAGTCTGAGAAGTGGACACGGTGTTGGAGTAATGCTTGTGCAGGTTGTTCCTCTAGCTTTTCACGCTCGCGCTTTGCCCCTCTTCTCGCTCTCTTTTGCGTATAAGATAACCACCATATATGCTAGTCGCTTGCTGCAGATTCTCATATTTTGCCCTACCCTTCCTATAAGCTTAAATAGTCTTGATCGCGAGGGTGCAAGATTGCTGAGTCTCTTTGGCTCACAGATCCTATAACTCCAGATGCAGGTCCAGGTGATTCCGCTCCAGGTGACGAGTACAAGCTCAAGTGGGAGTTCGACAAAGACACTCCGCGTTATTACGTGTCTTTTCCTGATGATCAGTAATGGTGTCTAGTTGGGGTTTGATTCGGGACCGTTGTCGCATGTTGGGTTCTCTTTTATTTTGGCACCGTAGTCGGGCCTTGAGTGTATGAATGATGTAATGTTATTTATGTACTTTGATGTGACATGGCGAGTGTAAGCCAACTATGTTATCCCCCCCTTTTATTATTCATATTACATGGGTTGTTGTGAAGATTGCCTAACTTGCGACATATGCCTTCAATGCGATTATGCCTCTAAGTCGTGCCTCGACACGTGGGAGCTATAGTCGCATCGAGGGTGTGACAAACAACCTCCTGAGGTTGAGGTGTTCTTGTGAGTAGGCTCTCGATCGGGTTGGATCAAGCAAAGATGAGATGAGATGAGATGCGATTAGATTAGATGCCTCTAGTATGGTGGCTAGCTCTACTTATATAGGCCCCGGTCCTCTTCTCAAGTATCGAGTGGGAAGGGAGCCAACAACGGCAGGCAAATTTGAAGGGGGACAGCTAGTACAAGCTATCTTGACAAAAGTGGTCTTCGCCTGCGAAAAGCTCTGGCGGTGACGCCGTCTTGGGCTCCACGATGACCTCCGTCTTGTTGTCCTCCTGATCTTGGTCTCCTTGCACCAATATAGCAACCTTTGCCTGATGCCTCGGTACTCTTCGTCTGCGCTAGCCTCCTTAGCACCAAAGAGGAAATAAGGATGTTGTGCGCGTGGCGCCCGCTTGGTGTCATGCGTCATGGCTCACGTCACGAGGGCCTCGTGAGGTTTGCCCCGCCTTGATATCTCCGCTCCTCGTGAGCCTGCCTGGCTAGGCTACTCCAAAGGAGGTCTTGCATCGTCTACCTCGCGAGGGTCTTGGATGACTTGTTGATGAAAATGGGCCGTACGGCCTGCTGGCTTGGCCACGCCGTGGGCCGCAGGGAGGCAAGTCTGGGGACCCGTGTTCCCAGAATGCCGACAGTATTCATGTTGTTATATTATCATTCTTGGATGTTTTACAATCATTTTATAACAACGTTATATCATTCTTTGGGACTAACCTATTTGACCCAGTGCTAGTTGTTGTTTTTTGCTTGTTTTTTTACATCACAGGAAAATCAATATCAAACAGAGTCCAAAAGACCGCAGAATTTTTGTGGATTTTTTATGGACCAGAAGATATACAATGGCCAAAGCAGCACCTCGAGGGTTCCTCGAGGGGGGGCACAACCCACCCCGGCGCGCCCCGATGGGTTGTGCCCACGTCGGTGGCCTCCCGTACCCCCTCTTCGCCCTATAAATCGCCAAGTATTTCAAAAACCCTCGGGGTAACCCTAGATGTGAAGTTCCGCCACTTCAAGCCTCCGTAGCCATGAGAAACCAATCTAGACCCCGTTCCGGCACCTTGCTGGAGGGGGAAATCATCACCGGTGGCCATCTTCATCTTCTCGGCGGCCACCATGATGAGGAGGTGGTAGTCCACCCTCGGGGCTGAGGGTTTGTACCAGTAGCTATGTGTTTAACCTTTCTCTCTCTCATGTTCTTGAGATGTCATGATCTTGATGTATCATGGGATTTGTTAATATAGTCAGATCATATGGTGTTTTCCCATCCTATCTTGTTGTGATGAATTGAGTTTTCCCTTTGAGTTTTCGTTTTATCGGATTGAATACTTTTATGGATTGCTCATTACTCTAGGGAACCTCTCCTCTCCTAGGCGACACCTAGGTGTCCACCGCAGGTGGCCACTCCAGCCCCGACGGTCACCATCCTGCCACTTGTCACTCCGATGAGGCAGCCACTTCACACCTAGGAGGAGGGGGGACATCTATGGATCCACCTTTGCTCATCTTTGCTCGAGGTAAAGAGTTCCAATGTTCCACGCGAGGCAAAAGTTTGGTCATCCCGTGGTGTTTTCGCCTGGTTTTCACAAAAGGGAATTCACTATGGTTGTTTCTTTTTGTCGTGCTTGTTTCCGGTTGGATTGTCACATCATTAGTATCCAATCCTGTTTTGGTGGGTATCATAAAGGGTTTCGTGTTCTTCACCTTAAGGATAGATCGTTCAAGTTCTAAGTAGCTTCCAAGGACGTGGGTTTTGAGATTTACAATCAAGGTCGTGCGGTTGAAAAGGACTTTGAATTGGTGTTTAGTATTTCTGGTGTTGGGGTCCCAACTGGATTCATGAAGAACAAATTTTCTATCATGAAGAAGATTCTTCTTGGACTTTGGTCACAAATGGATCATGAGCAAGATTGGTCGCCGGCAATGTCTTTGGTGATCATCAGCGGCCATCGGTTTTTGCTCGCCTGGCGAATATTCCGGAGTCTAGTGATAATGTGGCTCTGGGCACTAATGAGCCCTTGATGACGGATCATAACAACCCAAGCGAGAGTCACGCAATGGTTTTTTAGGGCAGAAATTTGGCTATTTCAAATGCTCTTTACAGTGCTACGCGTGCGGTCAATTGGGCCACTTTGCCAGGGAATATCATGAGAAACGGCTGACTGGGCTTTATCCATTTCTGCGGTTCGACTCTTTCCCGAGCCTGCCAGAAGAGGCCTGGGCCCCTGGTGCAGTCTAAGATTGGTTTAAGTCTGCTGGCCTGGCCCACGATCCCCCGTTAGTTTCCTCTTTTAATGAGCTTTGTTTGGGATCTTTCCCTAATTTTCAGCCTCGAATAGCACTTGCCTCCTGGACTTCTCCACCGTCTTCCTCTGCTTCTCCACAGTGCCCAAACCCTCCTCCAGTCACGTCAAGCTCATCTGCGGTAGTGCGTGCATGCGAGTCTACTCCGATGGCCAACATCCCAATCGACCAGCGCCCCTTTGCACCTCATGGCTTTGATATTCAGTATATTAAGGGGCTCAATGGGGTTACTCATGTGGTGCTTCCTCATTGTCCTCGTCTCCACAAAGACTAGGCGATTGCCTCATTCACCCTCTCCCGGCCGATGTGACATTCCCCAATGTAAGAGATGTTCTTGAAGAGTTTGTCGTAGTTCATAAGCAGTTGGGATTAAGGAATATTCAGAGGTGTCCATTCGGAGAAGCTTATGTGTGCCTAACCCAGGTCAGAGATAGGGATAAGTTGGTCCTTGGCAGTCCTCATGAATTTGGAGATGTGTTTATCTCTTTTGTGAAGCCTGATGAGGGTAGAAATCATAGGAGAGTTCACTTCAATAGGATTGTCTGGCTTCTACTGACAGGGGTTCCGTTTGATTTTCAGAACACTGAAGGTTTGGCTATTGCTATCAGCATGTGTGGCCAATTGATCTCTTGGGACAAGGAGGATGAGCACATGGGACGTATTGTGATGAAAGCTAGAGTAATGAGCTTGGTTATTATCCCCAAAAGCATGAGATGGTCTGAAGGGGATGAGTTTGAGGATGATGGATGGTCATCTTCTATTGATGTTCTTGCCAGTGAACTCCTAGGTGAGGGACCACCATATGAGCATCCAATTCCACCTGATAATGTTGATCCACACCCTCTTCCAGAAAATGCTGACGCTACTGTTGGTTTTCACAATTATGCTCTCAATAACGACCAAGAAGAAAATCATGCTGAAGATAACTGGGAACAAGATGGAAATTGGGAGATGCAACAACAAGACAATCATAATGCTGCTCTTGATGACCTTTTGGATGCGGTCCAGCAAGAGGAAATGGCTTGGGCGGATGGAAAGGAGTTGTTACCTGCAGCCAGCAACAGTAGTTTATCCTCTGACATGTCTTTCTCTGAAGGGGGAAATTCAAATTTCCTTGTGCCACATGTCATTATTGGAGGTTTTCATACTGAGGCTCAAGCTCATGTGGTTTTGCCACCTCCACCTACATATGTGATTGCCAATGGTCTTCAGAATATCATCCAATCTTATCAATCTGATGATGAGGAGCCTCTTTTGCCTGAGGAGAATGTTGCTTCTCCTCCACATGTTGCAGTTGCAGTGAATGTTGTGCTTGCTCCAGAGGAAGTTGTTCTAGCTCAGAACATCAATGTGGCAGAGAGCTTATTGTCTGGGACTAATGAAAAGTGAATGCCCAAGAAAACACTTCTGGGCACAAGATTTTTTGGGAAATCTCTCTACTCCTTTGGGAGGGGATACTGAGCCAGCTACAACCTGGGAAGTCACTAACTAGGAGCAAATTTCTAGTCTGCTAGCTGCTATAGATGCAGGTACTTCATCTTTTAGTCCTTTCAGCTCTATTCACATCAATTCTACAAGGGGAGGTCTAGAACCAGTAGGTAGCATTGGAGAACTACAAACTCGGCTTCAAGGTAAATGGATTACTCAAATTAATGAGCATTTCAATGGGGCACCTTCACTTTTAGGCCTTAAGTGTATTCAACTAGCTGCCTCTATTAATAATGACCATGTTATGTCTGAAGAAGGTCTTGTGTTGTGGAAGAAGCATTTCCAAGAGAAACCTGTGGACAATAAGACTGACTTCTCCACAAGAATTCCTATAAGTTGGTTCAACTTTATTGTTCACCTCCTAGTGACACTTGATAAGTTTGATTGGACATGTTAAAATCTGTCATGTGGGAGTGATTTATGATCTTGAGGGCAAGTGAGGGAGTCCTAGATTAGGGGGTCTCTGGACAGCCGGGCTATATTCTTTGGTCGGACTGTTGGACTATGAAGATACAAGATTGAAGACTTCGTCTCATGTCCGGATGGGACTCTCCTTGGCGTGGAAGGCAAGCTAGGCAATACGGATATGTATATCTCCTCCCTTGTAACCGACCTTCTGTAACCCTAGCCCCCTCCGGTGTCTATATAAACCGGAGGGTTTAGTCCATAGGACAACATACAATCATATCATAGGCTAGCTTCTAGGGTCTAGCCTCTATGATCTCGTGGTAGATCAACTCTTGTAATACTCATATCATCAAGAACAATCAAACAGAACATAGGGTATTACCTCCATCAAGAGGGCCCGAACCTGGGTAAACATCGTGTCCCCTGCCTCCTGTTACCATCCGCCGTAGACGCACATTTTGGGACCCACTACCTGAGATCCGCCGGTTTTGACACCGACATTGGTGCTCTCATTGAGAGTTCCACTGTGCCGTCACCATAAGGCTCGATGGCTCCTTCGATCATTGGTAACGATGCGGTCCAGGGTGAGGTTTTCCTCCCCGAACAGATCTTCGTATTCGGCGGCTTCGCACTGTGGGCCAATTTGCTTGGCCATCTGGAGCAGATCGACAGTTACGCCCCTGGCCATCAGGTTAAATTTGGAAACTTGAACTACACGGCCGTCATCCGCGGAGACTTGATCTTCGACGGATTCGAGCCCATGTCGGACGCGCCGCACAGTCATGACGAGCATGAAGTAACTCTGCCGTCGGACAATGTTCGGGAGATCGCATCTGCAACTACTCCGGCCATTAATCTGGAGCAAGTCGCGCCATCTGAGAGCGGAGGGATGGAATCTGCCATGGAGGCCGCACTCTCAGTGGCGATATAGCCTGATACTGACTTCACCCCTTATGAGAGCCGTGTCGCCGAACCACTGGATTCATATCCGGCCATGGACTCCAAGCCGCTTACATCCGTACCCATCGAATCCGACTAGGCGCCAATCATGGAGTTCACCTCTACATATCTTTCGGCACTCTCCCTTAGGCGATGTGATAAATTCATTAAGGTCTCTCTCCCTGTCAGGAGAACCTTGGCTGAACTATGTCCGGCTAGAATGGGATGCGGACGACAAAGAAATTCGCTGCCCACCCACCACCCACTTAGTAGCCACTATCGACGACTTAACCGACAGGCTCTACTTCGACTCCGAGGACTTCGACAGTATGGACAACGATGCTAGAGACAAACAGGAACCACCGCCCACAGGGCGCTGGTACGCCACCTCAGCATATGCTATATACATGGTGGACACCCCAAAGAAGGGAATGGCGATGAGAAAGCAGAGGATGACCCCTCCAAGAAGCAACCCAAACGCCGACGTCAGCGGCGCCGCTCTAAGTCCTGCCACAGCAAGAGCAGTGATACCGGCACAGGAGATAATAACACTTCGGATAGTGCCGAAGACAACAACAATCCCCTCCAGCACGATGTAGAGCCGGAGGACGAACAAGCTAGCCCCCCAGAGCGGGCAGCATATGGAGAACCGGAGGAGGACAATTACATGCCTCTCTCCGAAGACGAGGCGAGCCTTGGCGACGAAGAATTTATCGTGCCTGAGGACCCTGTCGAGCAAGAGCGCTTCAAGCACCGGCTTATGGCCACGACAAATAGCCTAAAGAAAAAGCAGCAACAGCTTCAAGCCGATCAAGGCTTGCTAGCAAACAGGTGGACCGAAGTCCTTGCAGCCGAGGAGTATGAACTCGAGCACCTCTCCAAGAGTTACCCAAAACACTGGTTGGTACCTCACCTCGAGGAGGAAGCATTGAAACCTCAATCACCAGTGTACAATGCGGCTGACCGGCCACCGCTTGGCCGAGCCAGAGAGGCGTTTCAGCCTGAAGTTCAGCCTACACCCTGCCGCCACTCAATCAAAAATACTAAGGCCCGGGACAACACAAGGGACCTGCGAGACGTATTGGACAGTAAGGCAAAAATCGCAAGGTCAATATATGGGTCATGGACACGCGCGCCAACAGGGGACGATGATCATCGCGTCAGATACACCAAGAGTAAATCTGGCCGGGCCGAATATAATAGACAAGATTCATATGAACTGCATCGGGATATAGCCCGGCACAGAGGTGCCGCACACCCCCTATGCTTTACTGATGAAGTTATGAATCACGAATTCCCGGAGGTTTTCAAAACCGTAAATACGGAATCATACCATGGCACAACAGATCCCGCTGTATGGATTGAGGACTTTCTCCTTTACATCCACATGGCTCGCGGTGATGATCTACACGCCATCAAGTACCGCCCACTAAAACTCAAATGACTAGCCCGACATTGGCTAAACTGCTTGCCAGCAGAATCTGTCGGCAGTTGGGAGGATCTGGAAGATGCATTTCTTGACAACTTCCAGGGCACTTATGTGCAGCCACCGGATGCTGATGACTTGAGCCACATAACCCAGCAGCCAGAGTAATCGGCCAGACAATTCTGGACACAGTTCCTGACTAAGAAAAAACCAAATTTTAGATTGTCCAGACGCAGAGGCCCTAGCGGCATTCAAGCATAACATCCGCGACGAGTGGCTCGCCCGCCACCTCGGCCAGGAGAAGCCGAAATCTATGGCAGCCCTCACAACACTCATGACCCACTTTTGCGCGGGCTAGGATAGCTGGCTCGCTCGCAGCAACAACACATCGAGGAATCCGGACACCTCGGATACCAAAGATGTTAACGGTAGGCAACATCGTAACAGACCAAAGCGCCGCAATAACGGCGATAACACCAAAGATATGGCAGTAAATGCCGGATTCAGAGGCTCTAGATCCGGTCAGCGTAAAAAGCCATTTAAAAGAAATACTTCGGCTTTGTCCAGCTTGGATCGCATACTGGATCGCTTGTGTCAAATCCACGGCACCCCCGACAAGCCAGCCAATCACACCAACAGAGAATGCTGGGTGTTCAAGCAGGCCGAGAAGTTAAATGCCGAAAACAAGGACAAGGGGCTGCATAGCGATGACGAGGAGGAGCCCCGGCCGCCGAACACAGGAGGATAGAAGGGTTTCCCCCACAAGTGAAAACAGTGAACATGATAGACGCAACCCACATTCTCAAGAGGGAGCAGAAGCGTGCACTAAGGGACGTCTATGCGATGGAGCCCGTCGCCCCAATGTTCAACCCATGGTCTGCTTGCCCTATCACCTTCGATCGTAGGGACCACCCCACTAGCATCCATCGTGGCGGTTCCGCCGCACTGGTCCTAGACCCCATCATTGACGGATTTCACCTCACTCGAGTCCTTCTGGATGGCGGCAGCAGCCTGAACCTGCTCTATCAGGATACAGTGCGAAAAATGGGTATCGATCCCTTGAGGATCCAACCCAGCAAAACCACCTTTAAAGGGGTCATCCCAGGTGTAGAGGCCCATTGCACAGGCTCAATCACACTAGAAGTGGTCTTCGGATCACCGGACAACTTCCGAAGCAAAGAGTTAATCTTCAATATCGTCCTCTTTCGCAGTGGCTATCACACACTGCTCGGACGGACATCATTTGCAAAATTTAATGCAGTGCCGCATTACGCATACCTCAAGTTCAAGATGCCAGGACCCAGGGGGGTCATAACAGTAAATGGAAACACATAACGCTCACTCCGCACGGAAGAGCACAGTGCGGCCCTTGAAGCGGAAGCACAAAGGAGCCTTTTAAGGCAGACCACTCATTCGACATCACAGCCCCCGGACACCTTCAAGCGAGTCCGGAACAAGCTGCAACAGGATCGCCTGGCACGATCAGAGCTCGCCTAGCATTTCGGCCCCCGTTGCAGTCCCAGTCAAGCGACGAAATCCGTGCCACGTGTACATAACTACGCACTGAAAATACCATGGACATAGGCGTGGGCACGATCAGGACACGCCCCGCAATGTGGCTTAAATGCCCTAGGTGCTGTATACCTTTATAATTCCTTTTCTCTTTCAGGGACTAACCCTCTGGAAGCCCTTCCCGGTAGTACGATTGCCGAACACATTCCGTAAGCGACAACCAAGGCGACAAGAAGCTCAGATGAACACGAGAACCCCCAGGTGGTCTCTAATAATAATTGATATACCCGTTTTTTACTATCTATGCGCAGCTCGCCCTGGGATAGGACATTTCAAATTGTCCTACATTCTGCTTATTGCACTACTTGTACCAGTACGCTTCGACGTATTATTTAAATAACAATGCATATCGATAGTCTATCATTGCATTATTTAAGTTTTTTCTTCTTTTCTCTCTTATATGTCCATTTACGACAATTCGCACCTGTACGTTTGGGTACGGTAAGTACGCCAGGGGCTCTCGTTTACCCCATAATACGGAGCAAGAAGTCCGAACACTTTCAACAGTGCGACACCCCGAACTTATAGCATTATATGCATCAGCTCTGAATCATGTCTTTGGTCAAATGGTGGGTTTTCCCAGCTCCCATGCTTTGGTACCTACGTTCCATTATATCGGCTAAGGTAGCGGTGGGAGAACTACTGCGATTGTGTCCCGGTTCTTCCGGATGAGCACCTCCATAGAGAAAGCCGAAAACTGACTGTCATGATAAGGCGAGAGACTGGTCGCTGTTCGAGAGGTCTCAAGTCCTTAAAGACTGTTTCCGCTTCGGGCGAGGAGTCGGCCTTGTCCGGCCTCGGCGTGTATAGCGCCCCAAATTCGGCCCTCCAAATACCAGGGGCTTCGCCAAAATTTAAAATTGTAGACTTCTATGGCTAAGTGAGAGTGATAAAGCATTATAGTCCGATTTCCTGGTTCATTGTGCTGAACACCTCCCTCGAAGGACCCAAAATTGGGCTAAAGAGTGCTCAGTTTTATCCGGAACACCCCAGTACTAGTTACATGGGGGCAGAAGCTGATGACTGGCCAACTCTTAGATTTTATAAACGGCCGCACAGAAGGTAATATTTTAAATTAAGAAAGCATCGCATGGCGCAAATGAACTCATTTCATATTACAGGATCACATGAGCATGTTCATTCAAAAATTACATCCTTGGCATACTCATCCACCACTAGGCTGGAACCCTTCAGGACACTCTCATAATAATTCTCGGGGCAGCGATGCTCCTTGCCCTTCGGCGGCCCCTCCTTCATGGCATCCAGCTTCGCCCAGTGCACCTTCGCCCGGGCAAAAGCCCTGCGTGCACCCTCCATGCAGGTGGACCGCTTTATGACTTCAAGTCGTGGACATGCTTCCACAAGCCGCCTCACCATACTGAAGTAGCTGCCGGATAGGGGCTCGCCAGGCCACATCCGGACTATAAGGCGTCTCATGGCCTGTTCAGCCGCCTTGTGAAGCTCGATCAACTGCTTCAGCTGGTTGCTCAAGGGCACGGGGTGTTCGGTCCCAGTATACTGAGACCAGAACAACTTCTCCGTCGAGCTCCCCTCCTCAGCTTGGTAAAACTCCATCGCATCCAATACACTGCGGGGAAGATCTGCAAACGCTCCTGGAGAGCTCCGTACTCGGGTAAGAAAAGGAAAGTCTCCTTCACGTGCTTGCTTTGCATAATGAATGCCTTACCCACTGCTATCTTCTTCACCGTGTCAATCTCCTAAAGGGCCTTGTGGGCTTCGGCCTTGGTGCTCCGGATGCTTTCAAGCACCTGCACGAGCTCGGACTCTCGCGTCTTAGAGTCAAGCTCCAAGGACTCGTGGTTTTTGGCGAGAGCCTCGAGCTCTTGTTGCACCTCGCCTACTCGGGCTTCTTGCTTCTCCCGTTCAATGCGCTCCTTGGCCGCTTTGTCTTCGGCCTTGGCTAACGCCTTCCTCAGGGTTGCCACTTCGGTCGTGGCCCCTGACAAATCCATGATGATCCCATTACTTTGCACCCGAACTTATTTTTAAATATATAGACAAAGGTATTGCTTATCTTTGTTCTCCTCGAGTTGCCTCTTGGTAAGGCCGAGCTTGGTCTCGGACCGCTCCAGGTCCTGCTTTAGTGCAGAGTCCTCCGCGGTACGTGCGGCAGCAGCCAGCAGTGAAGCCTGCACATACACATAGATACATTCTGATTAGACTCCTGGGTCATCATTTGAACCTCTATTCGGCTTTTCTTCTTGAACGCCGAACAGAGCATCACGGGCTACTATCTATGCAGTAACATTTTCTTATATTTTGATTGCTTACCTCAAAGCCTGTTAGGAGGCTGGCACAAGCTTTGGTCAGTCCGTTCTTGGCGGACTGAACCTTCTCGACCACCACACTCATGATAGTGCGGTGCCCTTCGTCGATGGAAGCACTACAAAGCACTTCCAGCAAGTTGTCCGGTGCCTCTGGATGGACAGAGGACACCGGAACGGATGGTTGGCCCCCCTTAACGGGGGACCTCCTACCGGAGTCCGGAACCATCGAAGGTTCCGGCGCAGTGTCCGACTGGGGCCCGAACTCGGAGCCCGTAGGAGCCTCACTCCCTTGGTACCCAGGGTCCGGGAAGTCGCCGCGAGGTGCCCCCAGGACCACCTCCACTTGGCTCGGTGCCTTTTGAGACAACACCTTGGCGTTGTCCGTAGGGCGAGGGGTGGAAGCAGTCGGAAGAAAACCGTTGTTCATATCCGACGAGTCCAAAGAGCCACTGGACGAGGATACGTCGAGATGAGCTCGGGACGGACTGCATAATCATGTTTGGCATGAGGAGAGGCAGCGCAATAAAACATACCATGAAGTACTATGGTGTCCGGACACTTACGACTTCGCCATGGGTTTGTCCCTGGGTAGCCATTCGTCGCCGCTGTCGACGGTCGTCGTGGCGCTGTCCGGAGGGAGGGTCCTTCCCTTCTTGGACCCTTCGGCCTCCTTAGATGGGTCGGCCTTCCTTTTCTTGTCTCCCCGGCTGGGGGAGAACTTTTCTCCTCCTCCTCCTCGTTTCCGTGGGAGGAGTGCGCGTCGGAGTCATCTGATGATGAGTCCGATACAACCTTGCACCGGAGACCCTTTCGGGTCCCCGTGGCCTTCTTTGATGGCACCTCATAAGGTGCCGGAGTCAGCATCTTGGTTAGAAGAGCATCTGCAGGATCTTCGGGCAGGGGGGCTGGGCAATCAAGCTGCTCCATTGTCTCTATCCAATCCTATTAATGACATGGAAGCTTAGATCATGCACATAACTAAACGGGGCGAACAAATACCCTGAGAGATATAAAAGCCTACCGGATTGGCATGACGCTTTGCGCTGAGTCTGCGGTCCTCGGTGAGGGAGGGAGGAATCTCGACTCTCTTGAAAAGCACCCTCCAGACGTTCTCGTGTGTCCTGTCATAGAGCTCTCGCAGCGTCTGGTGCTTGGCCAAGTCGAATTCCCACAATTCAAATGCCCGTCGTTGACATGGAAGGATCCAGCGGAAGAGCATAACCTGGACCATGTTGACAAGCTTGATTTTCTTGTTCGTCATGTTCTGGATGCAGGTCTGGAGTCCGGTCAGCTCTACCGAAGAAGCCCAGGACAGGCCCTTCTCTTTCCAGGAGGTGAGCCGCGTGGGGACTCCAGATCGAAATTTGGGGGCCGCTGCCCAGTTGGAGTCGCGCGGTCGGTGATGTAGAACCACCCCGATTGCCACCCCTTTATGGTCTCCACATAGGAGCCTTTGAGCCAAGTAACGTTAGGCATCTTGCCCACCATGGCGCCTCCACACTCTGCCTGCTGTCCGACCACCACCTTCGGTTTGACATTGAAGGACTTCAGCCATAGGCTGAAATGGGGCTTGATGCGGAGGAAGGCCTCGCACATGACGATAAACGCCAAGATGTTGAGGATGAAATTGGGCGCCAGATCATGAAAATCTAGCCCATAGTAGAACATGAGCCCGCGGACGAACGGGTGGAGCAGAAATCCTAGTCCGTTGACGAAGCGGGTAAGAAAAACTACCCTCTCATGGGGTTCGGGCGTAGGGATGATATGCCCCGCATCTGGCAGCCGGTGCGTGATATCCGTGGCCAGATATCCGGCTTCCCGTAACTTTTTGATGTTATCCTCCGTGACGGAGGAGACCATCCACTTGCCTCCTTCTCCGGACATGCTTGGAGTGGTTTGAGAAGAAGAACGCGAGCTTGGGCGCTAGATGTCGAGTGTCCGGGAATGGGTAAGCGAGGAAGAAGAAGGCGTGGGTGAAAATGGTAAATCCTTGTCCCTTTATAACGGCGGAAGAGGCGATGTGTCTCCCCACTCGCCTGGTAAAACCGCTTATTCCCTAGGCGTCGTAATTGAGGGCGCGGTTGGGTTACCCACGTCCGTATTGATGAGAATCCCCTGATAAGGGGAACACGATCTCTGCTTTGACAAGACATGTCAAGAAAACCGCCTCGCGATACGTGGAGTGCTGGTTGAGAAAAACGGTTCAAATAAAGATCGGGTTGTGGCGTGATGTCATGCCGTCAAAATGTGTCAGCAGATTAGATTTGCGGAAATATTATTCTCTCTACGGTGGTATGTGGAACTTGTTTTGCAGGGCCGGACACTATCCTTGTGTTCAGACTCTTCCATGGAGTATTCGGGAGGAACCCGCCTTGCAATGCTGAAGACAATACTGCGCGCCGGACTCATCGTCATTGAAGCCTGGTTCAGGGGCGACTGAGGGAGTCCTGGATTAGGGGGTCTCCGGACAGCCGGACTATATCCTTTGGCCGGATTGTTGGACTATGAAGATACAAGATTGAAGACTTCGTCTCGTGTCCAGATGGGACTCTCCTTGGCGTGGAAGGCAAGCTAGACAATACAGATATGTATATCTCCTCCCTTGTAACCGACCTTGTGTAACCCTAGCCCCCTCCAGTGTCTATATAAACCGGAGGGTTTAGTCCGTAGGACAACATACAATCATATCATAGGCTAGCTTCTAGGGTCTAGCCTCTACGATCTCGTGGTAGATCAACTCTTGTAATACTCATATCATCAAGAACAATCAAGCAGGATGTATGGTATTACCTCCATCAAGAGGGCCCGAACCTGGATAAACATCGTGTCCCCTGCCTCCTGTTACCATCCGTCGTAGACGCACAGTTCGGGACCCCCTACCCGAGATACGCTGGTTTTGACACCGAAACAAGGATAAAGTTATACTGTTCCACATACCTGAAAAATGCCCTACCTCACATGCTCCTATTTGTCAGGCCATTTCTCTTGACAGACGGCAGGCCTTGGACAAGGATAAAGAAAATAATGGAGTTGCTGCCAATCAACAAGATGCAAAATCCCAGGCTCTACTACAACCATTTGGTCTTGGCAACCTCAGGAAGAGGAGGAGTGGCAAAACTCCCCTGGTTGAAAGTGAGGTAAGGAGGAGTGATATAATTAAGAAGGATAATGCTGCGTATAAGAGAAATTCTTTCTCAAATTCCAAATGCTTCCCCTCCAATGCTGTCCCTCCCATTATACAAAAATTTGTAAAATCTCACTTCCTCTTTCTGTAAGGTTGCTGAAAAGGAGTTGGAGGACAAGCTGGCCAAGAAGCAAAGAAGAAAGCAGGAGGAGGAGTTGGTCAAGGTGCCCTTGGCCAAAGGGGAGGGAATTGATTCAAAGACTCCCTAATGACAGTACATCTACAATCTAGTGATGGTTGCAGGGGCAGTCTTGTTGGCTCCTCATGTTACATTTTGGGACTATTTATAAGTGGTGTACTTCTGGAATGTTGTCCTCTTGTAGACTTTGACTATTTGGTGATGTATTGCCTTAATGGAATTTCTATAATGCACTTTATGTTGGATGAGGTGTTCATTCTGTGATGTGATATGGCTCATGTTGTTATGGTTTGATCAGTTAGTTGTTAGTTCATATCAAGTGATGGTGCTTGACTTTTGGTTGTTATACCCATAAGCTTCCATGAATAACATAAATAGAAGTTGGAATATTCTTAATTGGAACATTAGAAGGATGAACACTGAAGATAAATGGCTGGCCTTAAGGCAGAAAATAGATGAGAGTGACTGCAACATTCTTTGTCTTCAAGAAACTAGGAGAGAAACCTTTGATCTTGCTTACATAAAAAAATTATGTCCCAATAGAATCAACAAATTTGCTTTCCTACCATCTGTTGGGGCATCTAGTGGGCTAGTAATTGCTTCGAATGGTTCTATGTTTACTAGAGAGGTTATTGCTCAAAACAGATTCTCTCTTTCCATAAAATTCACTAGTCTACTTTCAAACCAATCCTGGATCCTCACTAACATCTATGGGCCCTGTGAACCACAAGACAAGATTGAGTTTATTAACTAGCTTCAGAGTATTCATATGCCTGCTAATGTGGACTGGATTCTTATGGGAGATTTCATCTTTATTACATCACCTACAAATAGGAATAGACCTGGTGGAGATGTTAATGACATGCTAATGTTCAATGCGGCTATTAGTAACCAAGATCTAGTGGAGTTCTCTACATGGAAGACAATTTAGTTGGAGTAATATGCAACAAGATGCTCTTTTGGTTAAACTTGATTGGTTTTTTACCTCTGCATCTTGGATGACCACTTTCCCCAATACTATTGTGCTTCCAATAGCTAAACCTATCTCTGATCATTTGCCTTGTGCGATTAAAATTGGTACTGCTATTCCCAAAGAAAGAGTTTTCAGATTTGAAAATTACTAGTTGCAACATTCTGACTTCTAACAAGTGGTACCTAATGCTTGGAATATTCTTGTGGGTAATTTGTATGCTGCCAAGTGCTTAAATGCGAAATTCAAAAATCTCAGGAGGGCCTTGAAACTCTAGGCTAGATCTCTCTCTTGACTGAAAACTTAGATTGCTAAAATTAATGAGGTGATCTTCCTTTGCGACTTCTTTGAAGAGTTAAGAGAGCTGGATATTAATGAATGGAACTGCAGGATGATTCTTAAAGAGCATCTGTTAATTCTGTTGAGAAACTAGAAGATTTACCGGAAGCAGAGGGAAAAAATTAAGGGGTGAAATTTGGAGATGAAAACACCAAATTCTTCCACACCAAAGCCTCAATTAATTATGGGCATAATCACATTGTTGTTCTCCAGAATGATGACGAAGTGGACATTTCTGACCATGTAGGAAAAGTTGCAATCTTATGTGATGCTTATAAGAAAAGAATGGGGACTTCTCAAAAAACCACCATGCATTTTGATCTGGAATTTCTAGATGGACAGAAACCAGATGCGTCAATCTTTGAAAATTTGGAGTTACCTTCCACAGAGGAAGTGGACAATGAAGTGGTTAAAGAGCTTCCATTGGATAAATCTCCAGGTAGAGATGGCTTTAACATTGAATTCTTTAAATCATGTTGGGATATTATAAAAGGGGATGTTCTTAAGTTAATTGCTGATTTTCATGCAGGACAACGTTCCCTTGAGAGTATAAATACATCATACATCACTCTTATTCACAGAACTAGCACACCTCTGACAGCAAATGAGTTTAGGAAATTTCTCTCCTCAACTGTTGTCTCAAGCTCATCACTAAATTGTTGGCAAATAGGCTGCAGAAAGTAATCCTCCAACTTGTGCACATCAACCAGTATGGTTTTCTTAAAGAAAGATCCATCCACGACTGCTTGGGATGGGCTTATGAATATCTACATCAGTGCCAGAAGTACAAATAAGAGACTATAGTGCTAAAGCTTGATTTTGAAAAGGCTTTTGACACCGTGAGCACCAAGCAATGTTGGCTATTTTGAAAGCTAAAGGTTTGGGGCACAGATGATCACATGGATCAGAATGTTGTTCTCCTCTACTTCATTAGCAATTATGTTGAATGGAGTGCCTGCAAAAAAAATTACTGTCTAAGAGGAGTTAGGCAAGGGGACCCACTGTCTCCTCTCCTCTTTGTCCTTGTAGCTGATCTACTTCAGTCAACCCTCAACAAGGCTAAGCAACTTGGTTTGGTTTCATCACCGCTACAAGTGGATTCTGGCCCTGATTTCCTATAGTTTAGTATACTGATGATATAAACAACATCAGGTGGCAATGTTTAGAGCTAGCAAACAACCTACTACAGGAACATATCATGGCAAACAAATGCATGGCATGCTAGTACTAAAGGCAAAGAACAAATCTCCCTTACTAAGATTTACCCAAATACGAACAGTAAATGAGGTAGCACCCATGAAACATGACAAGTGATATGATCAATTTCAGACTTAGAAGAAAACCCTGATATGGTAGAAACAAATTCATGATAGCAACTTTGCAAGCTCATGCCACACACCACAAAGCATTTCATGGCATCACAATGTAGCCGTGAGCAAGAAAACACAATTATGAAGCTAACCCTGGCAAGAGCAAGTTCATAGGGTGCATGGATCGCTAGCAAAACACATGGCAAAAATGAACTTCATGTTAACAATCTGCCATTTGAATCCAATCCACATCAGCAGGCATATGAATACTCTGAAACCAATCAATAAACTCAATCTTCTCTTGTGGAGTAGTGTAGCTTGTCATTACCATGCTCTACTTTTGCTAAATATTGTTGCTGGCAGGTTTAGCAAAAGTAGAGCATGGTAATGACAAGCTACACTACTCCACAAGACAAGATTGAGTTTATTGATTGGTTTCAGAGTATTCATATGCCTGCTGATGTGGATTGGATTCTTATGGGAGATTTCATCTTTATTAGATGACCCTAAGATAGGAATAGACCTGGTGGAGATGTTAATGACATGCTAATGTTCAATGAGGCTATTAGTAACCAAGTACTAGTGGAGTTCTCTACATGGAAGACAATTTAGTTGGAGTAATATGCAACAAGATCCTCTTTTGGTTTAACTTGATTGGTTCTTTACCTCCGGATCTTGGATGAACACTTTCCCCAATAATATTGTGCTTCCACTAGCTAAACCTATCTTTGATCATTTGCCTTGTGTGAATAAAATTGGTACTGCTATTCCCAAAGCAAGAGTTTTCATATTTGAAAATTACTGGTTGCAACATTCTGACTTCAAACAAGTGGTACCTAATGCTTGGAATATTCCTGTGGGTAATTTGGATGCTGCCAAGTGCTTAAATGCGAAATTCAAAAATATCAGGAGGGCCTTGAAAATCTGGTCTAGATCTCTTTCTTGCCTTAAAACTCATATTGCTAAAATTAATGAGGTGATCTTACTTTGGGACTTCTTTGAAGAGTTCAAAGAGCTGGATATTAATGAATGGAACTGCAGGACAATTCTTAAAGAGCATCTGTTAATTCATTTGAGAAACTACAAGATTTACTGGAAGCAGAGGGGTAAAATTAAGGGGTGTAATTTGGAGATGAAAACACCAAATTCTTCCACACCAAATCCTCAATTAATTATAGGCATAATCACATTGTTGTTCTCCAGAATGATGACCAAGTGGACATTTCTGACCATGCAGGAAAAGCTGCAATCTTATGTGAAGCTTATAAGAAAAGAATGGGGACTTCTCAAAAAACCACCATGCATTTTTATCTGGAATCTCTATATGGCCAGAAACCAGATGATTCAATCTTTGAGAATTTGGAGTTACCTTTCACAGAGGAAGAGGTCAATGAAGTGGTTAAAGAGCTTCCATTGGACAAATCTCCAGGTCCAGATGGCTTTAACAATGAATTCTTTAAATCACGTTGGGATATTATAAAAGGGGATGTTCTTAAGTTAATTGCTGATTTTCATGCTGGACAACTTTACCTTGAGAGTATAAATACATCATACATCACTCTTATTCACAGAAGTGGCACACCTCTGGCAGCAAATGAGTTTAGGTCAATTTCTCTCCTCAACTGTTGTCTCAAGCTCATCACTAAATTGTTGGCAAATAGGTTGCAGAAAGTAGTCCTCCAACTGGTGCACATCAACCAGTATGGTTTCCTTAAAGAAAAATCCATCCACGACTACTTGGGATGGGCTTATAATATCTACATCAGTTCCAAAAGTCCAAATAAGAGACTATAATGCTAAAGCTTGATTTTGAAAAGGCTTTTGACACCATGAGCACCAAGCAATGTTGGATATTTTGAAAGCTAAAGGTTTGGGGGACAGATGGATCACATGGATCAGAATGTTGTTCTCCTCTGCTTCATTAGAAATTATGTGGAATGGTGTGCCTGGGAAAAAAATTACTATCAAGGGGACCCACTGTCTCCTCTCCTCTTTGTCCTTGCAACTGATCTTCTTCAGTCAACCCTCAACAAGGCTAAGCAACTTGGTTTGCTTTCATCACCGCTACAAGTGGATTCTTGCCCCAATTTCCTATAGTTCAGTATCCTGATGATATAAACATCATTAGGTAGCAATGTTTAGAGCTAGCAAACAACCTACTACATGAACATATCAGGGCAAACAAAGGCATGGCATGCTAGTACTAAAGGCAAAGAACAAATCTCCCTTACTGAGCTTTACCCAAATACGCACAGAAAATGAGGTAGCACCCATGCAAACATGACAAGTGATATGATCATTTTTAGACTTAGAAGAAAAGCATGACGTGGCAGAAACAGATTCATGATAGCAACTTTGCAAGCTCATGCCACTCACCACAAAGCACTACATGGCATCACAATGTAACCGAGAGCAAGAAGACACAATTATGAAGCTAAACATGGCAAGAGCGAGTTCATAGGGTGCATGGATCGCTAGCAAAACACATGGCAAAAATGAACTTCATGTTAACAATCTGCCAGCAACAATATTTAGCAAAAGTAGATCATGGTAATGACAAGCTACACTACTCCACAAGACAAGATTGAGTTTATTGATTGGCTTCAGAGTATTGATATGCCTGCTGATGTGGATTGGATTCTTATGGCAGATTCATCTTTATTAGATCACCTTCAGATAGGAATAGACCTGATGGAGATGTTAATGACATTCTAATGTTCAATGAGGCTATTAGTAACCAAGGATTAGTGGATTTCTCTACATGGAAGACAATTTAGTTGGAGTAATATGCAACAAGATCCTCGTTTGGTTTAACTTGATTGGCTTTTTACCTCTGCATCTTGGATGACCACTTTCCCCAATACTATTGTGCTTCCACTAGCTAAACCTATCTTTGATCATTTGCCTTGTGTGATTAATATTGGTACTGCTATTCCCAAAGCAAGAGTTTTCAGATTTGAAAATTATTGGTTGCAACATTCTAACTTCTAACAAGTGGTACCTAAAGATTGGAATATTCCCATGGGTAATTTGGATGCTGCCAAGTGCTTAAATGTGAAATTCCAAAATATCAGGAGGGCCTTAAAACTCAGGGCTAGATCTCTCTCTCTCTTGCTGTAAAACTCATATTGCTAAAATTAATTAGGTGATCTTACTTTGGGACTTCTTTGAAGAGTTCAAAGAGCTGGATATTTATGAATGGAACTGTAGGATAATTCTTAAAGAGCATCTGTTAATTCTTTTGAGAAACTAGAAGATTTACTGGAAGAAGAGGGGTAAAATTAAGGGGTGTAACTTGGAGATGAAAACACAAAATTCTACCACATCAAAGCCTCAATTAATTATGGGCATAATCACATTGTTGTTCTCTAGAATGATGACGAAGTGGACATTTCTGACCATGCAGGAAAAGTTGCAATCTTATGTGAAGCTTATAAGAAAAGAATGGGGACTTCTCAAAAAACCACCATGCATTTTGATCTGGAATTTCTATATGGACAGAAACCAGATGCGTCAATCTTTGAGAATTTGGAGTTACCTTTCACAGAGGAAGTGGTCAACGAAGTGGTTAAAGAGCTTCCATTGGATAAATCTCCAGGTAGAGATGGCTTTAACAATGAATTCTTTAAATCATGTTGGGATATTATAGAAGGGGATGTTCTTAAGTTAATTGCTGATTTTCATGCCGGACAACTTTCCCTTGAGAGTATAAATACATCATACATCACTCTTATTCACAGAACTAGCACACCTCTGACAGCAAATGAGTTTAGGCAAATTTCTCTCCTCAACTGTTGTCTCAAGCTCATCACTAAATTGTTGGCAAATAGGCTGCAGAAAGTAATCCTCCAACTGGTGCACATCAACCAGTATGGTTTTCTTAAAGAAAGAGCCATCCATGACTGCTTGGGATGGGCTTATGAATATCTACATCAGTGCAAATAGTCCAAAGAATAGACTATATTGCTAAAGCTTGATTTCGAAAAGGCTTTGACACCATGAGCACCAAGCAATGTTGGATATTTTGAAAGCTAAAGGTTTGGGGGACAGATGGATCACATGGATCAGAATGTTGTTCTCCTCTGCTTCATCAGCTATTATGTTGAATGGTGTTCCTAGGAAAAGGATTACTGTCTAAGAGGAGTTAGGCAAGGGGACCCACTTCCTCCTCTCCTTTTTGTCCTTGCAGCTGATCTGCATCAGTCAATCCTCAACAAGGCTATGCAACTTGGTTTTCTTTCATCACCCCTACAAGTGTATTCTTGCACTGATTTCCCTATAGTTTAGTATGTTGATGATACTCTGGTTCTACTACAAGTAGATGCAAAACAACTTCACTGCCTCAAAGCCCTTCTCAATATTTTTGCTGATGCCACGGGCCTTAAGGTTAATTACAGTAAATCAAGTCTTATCCCAATTAATGTGCCTAAGGAGAAGCTGGAGATTTTGATCAACTCATTTCAATGTAAAAGGAATCCTTTCCTTTCCAATAAGTAGGGAGACCTCTAGGCCTTCACAAGCCTATTGTTGAGCAGTGCCTTCCACTAGTAACAACATTGCAAAAAAGCTTGTGTGTTTGTCCTCATTTATGACTCTGGCTAGTAGACGGCTGCAAGTTAAATCATTCCTAAAATCACTTCTGATCTACTTCATGGGATGCCTTGATGTTCCTGTCACAACTAAAACACAGGTAATCAAATATTTGAGACACTATTTATGGAGAGGCCCTAATTTAGAAGACCATAGACCTGCAATGGTGGCTTGGACTACTGTCTGTAGGCCAAAAGATCAAGGGGGCTTGGGAGTGCTAGATATTTTTGTACAAAACAAAGCCCTGCTGCTTAAGAATCTTGACAAGTTCTATAACAAGCATGTCATTCCCTGGGTCAATTTGATTTGGGAATCATATTACAACAACTGTTCACTACCAGGAAATAGTTGGATTGGATCATTCTGGTGGAAGGCCAACCTATAACGCCCAAGATGCGGCTATATCTCCCATGTGTCGAGGCATTACTTAGAGGCATAACCGCAAGTTGGTTTCGTCACAAGAAGGGTCATCTTCACAAAATCCCATGTAATGAACAAGAAAGGGCTAATAGATAGTTGGCTTACAATCACCACATCACACAATGATCAAATAATTCATACATCATTCAGAGTACACACATAGTCTGACTACAGACAAATCCAAATGAATTGAAGGTAACACCAGATGCTAGATCCCTGATCGTCCCAACTGGGCACCACTATCGATCATCCGGAAAAGACATGTAGTAACGGCCAAAGTCCTCGTCGAACTCCCACTTGAGTTCGATAGCATCACTTGTACTGGTATCATCGGCACCTTCAACTGTTTCGGTAGTATCTATGAGTCACAAGGACTCAACAATCTCAAAACCCATGAGATCAAGACTATTTAAGCCTATGGGTAGGATGTGGTTATGAGGTCGAGTTGCAGCAAGTGCTAAGAAAGTATGGTCGCTAACATACGAGTACAAGAGTAAGATGAGAAACTACGCAATGGTTGTAAGACTAGAAGCGATCAAGAAGTGATCTTCAACTACTTACGATCATGCATAACCCAACCCTGTTCACTTTCCGGACTCCGCCAAAAAGAGACAATTACGGCTACACAAGCGGTTGATACATTTTAATTAGCTCAAGTGTCAAGTTCTCTACAACCGGATATTAACAAATTTCCATCTGCCACATAACCGCGGTCACGGCTCTCGAAAATTTATACCCTGCAGGGTGTCCCAACTTATCCCATCACAAGCTCTCACGATCAGCGAAGGATATTCTTTCTTGTGGAAAGACCCGACCAGTCTCGGAATCCTGTTTACAATACATTACGAAAATGGTAAAACAAGACCAGCAAGACCGCCCGAATGTGTCGACAAATACCGATAGGAGCTGCACATATCTCGTTCTCAGGGCACACCGGATGAAACATACTACGAGTAAACCCAAACCTTAAGTTTCCCCGAGGTGGCCCCGCAGTCTAGTCGGTTCGGACCAACACTCAGAGGAGCACTAGCCTGGGGGGCAGAATAAAGATGATCCTCAGGTTAATTACTCCCTAGGCAAAATTTTAGGATGTTATTAGACAAATGTTAAAACCAAGGTTGGACCTTGTTGGATGAGTTTTATTCAAAGCGAACTGTCAAGGTGGTCCCATAACCCCAACCGCGTAAGGAACGCAAAATCAAGGAACATAACACCGGTATGATAGAAACTAAGGCGGAAAGAGTGGAACAAAACACCGAGAAAAAGGCCAAGGCTTCCACCCTTTTCCAAGTATATAGATGCATTAATTAAAATACGAGATATTGTGATATCTCAACATATCCATGTTCCAACATGGAACAACCTGCAAGACACCCGCAACTAGCAACGCTATAAGAGGGGTGAGCAAAAGCGGTAACTTAGACAAACAACAATTTGCTAGGAAGGTGGATTAGAGTCTTGACGTGGAAATATGGGAAGCATGATAAACAAGTGGTAGGTAGCGTGACATAGCGATAGAGAGAACAACTAGGTTCCTCGTTCACGAACTTGTCTCCCTGGATCTACCCAAAGCAAGAACACATGCAACGAAAGAACAATCAATCACGATGCAATGCACAAGCAACATGATGCAAGACGTGGCATGGAATGCAAGATATGACGTGCAATGCATATGGGTAGTCCGGAAGGGAAAGGATCATCAATGCATCAACTTGGCAAACTAAGCATGCGATTGGACAGCTGGAGTGATTTTGGTCGAAATCGATATAAGGACCACCGGAAACGGATGCACGGTTTGCAAATGACAAGCAAAACAAGAACGATGCAAAACTGCGCTTAACAACATCATAGCACTTAAGATGCAACAAGAAACTATGCTACAACACTCCAACATAGAAACAAATCACATGGCAGTGAAGTATAGGTGAAGCTCTACAAATCATGAACACTGAGCTTCTTCTAGAACTCACTAGATCAAGCCTAAAATAGCATGGCAAAAATGCAAATGATAACAACTTCACAGACTTGGTGAAAGTACTAAACATGCTATAAACAGCAACAGGTAGCAATGTTTAGAGCTAGCAAACAACCTACTACAGGAACATATCATGGCAAACAAAGGCATCGCATGCTAGTACTAAAGGCAAAGAACAAATCTCCCTTACTGAGCTTTGCCCAAATACGCACGAAAAATGAGGTAGCACCCATGCAAACATGGCAAGTGATATGATCAGTTTCAGACTGAGAAGAAAAACATGACATGGCAGAAACATATTCATGATAGAAACTTTGCAAGCTCATGCCACTCAACACAAAGCATTGCATGGCATCAGAAGGTAACCGATGGCAAGAAGACACAATTATGAAGCTAAACATGGTAAGAGCAAGTTCATAGGGTGCATGGATCGCTAGCAAAACACATGGCAAAAATAAACTTCATGTTAACAATCTGCCAGCAACAATATTTAGCGAAAGTAGACCATGGTAATGACAAGCTACACTACTCCACAAGAGAAGATTGAGTTTATTGATTGGCTTCAGAGTATTCATATGCTTGTTGATGTGGATTGGATTATTATGGGAGATTTCATCTTTATTAGATCACCTTCAGATAGGAATAGACCTGATGGAGATGTTGATGACATGCTAATGTCCAATGAGGCTATTAGTAACCAAGGATTGGTGGAGTTCTGTACATGGAGGACAATTTAGTTGGAGTAATATGCAACAAGATCCTCTTTTGGTTAAACTTCATTGATTTTTTACCTCTGCATCTTGGATGAACACTTTCCCCAATACTATTGAGCTTCCACTAGTTAAACCTATCTCTAATCATTTGCCTCATGTGATCAAAATTGGTACTGCTATTCCCAAACCAAGAGTTTTCAGATTTGAAAATTACTGGTTGCCACATTCTGACTTCAAACAAGTGGTACTAAATGCTTGGAATATTCCTGTGGGTAATTTGGATCCTGCCAAGTTCTTAAATGCGAAATTCAAAAATCTTAGGAGGGCCTTGAAACTCAGGGCTAGATCTCTCTCTTTCCTTAAAACTCATATTACTAAAATTAATGAGGTGATCTTCCCTTGGGACTTCTTTGAAGAGTTCAAAGAGCTGGATATTAATGAATGGAAATGGAGGATAATTCTTAAAGAGCATATGTTAATTCTTTTGAGAAACTAGAAGATTTACTGGAAGCAGAGGGGTAAAATTAAGGGGTGTAATTTGGACATAAAAACACCAAATTCTTCCACACCAAAGCCTCAATTAATTATAGGCATAATCACATTGCTGTTCTCCAGAATGATGACCAAGTGGACATTTCTGACCATGTAGGAAATGCTGCAATCTTATGTGAAGCTTATAAGAAAAGAATGGGGACTTCCCAAAAACCACCATGCATTTTGATCTGGAATCTCTAAATGGCCATAAACCAGATGCTTCAATCTTTGAGAATTTGGAGTTACCTTTCACAAAGGAAGAGGTCAATGAAGTGGTTAAAGAGCTTCTACTGGACAAATCTCTAGGTCCAGATGGCTTTAACAATGAATTTTTTAAATCATGTTGGGATATTATAAAAGGGGATGTTCTTAAGTTAATTGCTGATTTTCATGCTGGACAACTTCCCTTGAGAGTATAAATACATCATACATCACTCTTATTCACGGAAGTGGCACACCTCTGACAGCAAATGAGTTTAGGCCAATTTCTCTCCTCAACTGTTGTCTCAAGCTCATCACTAAATTGTTGGCAAATAGGCTACAGAATGTAATCCTTCGACTGGTGCACATCAACCAGTATGGTTTCCTTAAAGAAAGATCCATCCATGACTACTTGGGAAATGCTTATAATATCTATATCAGTGCCAAAACTCCAAAGAAGGGACTATAATGCTAAAGCTTGATTTCGAAAAGGCTTTTCACACCATGAGCACCAAGCAATGTTAGATATTTTGAAAGCTAATGGTTTGGGGGACAGATGGATCACATTGATCAGAATGTTGTTCTCCTCTGCTTCATTAGAAGTTATGTTACATGGTGTGCCTGGGAAAAAAATTACTGTCTAAGAGGAGTTAGGAAAGGGGACCCACTGTCTCCTCTCCTCTTTGTCCTTGTAGCTGATCTGCTTCAGTCAACCCTCAACAAGGCTAAGCAACTTGGTTTGCTTTCATCACCGCTACAAGTGGATTCTTGCCCTGATTTCCGATAGTTCAGTATGCTGATGATATAAACAACATCAGGTAGCAATGTTTAGAGCTAGCAAACAACCTACTACAGGAACATATCATGGCAAACAAAATCATGGCATGCTAGTACTAAAGGCAAAGAACAAATCTCCCTTACTGAGCTTTACCCAAATACGCACAGAAAATGAGGTAGCACCCATGCAAACATGACAAGTGATATGATCAGTTTCAGACTTAGAAGAAAAGCATGACATGGCAGAAACAGATTCATGATAGAAACTTTGCAAGTTCATGCCACTCACCACAAAGCACTACATGGCATCATAATGTAACCGACAGCAAGAAGGCACAATTATGAAGCTAAACATGGCAAGAGCACGTTCATAGGGTGCATGGATCGCTAGCAAAACACATGGCAAAAATGAACTTCATGTTAACAATCTGCCAGCAACAATATTTAGCAAAAGTAGAGCATGGTAATGAAAAGCTACACTACTCCACAAGACAAGATTGAGTTTATTGATTGGCTTCAGAGTATTCATATGCCTGCTAATGTGGATTGGATTCTTATGGGAGATTTCATCTTTATTAGATCACCTTCAGATAGGAATAGACCTGGTGGAGATGTTAATGACATGCTAATGTTCAATGAGGCTATTAGTAACCAAGGATTAGTGGAGTTCTCGACATGGAAGACAATTTAGTTGGAGTAATATGCAACAAGATCCTCTTTTGGTTTAACTTGATTGGTTTTTTACCTCTGCATCTTGGATGACCACTTTCCCTAATACTATTGTGCCTCCACTAGCTAAACCTATCTTTGATCACTTGCCTTGTGTGATTAAAATTGGTACTGCTATTCCCAAAGCAAGAGTTTTCAGATTTGGAAATTACTGGTTGCAACATTCTGACTTCTAACAAGTGGTACCTAATGATTGGAATATTCCTGTGGGTAATTTGGATGCTGCCAAGTCCTTAAATGTGAAATTCCAAAATATTAGGAGGGCCTTGAAACTCATCTGTTAATTCTTTTGAGAAACTAGAAGATTTACTGGAAGCAGATGGGTAAAATTAAGGGGTGTAATTTGGAGATGAAAACACCAAATTCTTCCACATCAAAGCCTGAATTAATTATAGGCATAATCGCATTGTTGTTCTCCGGAATAATCACCAAGTGGACATTTCTGACCATGCAGGAAAAGCTGCAATCTTATGTGAAGTTTATAAGAAAAGAATGGGGACTTCTCAAAAAACCACCATGCAGTTTGTTCTGGAATCTCTATATGGCCAGAAACCAGATGCTTCAATCTTTGAGAATTTGGAGTTACCTTTCACAGAGGAAGAGGTCAACGAAGTGGTTAAAGAGCTTCCATTATACAAATCTCCAGGTCCAGATGGCTTTAACAATGAATTCTTTAAATCATGTTGGGATATTATAAAAGGGGATGTTCTTAAGTTAATTGCTGATTCTCATGCTGGAAAACTGTCCCTTGAGAGTATAAATACATCATACATCACTCTTATTCACAGAAGTGGCACACTTCTGACATCAAATGATTTTAGGCCAAGTTCTCTCCTCAACTATTGTCTCAAGCTCAGCACTAAATTATTGGCAAATAGGCTGCAGAAAGTAAGCCATCAACTGGTGCACATCAACCAGTATGGTTTTCTTAAAGAAAGAGCCATCCATGACTACTTGGGATGGGCTTATGAATATCTACATCAGTGCCAAAAGTCCAAAGAAGAGACTATAATGCTAAAGCTTGATTTTGAAAAGGCTTTGACACCGTGAGCACCAAGCAATGTTGGATATTTTGAAAGCTAAAGGTTTGGGGGACAGATGGATCACATGGATCAGAATGTTTTTCTCCTCTGCTTCATCAGCTATTATGTTGAATGGTGTTCCTAGGGAAATAATTACTATCTAAGAGGAGTTAGGCAAGGGGACCCACTGTCTCCTCTCCTCTTTGTGCTTGCAGCTTATATGCATCAGTCAATCCTCAACAAGGCTATGCAACTTGGTTTGCTTTCATCACCCCTACAAGTGTATTCTTGCCCTGATTTCCCTATAGTTCAGTATGCTGATGATACTCTGGTTCTACTGCAAGTAGATGCAAAATAACTTCATTGCGTCAAAGCCCTTATCAACACTTTTGCTGATGCCATGGGCCTTAAGGTTAATTACAGTAAATCAAGTCTTATCCCAATTAATGTGCCTGAGGAGAAACTGGAGATTTTGATCAACTCATTTCAATGTAAAAGGAAATCCTTTCCTTTCCAATAACTAGGGAGACCTCTAGGCTTTCACAAGCCTAATGTTGAGCAGTGCCTTCCACTAGTAACAACATTTCAAAAAAGCTTGTGTGTTTGTCCTCATTTATGACTCTGGCTAGTAGACTGCTGCAAGTTAAATCAATCCTAAACTCACTTCTGATCTACTTCATGGGATGCCTTGATGTTCCTGTCACAACTAAAACATACGTAATCAAATATTTGAGACACTATTTATGGAGAGGCCCTGATTTAGAAGACCATACACCTGCAATGGTAGCTTGGACTACTGTCTGTATGCCAAAAGATCAAGGGGGCTTGGGAGTGTTAGATATTTTTGAACAAAACAAAGCCCTGCTGCATAAGAATCTTGACAAGTTCTATAAGAGGCATGTCATTCCCTGGGTCAATTTGATTTTGGAATCATATTACAACAATTGTTCACTACCAGGAAATAGTTGGATTGGATCATTCTGGTGGAAGGCTAGCCTGTAACGCCCAAGATGCAGCTATATCTCCCACGTGTCGAGGCATGACTTAGAGGCATAACCGCATGTTGGTTTCATCGCAAGAAGGGTCATCTTCACAAAATCCCACGTAATGAACAAGAAAGGGATAATAGATAGTTGGCTTACAATCACCATGTCACATAATGATCAAATAATTCATACATCATTCAAAGTACACACATAGTCTGACTACAGACAAATCCAAATGAATTGAAGATAACCCCAGATTCTAGATCCCTGATCATCCCAACTGGGCACCACTACTGATCATCCGGAAAAGACACGTAGTAACGACCAATGTCCTCGTCGAACTCCCACTTGAGTTCAGTAGCATCACCTGTACTGGTATCATCGGCACCTGCAACTGTTTTGGTAGTATCTGTGAGTCACAAGGACTCATCAATCTCCAAACCCACGAGATCAAGACTATTTAACCTTATGGGTAGGATGTGGTTATGAGGTCGAGTTCCAGCAATCGCTAAGCAAGTATGGTGGCTAACATACGAGTACAAGAGTAAGATGAGAAACTACGCAACGGTTGTAAGACTAGAAGATATCAAGAAGTGATCTTGAAATACTTACGATCATGCATAACCCAACCGCGTTCACTTCCCGGACTCCGCCAAAAAGAGACGATTACGGCTACACACTCGGTTGATTCATTTTAATTAAGTCAAGTGTCAAGTTCTCTACAGCCGGATATTAACAAATTTCCATCTGCCACATAACCCCGGCCACGGCTCTCGAAAGTTCATACCGTGCAGGGTGTCCCAACTTATCCCATCACAAGCTCTCACGGTCAGCGAAGGATATTCTTTCTCGCGGAAAGACCCGACCAGTCTCGGAATCCTGGTTATAATACATTACGACAATGGTAAAACAAGACCAGCAAGACCGCTCGAATGTGTCGACGACTACCGATAGGAGCTGCACATATCTCGTTCTCAGGGCACACCGGATGAGACATACTATGAGTAAACCAAAACCTCAAGTTTCCCAGAGGTGGCCCCACAGTCTACTCAGTTTAGACCAACACTCAGAGGAGCACTAGCCCGGGGGGGCTGAATAAAGATGATCCTCGGGTTAATTACTCCCTAGGAAAAATTTTAGGATGTTATTAGACAAATGTTAAAACCAAGATTGGACCTATTTGAGGAGTTTTATTCAAAGCGAGTTGTCAAGGTGGTCCCATAACCCCAACCGCGTAAGAAATGCAAAATCAAGGAACATAACACCGGTATGACAGAAACGGAGGAGGCAAGAGTGGAACAAAACACCGAGAAAAAGGCCAAGGATTCCACCGTTTTCCAAGTATATAGATGCATTAATTAAAATACAAGATATTGTGATATCTCAACATATCCATGTTCCAACATGGAACAACCTGCAAGACACCCGCAACTAGCAAAGCTATAAGAGGGGTGAGCAAAAGCGGTAACTTAGACAAACAATAGTTTGCTAGGAAGGTGGATTAGAGTCTTGACATGGAAATATGGGAAGCATGATAAACAAGTGGTAGGTAGCGCGACATAGCTATAGAGAGAACAACTAGGTTCCTCGTTCACGAACTCGTCTCCAAGGATCTACCCAAAGCAAGAACACATGCAATGGAACAACAATCAATCACGGTGCAATGCACAAGCAACATGATGCAAGACATGGGTATTCCGGAAGGGAAAAGGATGATTAATGCATCAACTTGGCAAACCAAGCAGGCGACTGGAAAGCTGGAGTTATTTTGGTCAAAGTTGATATAAGGATCACCGGAAACGGATGCACGGTTTGCAAATGAGAAGCAAAACAAGAACGATGCAAAACTTCGCTTAACAACATCATAACACTTAAGATGCAACAAGAAACTATGCTACAGCACTCCAACATAGCAACAAAGCACATGTCAGTGAAGTATAGGTGAAACTCTACAAATCATGAACACTGAGCTCCTGCTAGAACTCACTAGATCAAGCCTAAAATAGCATGGCAAAAATGCAAATGATAACAGCATCACAGACTTAGTGAAAATACTAAACATGCTATAAACATCATCAGGTAGCAATGCTTAGAGCTAGCAAACAACCTGCTACAGGAACATGTCATGGCAAACAAAGGAATGGCATGCTAGTACTAAAGGCAAAGAACAAATCTCCCTTACTGAGCTTTACCCAAATACGCACAGAAAATGAGGTAGCACGCATGCAAACATGGCAAGTGATATGATCAGTTTCAGACTGAGAAGAAAAACATGACATGGCAGAAATAGATTCATGATAGCAACTTTGCAAGATCATGCCACTCACCACAAAGCATTACATGGCATCACAAAGTAACCGACAGCAAGAAGACACAATTATGAAGCTAAACATGGTAAGAGCAAGTTCATAGGGTGCATGTATCGCTAGCAAAACGCATGGCAAAAATAAACTTCATGTTAACAATCTTCCATCAAAAATACTTAGCAAAAGTAGAGCATGGTAATGACAAGCTACACGACTCCACAACACAAGATTGAGTTTATTGATTAGCTTTAGAGTATTCATATGCCTGTTGATGTCGATTGGATTCTTATGGGAGATTTCATATTTATTAGATCACCTTTAGATAGGAATGGACCTCGTGGAGATGTCGATGACATGCTAATGTCCAATGAGGCTATTAGTAAGCAAGGATTAGTGGAGTTCTCTACATGGAAGACAATTTAGTTGGAGTAATATGCAACAAGATCCTCTTTTGGTTAAACTTGATTGGTTTTTTACCTCTGCATCTTGGATGACCACTTTCCCCAATACTATTATGCTTCCACTAGTTAAACCTATCTCTGGTCATTTGCCTCGTGTGATTAAAATTGGTACTGCGATTCCCAAACCAGGAGTTTTCAGATTTGAAAATTACTGGTTGCCACACTCTAACTTCAAACAAGTGGTACCTATTGCTTGGAATATTCCTGTGGGTAATTTGGATCCTGCCAAGTGCTTAAATGCGAAATTCAAAAATCTCAGGAGGGCCTTGAAACTCAGGTCTAGATCTCTCTCTTTCCTTAAAACTCATATTGCTAAAATTAATGAGGTGATCTTCCTTTGGGACTTCTTTGAAGAGTTCAGAGAGCTGGATATTTATGAATGGAAATGCAGGATAATTCTTAAAGAGCATCTGTTAATTCTTTTGAGAAACTAGAAGATTTACCGGAATCAGAGGGGAAAAATTAAGGGATGAAATTTGGAGATGAAAACACCAAATTATTCCACACCAAAGCCTTAACTAATTATAGGCATAATCACATTGCTGTTCTCCAAAATGATGACCAAGTGGACATTTCTGTCCATGTAGGAAAAGCTGCAATCTTATGTGAAGCCTATAAGAAAAGAACGGGGGCTTCTCAAAAAACCACCATGCATTTTGATCTGGAATCTCTATATGGCCAGAAACCAGATGCTTCAATCTTTGAGAATTTGGAGTTACCTTTCACAGAGGAAGAGGTCAATGAAGTGGTTAAAGAGCTTCCATTGGACAAATCTCCAGGTCCAGATGGCTTTAACAGTGAATTCTTTAAATCATGTTGGGATATTATAAAAGGGGATGTTCTTAAGTTAATTGCTGATTTTCATGATGGACAACTTTCCCTTGAGAGTATAAATACATCATACATCACTCTTATTCACAGAAGTGGCACACCTCTGACAGCAAATGATTTTAGGCCAATTTCTCTCCTGAATTGTTGTCTCAAGCTCATCACTAAATTGTTGGCAAATAGGCTGCAGAAAGTAATCCACCCGCTGGTGCACATCAACCATCACTACAAAAAAATACACTTCCGTGATGATACGTGTTTGTCACAGTAGGTCGCTTTTTTTGTCATGCATGTACATCCATGACAAATTTATGAGAGAATTAACATAGTCATACCTGTGCTGTCATAGAAGTGTTCCATGACATTACCAAAATTATCATCACGGAAGTTTCCACTTCCTTGACGATAAATCGCGCATCACAGAAGTGCTTTCGTCAAGGGTGACCGACACATGGCATCCACCGTAGCGGGACACCGTTAAGCTATCGGGTCTGGTTTTGGATCTGATAACCAGTTAGCAGCCCCGACCAACAGGAAATTTCCACGTGTAAAATTCTTATTGGCCGTACGAAACACATGTTAGCTCGTCAGTGGGTCAGATAGGCGCCTATGATATGTCGACACGTGGCACGGCGCAACAGAGGCCCATTCCTGTGTAAAGGCCGGCCCGTTTGACTTGGTCAAAATCTGGCGGGCCGTCCCATGGAAAGCTTGTTAACGGCCTGTTCAAATATAGCCCATTTACAGCCCGCTAACCCAAGGCCCGTTACGCCCTATCCGAATTAGGCCTAGTAGCGTCATCTGGGCCATCCAATATGATTCCAGCCCGTTTTCACTTCTGGCCCATATATGGCCCATGACATCTTTCGGCCCATATGAGGCCCTATGTAACTCTTGGCCAATTAACGGCCCGTGCTGAAACTGGCCCGTAATGAACTGTGTATCACTTTACACCCATTAACGGCCCGTGGTGAAACTGGCCCATGATGAACAGTGTATCACTTTATACCCATTAACAGCCTGTTATACCGTTGGGCCATTTCCAGCCCATGTTATCTTCCGGCCTTCTTCAGTGCCCATTTATTCTTGGGCTCATTTCCAGCATTCGTTTACTTATGGCCCGTTACTGTCATTTTCTGCTTGTGGGCCAAATTCAGCCCGTGGTTGCAGTCGGCCCGTTTGTGGTCCGTTCATACGTTGGGCCATTTTCATAGCGTCATCAAATACAGCCTATTAACGATGGCCTGTTATGGTCGGCCCATGAACGGTCGATTCCAACTCTAGCCCGTTTATGGCCAGAATGTGGTCTGTTCGGCCCATGTTTGGCCAATCGATCATATGGCCCGTATAAGGCCCATTGATGATATGGCCCGTAGAAGGCCCATTGATGATACGGCCCATAGAAGGCCCATTGTTTCTACGGCCCGTAGAAGGCCCACTGCTTCTACGGCCCGTAGAAGGCCCGCTGTTTATATAGCCCGTAGAAGGCCCATAGTTTCTACGGCCCGTAGGAGGCCAAGTGTCACTACAGTAAATATTAGCCCATGGTTATTGTGGCCTAGTTTTAAAAAATAGGTTATTGCAGCCACTAGCAAACCGCAGAAAAGGTCCATTTCTATATTGTAAGAACTGCACTGACTACAAGCAAACAAATAAACAAGACAAGAAGGAAATAAATAAGCAAGCAACTTACGCTAGGCTATCACGGCTATTACACATATTACATCCACTAGGCATCAAAGTTCGCCACCAGTGCAAATATAGGGAACACAGCAGCATATAAACGCCGCAGCAAAACAAGTCCAGAACTGAAACCACTTCAGAAGAGCTCAAGAAACAATATACTGGGTACCCATAATGCTGGCAAGATGCTTAGCAAGCTTATTAACTTTCTCTTGTTTGGCGCTTAAGTCCTCCAGCGCTTGCTGTAGCACTAGAAAGTATGCATCTGAATTCTGCAGGGACTTCCTCAGTCCTTCGGCTTCCTGTCACATAACATCTGATCGATTTCTTTCAACTTGAAGTTGAGACTCAAGTAGCCAAACTGATTCAGGCAACGAGTTCGAAGAGCTGGTGCCAGCAGTGGTTGCCAGTAACTCGAACACTACATCAAGACAGGACTTTGGGGTTGTCTCGGTGTCTTCAATATATTTTTTATCATCTTTCTTGGAGACTAACAGGGATGTCTCACTAACTTGAACCTTATCTACATTACTTCCTTTACCATTGCATAACAGGGTACTCTTCTCCAATATTTCATCCGCGTTCTAAAAGAGAAACAAACAAACACATCTCAGGTTTACCAGTTCAGTAGTAAGGTGGATAGGATAACAGCATGAAACAAACATATATCTATGTAGTATGGTCACTGTATGGTCTATATCATTTTAGTTTATGTTGCCAAATCAAGATAGATATAGTTCGAATCATATTTATTTAAGACAAAGCAGCATAGACAGAATATAAGTATGGGAAACTACACAGCAATAACAACACTTGTAATGTGCATGGCATGAGAACATAACTGTTTATTCAATTGAAACTGAAATCAACATAGAGCAAGTTACAACAGCAAACAGCCAAACACGTTGAAGAAACATGTTTAAAACATACCTGTTGCGCCATTGGAGTTTCAATTGCATCCTTAAAATTTCAAATTAGTTGGTATCAGTAAATACAGTGATGCAAGAGAAAAGTAGTATGAACCATAGCTACGGAACCTGACCTGAGAACAATTCTTCTTCTGCTTTAAGCGTTGACTTCGGGTTCAGAGTGGTGGTCCTTGTGATTTGGGCACTGCAGTTGCCTTACTAACTGCTCGTGTTTGGGTGCTCTGTGGTGGAGACGGTGCTGTGTCAACGGGAACTGGGTGTCTATCTGCTGGGGTTGGGGTTAGAAGGGGTGTAGCTGGTTCTCTCTCCAACCGGGTAGGGGTACAATCTGCATGAGTGTGGGTTATGTGTGGTGGGGCTGGTTCTTAGGCAAGTACAACCGTGGTTCTACCTGCCTCGACAGGTAGCACGATCTTTTCTGAAGACCGTGTTTTTACTCCCACAGATACTGCCATCACTCCCTCCAATTGAAATGGCTGATAAACAAGAAAAGTAATTGAATGTACAGAGATTGTAAGATAGACAGGTGCAATGGATAGTTGGGAAGAAAACAGGGCATGAAATAATTCACATTTATGTTGTCTAAGCAAATAGAATAGCAGGACATAATTTCACATATATGATGGCTAATTAAACAGGATAGCATGACACAATTTCACATGTATGATGGCTAACTAAACAGGATAGAATGGCATACTTCAAAATATGATGACTATGTAAACAAGATGACATGATATAACTATACGATGTGTCTATTAAAGCGGTTGGCATGCCATAAATCACAAACATGCCTTCGATGGAAACATGATGGCATGATATAATTCACGGATAGAATGACATAATTTAAATATGATGACTATGTAAACAGGATGAGATGATATAACTATATCATGTCTTTAGAAAATGGGTTGGCATGCCATAATTCAGATACATGATGTCTATGTAAACATCATAGCATGACATAATTCAAATATATGATTTATATACTAAGGAAGTGAGGAGAGGGAAATCGCATATATGATGTGTCAACTAAGGAGATGGCATTCAATATTGTGTATATGATGTAAAAACTAAGCATTGCAATACAACATATGCATTATATGAGTAATATAACCCTGCCAAGTTTGAGCATACACATCAGGGGGATAATAGGACTGGTCATCTGCCTCTGAATCCTCCTCTGAAGAGCTATCTGTAACCAGCAAGATATCTACTGCAGCAGGTAGCATTGTCTTCTCTAAAGACCTTGTTTTCACTCCACATTTCTCCATCACCAATTCAAATGGCTCATGCATAGGAAGAGCAGTTGAATATACAAACATTGTCGACAAAAGCAATGAGAAATACAAAAAAAGGACGGCATGATATAATTCACAAATGACGCTTGCCTAAACAGCATGGCATTGCATAATTCACATACATAATGCCTTGCAACAAGATAACATTGCATAATTCACATATATAATGTCTTGCAACAAGATGGCATTGCATAATTCACATATATGGTAATTGGACACTAAACAGGTGGCATTCACACAACACATGTCTAAACTAAGCAAATGACATAGCAATGCAAGATACCATAAGCATGATATGAGCAACATAACCCTGCCAAGTTAGGGCATGCACCTCGGGGGGGGGGGATATAACTGGTCATCTGTCTCTGAATCCTTCTCTGAGGAGCTATCGGTAACCAGCAAGACATGCACTTCGTCAGATAGCATTGTCTGCTCTTAAGACCTTGTTTCCACTCCAGATTTTTCCATGACCGTGCCAAATGGCTGATGCACAGGAAGAGTAATTGAATGTACTAAAATTGTTGACAAATTTAACACGTAATAAAAAATGATGGCATGATATAATTCACATATAAGATGACTGGCTAACTAGGGTGGCATTGCAAAATTCACATATATGATGCCTGGCTAGACAATATGGCATTGCATGATTCACATATACGATAAAGAAACTAAACAGATGGCGTTGACACAAAGCATGTCTAAACTAAGCAGATGCCATCTTTAATGTATACAGTAAGCAATGCAAGGCACCATATGCATGATATTACCAACATCAGCATGCCAAGTTAGAGCGAAGACCTCATGGGGTAAATAGGAGTGGTCTTCTCCTTCCGAATCCCTCTCATAACAGTTATCTTCCTCTTGATTACGATCCGAAATGGGTGGAGGGGGGGCTGCCTTTGCACCCACCATGGAACGACGTCTGCATGAAATTTTGTTTCCATGCAAGGCTCCTCTCTTTTGCTCTACATGATCAGTTTCATTGTGTACAATAACTGGCATGCATAGGAATAAAACATAGTGAGATTATGTAAGGAGTGCATGCACAAATCCAGAGTGATGGTAGCAAACTGTGGATAGACCCAAAACCAATGATAGCAGGTAGGTAATAACTTTAGTTAAAAAATACAGATAATGGCTCCTTTAATGTTTGTTTGCACCCAACATGAAACTCATAGTAGACACCGGAGATTAACCAGATAGTAGACAGATAATACTGATTACTGCCCCAATATGTACCCCACAACCATTTAAAAACTCAAGTTTCAGCATTAGTTTGGAACTGACTCGGAGTCTAATAGGTGAACACGACGATAATGTAGCATGTCATCATATTAAGCGACGCATAACGTAAGCAGACACGGAAGAGTGCGACCTCTCTTGCGGACCCGTGTAGTCCTCAAGGTCATCTACTCAGTTGATGATGGTAAAACTGTTGCCGTGGCTGCCGGCGGCAGGGAAGAAGATCTGAGGCGCCGAAAGAAAGTCTGGAGAGTGGATCCCTGCTGTGGTGAAACCTTCCGTCGTTGGAGCAGATGAGCTGGGGTGGAACACAGCGTCGCAGGAGCAGGACAAACCACACAAGGTTTTCTTTGACACATATCTGTAACAGAAGTAATTGAGTAAGGGCTTGTTTGAATTTGAGGATTCTAACAATGCAGGGATAGGAAATAAAAAGGAATAGGATAGGATTGCACGTGCAAAATAGAGAATTTAAAAACACAGGATTTCTGCCAATCTGTGTGTTTGATTCACAACAATTGGAAGATCACAGGTTGCAAAAAAGCATGGTGAGATTAAGTCAAACCACAAGAAAATGTACGGTTATAATGCTATTATGCTACTATCTCTTAGTCTTGTGCTTGATGAATAGGAATATGAAAAGGAGAAGTGGAAATAAGAATTCCTACGGTTTTTCTTTCAAGGAGACACTAAAGGAACAAATCCTATAGTTTTCCTTTGCTCCATTCCTTTGCACCAAATTCATGAAAAGTAGTACCATAGGAAACTTTCCAATTCCGATGTTTTTCATTCACTTTTCTTTTCAAGCACTGGCGATTCTAGTAGGCAGGCTTGAGCAAGGAAAATCTTACACTAAAAAAATGTTGTTGTGCTACTTCTGTTACTTTGGACCCATGCCACTGCCACACTAGCTCAACTCCCAGGCCCATCGACAAATGCACAGCTGAAACACGCAGAGATAAATAATGATGGCATTCAAGAGAGTCCATCATGGATAGCTAAGTTGCCTGGTACCTCACTGCTTGTCATATAGTAGGATAAAATAATCGTATTTCCCATTACTGCGAGTGCTTAGTGGACAATATATATAACATGTAGAGTAAAAAAGAGATGCAACAAGTGTAGAACCTCATTGGCGAAGCCATGTCGATCTCAGCGTGATTGGGTTGGCCAGTGAGGATGCTCCGGCTGACTTGGCTGTCGGAGGAGGGGAAGAAGATCTTAGGCGTCTGGAGATGGAGCCCGAGGTACTGCTCCACTATGATGGAGGGTTTCATCGTTGGAGCAGCTCCGGTGAGTTGTACGATGCCGAGGCTGAAGCAGGACAAGAGAGACAACGAACAACATTAACCTGAGTGGAATTCTAATAGCATCTCCAATACATGATGTAAAATACATAACCACAAAGTGCTAGATGTAAAATACATCAACCGCTCATCTCTGAACTTAACTATCGAAACTAAACTTAACTGTCGAAACTGAACTTAACTGTCGAAACTGAACTTAATGTCAAAACTGAATTTTGCTGTCGAAACTGAATTTTGCTATCGAAACGGAACGCACTAGCAAGGTGAGGCTACATGTCGGTCGACTAACTTTTTCATCTCTGGTTAGTCGATTTTGCAGCCGTTGCATACAAAATCAAGGGCCTACGGTTCATCTTCAACCTCCACCCCCTGAGCCGGCCAAACAGCAGCCCCCCGCCGCCCGCGGCCGGCGGTGCGCCGCCCCGCCCACCCCGAAAACACTCCCCACCACCGGTCTGCCACCGCCCCGGCCATCCCCCTAGGCCACCCCGTGCCGAGCTTTTTCTCCGGCGATCCCCACGCCACCGCCCCGCCACCGCCGGCAACCACCGCCCCCATCCTGAACCCTAAGATAGATAGTGCGGTATCTCTCCGGTGAGCCCCCCCTCCCCGCTGCGGCTGGTTCTTCCTTCACCCCGGTGAGCCCCACACCACCTGAAAATCGACTGACCCAAAAGTCGATTCAGTCGACTGAAGTGTAGCTAAATCAGAGCAATAGCAAGAGTAGACCAGGCAGGGGACCTAGAGCAAGAGCAGAGCAGCAGCACGAGCGAGAGCTAAAGCAGCAGCAGGACCTACTAATGTGGACGTCGCTGCCGAGGGAGCAACGTCGTGGAGGAAGTGGCTGGCGCCGTCGCCGTGGATGGAGCCGTGCTGTGTCGGCTCAGGACCGAGCGCTGGCAGCATCGCGAGATTGAATCAAGAAGAAAATGCGGCGATTAGTGTACAGCCTCATTGGTGGCGCTGATTAGGCCGCAGCTTCATCCGAGGAAACGGTGATGATGATGCTCTTCCGGTGGTGCAGGTGAAGACGGCGGTGTGGAAATGGAGGTGGCGCGAAAGACGAGGGGAACGTCAGGGTAGCTCCTTGGAGGTGGAGGATGGGGTGGCTGAACCGGCGGGACGATGAGATCGACGACGGATCCTCTTCCGGTACGGTGGATGAGGGACGTCGAGGTGTTGCTGTGGACGACGTCATCAGGGAAGAGGCTCCGGCTGGGTGGCGGACGGAGCAGGGTGTGGGGTTTCGTCGCGGGTTTTTGTGGTCTCGGTGTACGAATGGGTGGGCGGATGGGATGGCAGTGGGGAACCATGGCTTAGAGACGCGCTTGTCCGAAATGTGGGGTAACTTACGAAAGTACCCCCACCGATTTGAGGCGGTTCTTTCAGTTCAGGGGTACCACAGGCATTTCGCGTGTCTGGATTTCATAGGAGGTGGGAGTTTTCGCTCGCGTTGTAATTTCAGAATAGCAAGGCGCGTGTTGACATGGAGGGAGTTGTCGGAGCACAACGAGACAAAGATATATCTTAAATATTTTGGGCTAACAAGGCGCGGGTTGAAGAGGCGGGAGTTTCGCAGCACGATAGACAGAGACGCTAGCTTGAATTTTCGGCATAACAAGGCGCGACTTGAAATTTCGGAAGAACAAGCTTAAAGCGTACCCAAAAAAGACAATTTGCACCTCAACACGCACAACACACACAGAGACCATTTAGACTAGAGTAAGGTACACATGCATTGCACTCATGAGATTTGGCAACCAAATTGTGAATAAATACGACATCATAGAATGCAAGCTTTGAGTCATATGTGCATGATGTAGATGTTCATTTAATTCTTATACTTCATTTCATTCAAAATCATCTAGTTTTTATAAGAAAGCTAATCTATTTTAAGATTCATGGAATTGTACGTCGTAAGACATAAAGTAAAAACAAATAATGGCAAATCATGTAGAAAAATATTTGGGTAATTTTGATACGGAAGATTCTAGAACAAATAAGAAGTGCTCGTGTTTTGATGTTTGTGCATTATGCTTAAGTTCAACCATGGAGTCTTCTATATTATACATGTGGCAAAATCTAGTGGAATCTAGATGATATCCAACGACCAGTAGTGCTCAAATTTGCTATCTTTGGACCATCGGATTCGCCTCATCCAACGACCATCTTTCAAAGTTAAATTTACCCGCACACAATATAAAAAAAAATATATATATATATAGGGGTATAGATATAGATATGTGATGCAAAAGCCACCCATCATCTCCAATTAGAATAGTGTGTCCATGCACGGATGCGACCTGGCCAAATGATGTGTGCCATCTGTATCTCAAATTCAAATCAGTCTAACCTTGTTCAATGTGTATACATTACAACATGCTTGTTTCCGAACCACACCGCGCAGATATCTGTTATATTCATGCATGCATGGGTTTCAAACATTAAGATCTCTTATTCAAATATTTGAATTCAACTTTACATTGATTGTGACCTCACCTATTCAGCTATTCTTTTACGCCCACACAGTAGTATTCTCTTTATAACTATACCACTAACTTTCTCTCGTGCATGCATGCACACACACTACCAGTCGGCATTATCCATCGCAAGTATGCAATCTTTTTCTTCAGGTCGGTCTCCCATGAAGGCACACACCAACACACATCCCCCTCTCCATCATATCGGGCATTCTTTATCTCTCACGCGTGCATGCGAAACGATCGATGTTCCTCTATGTATGTGTGTATATAGCTAGGTCTTTCATAGTTTTCCACACAAATCGATCAATCAATATATCGAGTGAGGTCTCACCCTGTTTCCCACGTCCACATCGATCAATCTATATATCTCTATATAGGATTAGCATATATAGCTAATACACCCACATTAATTATGTATCCAACGTCCCCCTCTCATCATCCATGCCTTCCTCTTCACCTCTTAGACGCGTGCACAATGGCGAAGACAGGGGGCAGTAAGGGCCCTGCCCCCCTCCCCCCCCTAACATCACTATATATCAAGGCTAATATGAATGTGATCATTAGACAATTGTTGCTAAAAATGGTTTAAGTTCATGAATTGACCCTCCTCGTAAAGGATTAGCAATGCTTGGCCCCCTAGCTCATTTAATTTTCATGGCCCCGCCACTACACGCATCAGCGCACGTGTTTGCCCCCTCTCTCTAAATACCGATCTCCACTTGTGCATTCCTTCATAGTCTCCCTCCACTCGGCCCCTCGCACCATCTTCTAGCCCACCCACCGGATTTTGCCACATGTACAATCTAGCAGACTTCATGGTTGAACTTAAGCATAATGGAGAAACCTCAAAACAACAGTGGTTCTCTTTTGTTCTAGATTCTTCCGTATCATAATGGCCCAATTTTTTTTCTAGTTGAATTGCCATTATTTGTTTTTACTTTATGCTTTACAACGCACAATTCCATGAATCATAAAATATATTAAGGGCTTCTTTGATTGAAAGGATTCTCAAAGGAATTTTGGAGGATTCTAATCATTGGGAATATTTCTTATCTTGGTTGTTTGATTCGTAGGATTGTAAACCATAGGAATTTTTCCATATGATTCATTTGCACTAGATTTCATAGGAAACATCCCATCCACTCAAACCTCTTTGAAATAATTCTGCGTTTTTTCTATGCACAATCAAACACTCGTACAATCCTGTAGGATTCAAGACGACATTCCACTATAATCCCATGTTTTTCCTATTCCCATGTTCTTAGCTTTTTTATAAAAACTAATTGATTTTGAATGAGATGAACTATAAGAATTAAACGAAGGGCTACATCAGGCATATATGACTCAGAGCTTACATGCTATAGTGTGGTATTTATTCATAATTTGGTTGCAAAATCTGATGCGTGCAATGCATGTGTACCTTACTAGTATTTCGAGTTTGTGCAAAACACATAAAATAGAATACCAATGGCACGCTACACAGTGTCTCTCTTATAGTTCATGAAGCCACGTGGCACATGTGTAGGCATTGTCGCGACCTCCTTGCGTGGATTGATCACAATGACGTGCTGCTGGTTCGAGAAGAATGTACTCGTCCTCCCTGAGCCATACTGGCGGTACATGCACGAAGCGAAGATGTGCACGCACGCCATGCATGCACTCATTCCTCGCAGGCACAGGCGGGTACGCGAGCGGACGGAATTTTGTACCAAGATCCACCCCATGTGATAATTTGACACGTGTAAAGTCGTTCACTTCATTGATGGTCGATTAATACAGCGCATGCAAATTGAGTCGACGTGAGGGCGGAAGAAACACATTATTACTCCACTGCACGCATGCGAGTAGTTAAATCGTGGGTTGCTAGTAGTACTTCCATTGGTCTCCTTCATATTTTGTGCCAATTTTTGACAGTAAGATACTACTCAATATTTATGCATTTGAGCAGTGTAGTACTTGAAATTTATGTTCCGCTAAACTCATCGGGAGCCGTTTCGGGTCTCGAAACCAAAACCATCAATTAATCTTTACCTTGTTCCCATCACATTCGAAAGCCTACTCACGCCTACTAGTAGTATGTACCAAACCTAAACGTGTTCCCACTATGCATCTATTAGTACTAGTGCTAGTACTTAGGTTATAAAAAGGGGAACTACCTAACCGCAGATCACTCTACCTTTCCTCCTCATAAGTGCTTCTTCTTCGTCCGTCGTTGCCATGGCCGGTGAGCGGAGCTCTAGGTCGAGAACTACTCGTAACAAGGGAGCGGCAACCAAGGCTGCAGAAAAAAAAAAGAGGGCTCGCCGCCACGCAGAGACCTTGAAAGATCTCTCATGGGCAGGCGATGGCTCCCAGGAGCGCCCTAGCCGCGGAGGCGAACATGCCGAGCCGGTGGAGCTGGAGTCGTTATCCCTCGACGGCATGCCCGATCAGCTCAATAAGCAAAAGGAGTTCATCCAAGGCTTGATGGAGTTGCTGAAGGAGAGCCTTGCCGACATGCCCGCTGAGCTAAATCAGCAGGGGGAGTTGACCGTCGGCTTGGTGATGCTGCTAAAGAAGAGCATTGCCTCGGAGAAGAAGGCGACCGGCGAAATCCTGCGACTTCGGGAGGACCATGCGAAGCTCTGCCACGAAATCGACCTGTTGAAGGAGAAGAACGTCGGCTGCACGAAGCTGCATGAGAATAGTAGTTCCTCGATGAAGATGCTGCAGGCCCTCGCCATGGGACAGAAGGAAGAGTTGGCGAAGCTCCACATTGAGCACCCGGCTGCTGTCAAGGTACGTAATATGGCCGTGGAACAGATGATGAAGGCTCGCGTCAAGAAATGCCGCGTCATGGAAAAATGATGAAGATGGCAGAGGAGACACGTAAGGAGATGGAGGTCGTGCAGGCGATGAAGACGCAGTTACGACTCCGTAGCGAATTAGATCATTTGGGTGATAATCTTCCTTCTTCTTTTGCTCCTGTGTTTCCTCTTTTGCTTCAGGTGCTTCGCCGCACGTGTCACGTTCTCTGCGAGGCATGAATAGAATAATGTTTTTGAGGGAATGAATAGAACAATGCTAACAATGAGATGACTAGCAAATTACATCATTTCTTATCGCCATATGGCACTGGGCTGCCGTGTTTCGTGCTCCTCCGTTGCAGTACTACTCCTGTGGTAAACTTGAGTATACCGCACAGTTCTTTGCTCCTCCTCGATCAGGTCGTCGACGCATTTATACGAGCAGTCAAATCACAAGGCCCCGCCTTCCAGCAGTAATGGGCCGTCAAATCACAAAGGCCGTCGCCTCTCATGAAACTGACCAAGCTAGACTGCCCGCCCTCTAGCCTATTAAAAAATGTATACTTTTGTACAGCAGTAGTATCGATGGATTGCGCCATGGAGCAAAACTTGAAATTAAAAAAAAGGTGGTACATATAGAGAGCGCTTGTCGCCAAATTATGCATATAGTACTATTAAAAAGGCTAGTCAAAATAATGGTGTCCAGCACAACCCACCCCTCAAATAAAACTAAGAGGGTGCTTGGATACGTTTTAGTCCCATGACTAAAAGTAGTGGGACTAAAACATGCTAGCCTCACCCATGCTTGGATCCAAATATTAAAAGGCTAAAATCAAGTTAATGAGCATTTATTATCCTCCAAACCCTCCAATCCAGAACTCGCCTGTGTTAAAGGAGAGGAGTTAAATGAGTAGAGAGAGGACTAAATCACATTTTAGTAGGGGTACCCCTGACTAAAAAAAATTAGTCTCAAGACTAGGTTTAGCCCCTCTTTAGTCAGGGGTGCTTGGAACTTTAGCCTCTTAAAGAGACTATTTTTAGTCAGACTAAAATAAGTCCCTTGGATCCAAGCACCCTCTAAGCATCCTGGAATTCTTTAACAAAACTAAGCACCCTGAAATTCTTTGACAACTAAACTGCTGGCTATATGATGTTGGCCATATATATTGTACGTATATAATGTGAAGAAACGAGTGGTAGTACTATACCAACTAAAAGATGAAATGTAAGAAATACTAGTATGTACGTACTAAAGAGTTAAAGTAACGAGATCAAACATAACATAGTGCTGCTGGGGGCTCAGCACAACACACCCCTCAAATTAAATTAAGCACACCTGAAATTAAACTTTGCAACTATTCCGGTAGACACTGCATTAGAACCACCATGAGCAACGACATCGCCACCTTACTCGGAGTCCTCGTCCACGTCCTCGACTTCATCCTTGTCCCTCTTCCTCTTGGCCGATACTTCTTTGCTTGAACCACACACTTGGCTGTTGCTCTTCATCCAACCCTTGTAGATATTGAAGCAAAGGTAGCCATCCATCGCAGCGTACTGGATGTGGTCTATATCTAGTACATTCCGCTGCCATGCATGACGATGAAACGTGTATGGAGGTTTCACCAGTTTACCGTACGAAGGATGAACCATGGCTCCTGCCAGGGTCAGCATTGAAGGCTGGCGAGAGGGCACCAGCCGATTCTTCTGGAGGTCGAAGGGGTTGCCTACAACGAGGCCTATCCGACCCAGGATTTCTTCGTCGTTACCAAATTCTACAGTAACGAATTTGACTAGGTTGCTCCCGAGGAAGTCCTTAAAATCATGGCACTCAACGTCGGCATAGCATGTGTGGTAGACCAAGCATAAGTCATGCACGCAAACCTGGATCACGGCGGGCTTCTTCCTCTCTTTGTCCTTTAGATCCTTCTCTCGTCCCAGGACTGTGGTGTACTCAACATCTAGCCCAGCGACCCACTCATCATCTGAGTTTTCGAACATGCGTCTGAAGCACTAAAGGCATCCTTTCACCGTCGCGGAAGAACGGGTGTAGATGACGTCGAACTCATCGCCGGTGATGGTTCTAACCTTGTACTAACTGCCGATCATGGAGATTTGGGACGGCATGGATTTGGGAGGACGGTTAGGATTAGTGGAACTGTCGTAATGTGAATGGACGGGATGACTAGGAGCGAACCGCCGTAGTATTGAAGGACGTGCGAGGACGAGTAGGAGCGAACTGCCAGCGTGCGAACGGCAGGGTAGTGGCTTTCCATTCTCCCATGATATGGGCTTCCGAGAGCCCTTGGACCTGAGATCGAATGCTTGCATGGCGTGATTCTAGACCTATGGGTGAATATCCCATCTTGGAGGGTTATTCTGCAAATTTTCAGCAACTTAGCATGCGACCGTTTGATCTCAGATCCAAGGGCTGCCTGCAGCCCGTATCATGGTCGCGCCTACCACGACCGTCATGTCGCTCGCGTGGTCGCGCCCTTGGAGATTTAACACGATGTGTTAGGCTATCTGATGTTGGCATGTCATACATAGTCATCACTTAGTCACTCATACTACAACAAGGTTGGCAATAAGTGTATTTTTTGTTACTCCTCTCTATCTCTTTCTTCGTACTCAAGGAAGAAACAGTGCTAGTAAGCGCGTGTATTTATTGCATTTGCCAAGGAGTGACCTCTTCCAATGAAATGGTGTTGCTAAGTTTGCTTCATTTAATTAGCTATAGACTCAAAATTGTCTTTTCACCTAGGTACACGTGCTTGGCACCGTTTCTTCCTTCGGTCACCAAACTAGTCTCTCTCTTCTTGATTAACTTGCCACATCAGACTTTATGCCTATGTGGCAAGCTTAAGCACCTATAGGAGCAAGTAAAAGTAAGTACAATAGTGCGCTTTACATGGCATTTTTGCATATGTGGAGGAAAGAGAGGCAAGGAAAAAGTGGAGAAGTGGGCTCTCATGCAAGAGCCAGCCTCTACTACATGGTGGAGCACTGGGAGAGGCACCTGTATGGAGGTGGTCAGGAATCTGGGAGACTCACGCCGGTCGTAGCGCCGCAGTTAAAATGATAATGGCAAGTCAAATCATGGGGCCCCACCTGTCCAGCAGTAACTCGCTGTCAAATCACACAGCCCTACGTTTGCAGCAGCCTACTCCCTCGTCTTCTCGCGTCTCTGTCGAACCGACTAGGCGGAACTGCCCCGCCACCTACCACGCAGGAAAAGCCCCGCCCTCGACTTTTAAATAGTATACAGTATACTAATTTTTTATCCATGGATTGCGCCCGCGCCATGGAGCAAAGCAGCTAGAAAACGGAGGAGACACGGTGGTCTTGCAATAGAGAAGAGGGAGAGGCGAGACGGTGGTTTTGGAATGGAGAAGATGGAGAGGAGAGGAGGTGGTTTTGCAATGGAGAAGAGGGAGAGGAGCGTGCAGCAGCAATTTAGGATTGGACGAGAGGGCCGGTGCGCTCTGACTAGATCAAAATAAAAATCAATTTACCCTTCAATTAAGAAAGCGACCCCACATTAACTAGTCTCCCTTTTATTCTGTGTCATAATTGACCATGATTTTCGCACATAAAATATATGTTATACGTTGTATACAAGGCCACTATCAAACTTACAATTTGCAACTATACAAGGCCACTAACATTAATCGAGGCAAAATTGATGGTGTTTGCCTCGTACTAGCACCCGAGGACATTAATATCCCTTGTGTGCATGCGGGAGTGAGAAGGTTAGCTTGCATTCCCAACATTAATCAACCAATGAGGAGTAAGAGGGTTGTCTTGTTGTGCTTGGGAGAGAAAAACCACATTAATTAACACGACAATCAAGGTGACAAGCTAGCTAGCAACATTGACTTATACATAGCATTGATTTTTACCTTGGTACATGTAATATGAGTTTGTGGCCTTGTATAAAAAATGGAGGGAGTATAATTTGGAAGTACATTCAGATACGAACCAAACGGTACAATTTTTGGTGACATGCATTCACATTTTGCTTGTCAAATACAGTACGTGGTCAAACTTTGACCCAAAATACGCGAAACAACAAAAAAATACTTCCAAGACCAGCGCCGCTCTTCCGCTCTTCTCCTCTTAAACCACCGCCGCTCCTCTCCTGTTCCAATCTAAATGCAGCGTTGCTCATCTCCTCTTCCATTTCAAAACCACCGCCCTCCTCTCCTGTTCTAGTCCAAAACCAACGTTGCTCCTCTCCCGTTCGAATCCAAAACTAGCGCTGCTCCTCTCCTCTTCCATTCAAAAACCACCGTCGGCGAGTGAAGGTGCTGTGGAGAAGTAGAACGATGGAGGAGTACAACCGATATGTGAGGATCGCAGACGGCGACCCTGTGAAGCTAGCTAGGATGTTGGAGATACAGTCTTGGTTTGACAACAAGGACCAACTAGCGGCGACGGTGACATCCATCGCCAAATATATGCAACAAAGCGAAAAGGCGGCGATACTCCCGGAGGGAGTCGCGCCGGAGTACATAGAGCTGCTCCTCTGGGCCATGGAGCAAACAGATTCACCGAATCCGATCGTGAGGGAGCGGTGGTGGGAGTATCGATCCCAGATGGAGCATCCACCAGAGATTGAAGGATCGAGCATCTACAGGGTGCCGTTTGTGAGGGTGTCCTACCAGAGCGAGCCGGTGGAGTCTTCGTTGACCGAACCCAACTGCATGAGGAGAAAAGTAGTTGGCCTGACAACGCTTCCCCGCCATCGTCTCCCTGGCCGTTCACATCGTCTCATGGGGCGGCTGTCTGCCGCCGAGGAATAGGAGGGGGCTGCCCCCCCCCAGCCCAATAGTCGGGCAGGTTGTGAATTGTCAGGAGGAGCTTAGGGTTGTCAGTATTTGCAGGTTGTGAATTGTGTTTTGTGTCGTGTATTCTGAGATTACTTTCAGATATGAATGTCTTTTGAATTTAAGATTTGGAGTCTTGAGCATATGAAGTATTTTATGAATTCTAGAGATCTATTTCTAGCACTTAAAAAATGTAGTTTCATAGGAGTATAAAAGTGCAGACAATGTAATTCTCAGAGAAGAAACTTTAAGTTTCAGTTTCAGATTAGAAACTGCAAGTTCAGTTCCAGATAAGAAACTGCAACTTTCAGAGGCAGAGCATTTATATTAACACGGCCTTTTCAAACAGGGTTAACATCATGTTGGAAGTTTTATTCATGGTCGAAAATGAAACTACCAGCCAGTTAACATCATGCTGATCAACATTCATGCATAGCACATCTTCATATGATGCACAGTCAAAATGCCCACACAATGTCGAGTGTGCGAACACAGAGAAAACGAGGGACGAAGTTTTGGCAAGTGTTGGACGTGGTTTTAGGCTGCCCCGTCTAGGCTTTCATTTTTAACATGCGCAGCCCACGACCTCGGATGGGAGGTCCATAGGCCTGTTTGTATTTTCTTAGGGCCGTCATGTATCGACCGGCCTATGGACCTCCCATCCGAGGTTTTATTTTTGGCAGCCCAATTTATGTATTTTTTTGAAGAAAACACAGAGGTATGTTCTATTTTTCTAGATAAGAATAGGAACGCCAGGTCCAACTTATGTTTCCCTTCTAACTATATTATATGTATTTAAATTATTTTATATGTTGACTGTTTAGTTCACATACTCCCTCCTTTTCGCTTTATAAGGCATATCTCAAAATTTTAGTTTTTCAATTTTATAAGGCTCAATTTGGTTGTTTTCCATCATATGTTTAGATTCCAAGGTGCATTAAATCATTGCATGCAAGTATTAAGAGAAAATTGACCAATGCATGTATTTATGCATGCATGCATTGCAATTTATGCATTGATAAACATAATTTTTTTGAGGAAAACAAGTGTATTAATTAGGTGCTTTTGCAAACTACAAAAAGTATTCCACCATTCATCATCTACCTTGGTTGGTGAGATTTTTGAATTGAGCCCTATAAACTGAAAAGGAGGGAGTAATTGGCAAATAGATCTCGCCGCCACCCCCCGCCTCCTGACTCCGGGCGCGCCTGCCCCCCTCAGCAAGTCCTCAACAAAGCTATGCAACTAGGTTTGCTTTTTCATCAGCCCTACAAGTGGATTTTTGCCCTGATTTCCTTATAGTTCAGTATGCAGATGATACTCTGGTTCTACTACAAGCAGATGCAAAAAAACTTAATTGCCTCAAAGCCCTTCTCAACACCTTTTTCTGATGCCACGGGCCTTATGGTGAATTACAGTAAATCAAGTCTTATCCCAATTAATGTGACTAAGGAGAAACTGGAGATTTTGATCAACGCATTTCAATGTAAAATGGAATCCTTTCCTTTCCAAAACCTAGGGACACCTCTAGGCCTTCACAAGCCTATTGTTGAGCAGTGCCTTCCACTAGTAACAAGATTGCAAAGAAGCTTGTGGGTTTGTCCTCATTTATGACTCTGGCTAGTAGACTTCTGCTGGTTAAATCAGTCCTAAAATCACTTCCGATCTACTTCATGGGATGCCTTGATGTGCCTGTCACAATTAAAACATAGGTAATCAAATATTTGAGACACTGTTTATGGAGAGGCCCTGATTTAGAAGACCATAGACCTGCAATGATGGCTTGGACTACTGTCTGTAGGCCAAAAGATCAAGGGGGCTTGGGAGTGCTAGATACTTTTGTACAAAACAAAGCTGTGCTGCTTAAGAATCTTTACAAGTTCTATAACAAGCATGACATTCCCTGGGTTAATTTGATTTGGGAATCATATTACAACAATTGTTCACTACCCGGAAATAGTTGGATTGGATCATTCTGGTGGAAGGACAACTTTTAATGCCTAAGATGCGGATATCTCCCACATGTCGAGGCACCACTTAGAGGCATAACCCCATGTTGGTTTTGTCGAAAGAAGGGTCATCTTCACACAATCCCACGTAATGAACAAGAACAGGATAATAGATAGTTGGCTTACAATCACACGTCACACAATGAGAAAATAATTCATACATCACTTAGAGTACACACATAGTCTGACTACGGACAAATCCACACTACTAGGAAAAGGCCTACTAATGGCGCACTGGTTTTGCCTACTAATAGCGCATTACCAGTGTGCCTTTAGTAGCACGCCACTAGTATATCTTACTAATGGCGCACCACAGGTGCGCCATTAGTATCTGGTATACTAATGGCGCACTCCATTAGTATGTAACAGCATGCGCCATTAGTGTGCCTCCCGGGGGGCCATACGTAAGCATGGCTTTGTCATACTAATAGCGCATTCTCTGTTGATGCGCCATTAGTATCCTTTGGCATACTAATGGCGCACCTGGTGGTGATGCGCCATTAGTATGAATATTTGGTTTTTTTCCTTTTCTGATTTTTGCGCAGGTTACAAAATATATTATTAGACAGAATATAAAATATATTATTAGACAGAATATAGACAGCAGCACACAGCAACATCAGATTCATCAAATACAATAGAAGATTAGTCTCCGAATACAATTCATCATATTAGTCTCCGAATTCAAAAGACCAAACAAAGATAAAACATTACAAGTCTCAAGACCGCGAGTATCGAGTTTGTCGGAAGTAATACTAATCCTAACAAGTCCTACTAATCATCATCATACAACTTCTACTCGTTATTCATAACAAGTCATACGATCATCATCTTGATAGTCTTCGAACCAACCCTACTTAATTGTTCATCAGCACATGATCATCAGTATTAGGCAGGACCTAAATACCCTATTTAAGCTAAAATAGCATAAAACAATATAGACACTGACTCTCCATTATGGAGAATGGAGAACATCCTGTCTCCAATTCTTGCGCTTCGCTTCCTTTTGCTTCCAAGAAGCTCCTTACGACTGTCCATACATTTTTTCCATCCTTTGATTTTCATGTCTCCACTTCTTTTAGAAATCTCGTATGGACAGTTGAGATTCGTAGGACGACCTGGCTGTATGTCCAAAACATTAACACTACCTTTCAGATACATCATATGAGGCACACAATTCTCTGGGATTATCTGTTGAAAAACATAGTAATAACTTCATAGTTAGCAATGATGTACTAGTTTTAGAAGTATGCAAAAGATGCACGGATATCGTAATAGTAAAAAATCTTACCAGGGTATCTCCATGGTAGTTACCGTAGTTGAACACATGCACTAGTGGCACGTATTTGCCATAATGTGGAGGAGTTTGTTTGTGGATAATGTAATTTTCAATGTCAGTACAAAATCCGACCAGATGATTTTTCTCCTTGTAAGTTGTTAATTCGGAGCCATCGGTGTAGTGGGTTTTGTCTACCATCTCCCGCACATTCTTTGAACAATAAAAATAAGCTGTCAATGGAAATAAGCTGTCAACTATTTTGAAATAAACAATATAAATTAGCTAATAACTATGTTTGAGAAACTCACATAGCAGTAGAACTGGAGGTGTATCAACAAGGACCCAAATGTCCATATTGTCTTGGTTGATGTCAGGATTACCAAGATCCAGGGTGATAAGCATGCCCTCATCAAAACCATACATCTTGCAAAATGCTTCCCAATTTTTGCAACCAAAATGGGTTACGCTCTCAGAATTATATAGATTTACTTCAAAGTCCACATCGTGATGAGTCCTTAGGTGATTTTTCTTTGTTTCAGAAATTTCATGGTCTTCAAAATCCATCCTCTCCAAGACATAGCGTCTTGCATGGCATGGGATAAGCTATACTCGATTTGTAAAAGATGAAAATTACACGTTGAAATAGTTGAAGTCATGGTTAATTATGAAAATAACACTTGTCGTCGTTGTGTACCGTTTCAACTTCGAAGGTCTCCTCGAGCTTAATGCTGAAGCGCCGATCATCGTCCAGGTGAGGCATGTCGCACATACCTCGATTGTCATGGCACCAGTCGCACTCCACCGGGAGACTTTCACCGTCCGATGATGATGACGACATATCCTGGGACAGCTCCTACAATTGCTTGACGCCCGAACCGCCGGCCTCATCGTTGTGGGCCATGTTTCGCTCTAAATAGGAAAAATGTTTGGTCAAAAAGTTGGCTATTGTCAAGGAACAAGATCATGGTCTCATCATTTAGGGTTTGTCGACACCGAGGCACCCTAAAAGTCTAAGCTTTCAACATTTAGGGTTTGCTGACGCCGAGGCACCCTAAAAGCCTAAGCGTACATCATTTAGGTTCTCATCGACACCGAGGCATCCGGGGCAGCCAAGTTAAGTTTTCATCATTTAGGGTTTATCGATGCCGAGGCACCCTAGGTTGGGCCTAATCACTTGGCACTAATCACTTGGCTCTATTGCCACCTATGGTTTACTACAGCAAGAATAAAGGGGCAGTTGATCCTACTTAATTAAGTACTAAGATACCCCGGCCCATGCATTAGTAGCTAGTACCTCATATGTCCGATTTTTAGCAAAGTCATGCTAAAATTCACGGAAAATTTCAGCATGACCTTTGCTGAAAATAGGACATATGGAGTACCCGAATTTGCCGGAATAGAAGTTAATCGACATTGCAGCAAACTCAAGGGCCTCTCAGGGTACCTGCAAAATCATCACGACACGAAGGGCCTCTCAAGGCCCTCAAGCAGCAGCGGCGTCTCCCAGGACCCCATTTTTTTGCTAAATTTCTTTGAGCAACAATCAGAGCAGAAAATTCAGCATATTTCTATACAACAACACTGTAAAGAAGAAGAACAGTTCTACAGGAGCCCATTTATATACAATAGCATCTTTGGTCATACCAATTTCTGAAACAATTCAAATCTGAACTGTATCTTTGGTCATACAAATCTCTGAAACTATACAAATCCGAAATATATATTTGGTCATACAAATTTATGGAACTAATCAAATCTGAACTGTATCTTTGGTTATACAAATCTCTGAAAATTTTCTAAATCTGTGGTCATACAAATTTATGGAGCAAATCAAATTATGGATTCAGAAGTTGGACTTCAAAAATCTTTCATGCAAATTACTCCCAAAGTCCACTAGCAAATCCAAGATCTAATCCTGTTACACACATCATAACAATTTAATATAATTAGGATAAGGATAGTAGGAAATGAAAAAGAAAGAGCTCAAAAAACAATCACAACAGAAAAATAATAAAAACCTAGTCCTAGAAGAAAATAAATCCTAACAGAAAAGAAATCCTAAAATCTGGAGCAAGTCCTAGCAGTAGTAGTCCAAATAAAAGGTAACAATGATATTGCAGGAATAGACCTTCCTAAAATAGGAATGATAATCTACTGTCAATAACCATTGAATAAAACAGATTTACCAAAAAAATCTAAAAGGACACCTGCCTATCAGATTCAAACAGTTTATCATTTTCTAAAGCCATAAGCACAACAATCATGATCAGAACTAACACTACTTCAGACAAATAACCAATTAAGCGCAAAAAAAAGCAAATAAACACTAATCAGCAGGCACTCTCCTACTACAGCTAACCAAATAATCAGTACTAATACAGCTAACAATGGCATAGCATGGTTAATAAGGCCACCGGTTTACCTACCAGCATCCTTTGAAGCAAGGATAAGGACCCAAATAATCAGTACTAATACATAGGACAGTAGTTCGACAATTCTATCAAGAAATCATAAAAAAGCACTAATTCCTTAGTCATCCTCCAGGAACACTACTGAACAATTTATAAGGACCAAAAACAATATGCAGGAGCACCAATTTGTATGACCAAATGGTAGCTACATGTATGGAAATCTTAACAACATGTGATTTGCACGCAACTATCTATAATGGCCATTACTTATATCTCTATCTGAGAAACCTTAGGAACCCTATGGTTAATTGAAGATAAGCATGGAAGGAATTGAAGGTATGGTAGCAAACTGACAACAAGAAGCAGCACCCACGTGACGGCGGCGGCGGCAACACACAAGCACGTGGGGCCCGGCGTCCGCGCACGAGCGCGCGAGAAAGGCGGCCACAAGAAGCAGCAGTAGCGGCACGACGGGGCAGCGGCGGCGAGCTCCTGCTCCTAACCCTAGGTCGCTGCCCCATGGGGGCATGGGGATGAGCGGGGGAGAGAGGGAGGGAGGGACAGAGACTAACCGTTGTTGATGAGTAGCAGCCACTCGCGCGCCGTCGAGGAGCATGTCCGTCGAGCAGATACCTCCACAGACGGTGAGGCCGCGGTGGCCGGAGGTGGAAGAAGGCGAAAGATGGCGAGGAGGAGTCCGGCGAGGGTCGGGGTGGCGGGGGTGGGGGCGCGGGGGCGCAGGGGCGGCGGGGGTGGAGTCCGGTGAGGGTCGGGGACGGCGAAGGAGATGAGGGGGGCGTTGAGGGGGATGGCGAACACGGCCGGGGGGCAGCGGGTGAGATCGATGAGGCAGGGGAGAGATTAGAGAGATTGGGGATTTAGTGTGGGGGGAAGTTTTCTAATGGCGCACCACAAGGAAATGCGCCATTAGTAACCAGGTTACTAATGGCGCACCTGCAGGTGGTTCGCCATTAGTAGTTTTGCAAAAAAAAAGAATAAGAAAAAATTATAGTAATGGCGCACTCTCTGCCTGGTGCACCATTACTAGTTAGAACTAGTAATGGCGCATGGTCGACCTGATGCGCCATTAGTATGTATGGAAAAATGGAAAAAAAATTAATACTAGTGGCGCACCCTGTTTCTGGTGCACCATTAGTGTCTTCCACACTAATGGCGCATCACCAACAGGTGCGCAATTAGTATATAATAGTGGCACACTACTTCCCTGGTGCGCCATTAGTATCAATCCTATCTATAGCCCTTTTCCTAGTAGTGCCAGGTGAATTGAAGAAAACCCCAAATGCTCGATCCCCGATCGTCCCAACGTGGCACCACTACTGATCATCCGGAAAAGACACGTAGTAACGGGCAAGGTCCTCGTCGAACTCCCACTTGAGTTCGGTAGCATCACCTGCACTGGTATCATCGACAATTGCAACTGTTTTGGTAGTATCCGTGAGTCACAAGGACTGAGCAATCTCAAAACCCACGAGATCAAGACTATTTAAGCTTATGGGTAGGATGTGGTTATGAGGTGGAGTTGCAGCAAGCGCTAAGCAAGTATGGTGGCTAACATACGAGTCCAACAATAAGATGGGAAACTACGCAATGGTCGTAAGACTAAAAGCGATCAGGGAGTGATCTTGAACTACTTACGATCATGCAAAACCCAACCGTGTTCACTTCCCGGACTCCGCCAAAAAGAGACGATCACGACTACATATGTTGTTGATTCATTCTAATTAAGTCAAGTGTCTAGTTCTCTACAACCGGATATTAACAAATTCCCATCTGCCACATAACCGCGGGCATGGCTCTTGAAATTTTATACCCTGTAGGGGGTGTCCCAACTTAGCCCGTCACAAGCTCTCAAGATCAATGAAGGATATTGTTTCTCCTGGAAAGATCCGACCAGTCTCGGAATCCTGGTTACAATACATTTCGACAATGGTAAAACAAGACCAGCAAGACCGCCCGAATGTGTCGACAAATACCGATAGGAGCTGCACATATCTCGTTCTCATGGCACACCGGATGAGACATCCTGCGAGTAAAACCAACCCTCAAGTTTCCTCAAGGTGGCCCCACAGTTTACTCAGTTCGGACCAACACTCAGAGGAGCACTGGCCCGGGGGGGAAGAATATAGATGATCCTCGGGTAAATTACTCCCTAGGCAAAAAAATTGGTTGTTATTAGGCAAATATTAAAACCAAGGTTGGACCTTGCTGGAGGAGTTTTATTCAAAGCGAACTGTCAAGGGGGTCCCATAACCCCAACCGAGTAAGGAATAGAAAATCAAGGAGCATAAGACCGGTATGACGGAAACTAAGGCGGCAAGAGTGGAACAAAATGCCGAGCAAAAGGCCAAGGCTTCCACCCTTTGCCAAGTATATGGATGCATTAATTAAAGTAAGAGATATTGTGATATCCCAACATATCCATGTTCCAACATGGAACAACCTACAAGACACCTGCAACTAGCAATGCTATAAGAGGGGCTGAGCAGAAGCGGTAACTTAGCCAAACTGTCAGGACCCCGACTCGATGTCACATTGATCTAGCCGGTAACACCTCATATCACTTTGCGGCCTCACGCACGGTATCCCCACGGGTGTCGCCTTACCTTTGCCCGGGACCGTTTGCGCCTTTTGGCTCACGTATATGATAGTGTCGCTAGCATCCATATGATAAGGAGCCCGGGCTGACATGACTAGTCGTAAACCCAAAGTGGCACAGACTTACAGGGACAGGCATCCATGACCCAGCTTCGAACATGTCGGTCATCAGCAAGTGGGTCCGGGCTGTAGCACTGGGCTAGCAGGACTCCGGTAAACCGGGCTGTAGCGGGCTAACAGGACTCCGGTACTCAAAGCGTGACATTTCCCCGAAGGGACAGACACAGGAACGAAGAAGGACACATGCCGGCCAGCCTAAGTGTCCCGGAGCAGTAGCAAGCTACCATGGCTCGGTGGAAACACTAGGAGACATTTCCCGGTAAGAGAGGCTACCAAGGATAAACAACTAGATGGTCAGATCCCACACATACCAAGCATTTCAATAACATACACACAATATGCTCGATATGTGCAAATACAACATGGCATCACAACATGACTCTACAACTCAAGTAATTTATTCATTAGGCTCCGAGGAGCGAGATATTACAAACATGGGTCTCATGACCCAACACTCAGAGCATACAAATCAAAGCACAAGCGGAAGCTATCATGTCTGAGTACAGACATCTATAAATGAAAAAGGCTGAGAAGCCTGACTATCTATCAGATCCTGCCGAGGGCACAAGATCGTAGCTGAGGTATCAAGCTAAACGTCGAAGTCCACGTGGAACTACTAGTGAGACCGAAGTCTCTCTGCAAAAACATAAAGTAGGCAAACGTGAGTACAAATGTACCCAGCAAGACTTACATCAGAACTATCTACATATGCATCATTATCAACAAAGGGATGGTGGGGTTTAACTGCAGCAAGCCAGCTTTGACTCGGTGGCTATCCTGAACTACGACTGCAATGTAACTCTTTTGAGGTGGCGCACACGAGTCCACATATTCACCATATCAATACACCACTATGGATCCGCTCCCGTCTCCCTACGAGAACGCCATCCATAGCACTCACGCTTATCTTGCGTATTTTAGAGTATCCACTTTCACTTGTCTATGAACTGATATAAGCAACCCAGAAGTCCTTTTCCGCGGACACGGCTATTCGAATAGATGATGTTAACCCTGCAGGGGTGTACTTCTTCATACATGTTTCCACCACTTAGCGTCTGCACACGACATGTGCTCGGCAGACTTCAAGCGAAAGCCGACGTGGGTGTAGACCACGACCTACCTAAACACTCAAGTCTCTAGTCCAGGTTTATCGCCTATTCGGGTTCCATCCATGAGGAGATCCGGCCGGAGTTTCGCTCACAGCCCCAAACGATGTGAACAGGGTTCCGTGACACCAAACGGGCGCCCGGTGTACCCGGCCACGTGCCTACCGCATCACAGCCCACCCCTACGGTCAGCGCTGTCCACGGCCTCCAGCATACTACAAACACCAGAAACTACTTGAAACTCCTGGACAGAGGACAAGGGTGATTAAGAAGTCGAGCGGGGTCATATTTCAGGGCCCAATGTATGGTAGTAGCTGAATCATGGATCACAAACACAGAACTCAGTTCCTGAGGACGGCTTCAATGAGACAACCCACCATGTACTCCTACATGGCCTCTCACCGACACCTTTTACCAAATCGTGTTCACACACTTAGCTCACACACAGTAGGACATGTTCACACGCCTCTGATACATCCCCGATGAATCAGACCTGACTCAACTCTAAGCAGTAGCAGGCATGACAAACAAGCATGAATGAGTAGGCACAACAGGGCTCAAACAATTCCTACTCATACTAGTGGGTTTCATCTATTTACTGTGGAATGACAGGTCATGCAAAGGATAAAGGGGTTCAGCTACCGCAGCAAGTAACAAATGAATCGTTGTTGTCCTAATGCAGTAAAAGAGAGCAGGAGCGAGAGAGTAGGATTGTATCGGAATGAACAAGGGGGTTTTGCTTGCCTGGCACTTCTGAAGATAACATTGAGTCTTCATCAGTGTCAACGATCACATCATCGGTATCACGTCTATCGAGAGGGGACAAATACCGGCAACACAGAAGGAAACACAATCAATGCAATGCACAATATGATGCATGATCATGACATGGCAAAATGAATGTGTTTTGGGCTAATGCAACTAGCAACAGATTAAATGAAGTTGGTTTGAATACAAAATTCAAATTCAAACTCCATATGTGATTATTCAAATGCCATTTAATTGATTTGTGCTAAACAGCAGCTATAAGTTGTTCTAACATGCATGTAAATGGTACAGATGGATTCCTTGAATTTTTCTGATAATTTTTCATATATAATTTATTAAATTTGGAGTTACGGTTAATTTTCTATGATTTATTGAAGTTTACGGCATTTTCTGAAATTTCTGAATAATAATAAATCCAGAAAAGAATTACTGCGTCAGCATGACTTCACAGTGAGGTCAGCAAGTCAACGGCGTTGTCCAGGTCAAATCTGACCTGTGGGCCCCATATGTCAGTGTCACATGAGTTAATCCCGGTCAAACCCAGCGCTGACTGGGGTTTGACCAGGGGTGGGGCCTACTGTCAGTGGGTCAGTGGCTTAACTAAAAGTAGTTGTTAACTTAACCAAAGTTAGCAGGGGCCGGGCCCACCTGTCATGGACCTAGGGGAGGTCAAACCCCTGGTCAGCCGAGGCTAACACGCCGGCGGCTCGCCGCCGGTGAAGCCCGAGACGGCGGAGGGGGTCGGAATTCCTCCTCCGGCGACCAAATGGCCGGCGGAGGGCAGCTACGCGTAGCTGGGAGTCGTCCGCATCCATTTGTGCAAACGGCAGGGGCTGAGGTGGCTCGAGCTCACCGGAACGGGGTCCGCGGCGGCGACCGGAGTTCGGGCCAGCGCGGGCACGGGGCTACGCTTAGCGAGCGAGCGAGCTGAGAGGCTGGGCGGGCTCCTGGGAGATCCACGAGCTCGAGGTCGTGCTCGGACGCGAGTTTGGTGACCTGCAACGACGGCGACGACATCGCCGGCGGAGCTGAGCTCGCGGCTCCGGTGGAAAGGCGGCTAGGGTACGGGAACGAGCGCGAGGAGGAGGGGAAATGGAAGAGTAGCTCACAGGGGTTGCAACGGTGGCCTCGGGGAGCTCGGGGAGGCACCGGAGCCGACGAATCGACGGAGGGGAGCTTCGGTGGCCGGCGACGGAACGGCGATGGTGACGGCGTTGTAGGGCTTCCGGAGGCCGTGGGTCGGTGGGGAGGAAGGAGGGGGTCGAGGCGGAGCTCCTGGGTGCATCGGCGAGCCTAGGGGTGCACGGTGGCTGCGGCAATCGGCGTCGGTGGCGGCGGCTCCGTTCGGGCCCGAGGTGCGGAGCGAGAGGGAGAGCAGGAGAAGGGGATGAGTGAGGGGGTCCAGGGGTTCGAGGTGGCGCCGAGGAGAAGGCCCGAGGCGTCGCGGTGGCGAGGGACGCAGGCAGGCAGGGAGGTGGCGTGGCGCCACGGCGCGCGCGTGCGCTGTCTCCCTCCTCTGCCTACTGGCAGAGGTAGAGGACGACTGGCACCAGGCCAGTGGGCTGGGCTGTCCACTGGGCCAGCCAGGTAAGGCCCAGGTAAGACTCTGTTCTTTTTGTTTTTTTTATATCTGTTCTGTTTTGTTTTCTTTTAATTCTTTTGCCACTGTTTTTCAAATTTAAACAAATTCAAAACAGTGCCAAATATCCTCTGAATAATTTATGTTGCTAGATGGACTTTTCCAAAAACTCATAAAATATTTCAGAGGTATTTGAAATTATATTCTAATTATATGAATATAATTCAAATTCAAATAGCTAATGATTTAAATTCAAAGTCCCAAAAATAAATCCTTAAAAATGTTCAATATTTTGGTTGGGGCCAGAACCCTTACCAAAAATTATCAAACATTTAAGAAGAGCCTTTTGGAGCAATGAATGAGATTTCTAGGGTTTTTGCCCCTCTTTTATTTAGGGTTTTGAGGCTTCCAATATTCCTCAATTCAAGTTTCAAAAATATAGACATGATGCACACATGAAGCTAGCCTAGAGCAATGCCAGAAGCTAGGGATGTGACAACTCACCCCCACTAAACAAGAATCTCGTCTCGAGATTCAAGCGTAGGGTAAGGTGAAGGGGAGACGCAAACTAGTATAATCTTCACGATCCAGGTGGCACTTCAAATGAACGTTGATTTGAACACCATTTTGTCTTGTCGTCTTGCTCTGAGAACTCCAGCTAATCATGACAAGAAGAAGAAAGGAAAACTCTGGAAGGATCGGTCTTCTCGAAGATCGAACAACTCAGGATTAACTTCCGGAATGAGACATAACAACATCTCTCGAGCTGAGAGACGAAGCACACCTCTAGAGGAATGGAGTGGAACAGATGACGAGGGTTCACTAGGTAGACAACAATTCTACACCTAAGAAGGTGGTATACGGTTGTCAACGTAGCGAGGAGTTGAGTTGCCATGATACCATAACGATGCACCTTAGGGAAGGTGACTCGTAGATATATCCCCTTAAGTGGCAAAAAGAATTACCTTTGATTCAAAGATCATTGAAACTCTTTAAACCAGCCTAAGGCAATTCTCGAGCGATCGTTTGGAGGGGGTCGGTAGAATGGCATACTCGGACTTGGATGATGTGGATTACCTTGTTGAAGACAACGTAATGGATGAATTTTGCTTATCACCGGAAATGGAAGAGACCCATGGTAGAATGGCACATTGGCGGTGCAAGCTGGGAACAAAATGCAAATGCTGGGAATGATTCTGGTAACTGGGAAAGAACCCAACAATAAAGAGTGAATTCACTGTTTGAAAAGATCATAGCATTGCCGAGGAAACTGAGAGCAAACCCAGTTAGTGCCGATGATAACTCGTAGCGCTTGTGCGTGCTCTCAAGAACTTGAGCATTTCCATATTCATCAAGGTTTTACCAACATCCGTGTCAAGGGTCCGGTAACACAACCTACTACCATGATGAATGGTGATGGAGGATGCAGATGCAAAGGAAGATAACACTTCTCAGATTTCATCTTAGCGGGGCCAAGGGAATAAAATCTGGATGATCGACCGAGAGACATTTAGCACTCCGCTTCTAATGTTCTCCTGGATGTGCTAGTGTAACCCATTCATAGATATGGTTTGATATCTAAAACATCAAGTAAAAAGGTCGGACTTCGGGAACACAAAAATCCATAGGGCAACTAGGGAGTAAATCCTACGAAATCCCTATGGGGGGGTGGCCAACTTCCTCAAACAAGATACTATAATAATAGGTCTACCGGATGGGTGTGTTGGCCACGACATCCACCTTACCGGTTATCGAGAGACCAATATTATAGTTCTTATGGAAATGTTCCAACCATCATATCTGCCTGAGATTCAGATCTGGTTGGTGTCAGGATATTCCAGACTCATCAAGTCTAGAAAGAAAAATGAAAGTTTGCAACACAAATTGACGAGATGACGTTGCGAGATTCTCGGGAAATGAACTACGTTAGTAAGCTCCAAAACATGAGCTGGTTCTGCTACAAACATGTGAACACGTTGTCCCAGACAAGCATGGCCACGTGGTAGTCTTATAATAAAACACTACCGAGTTCAGGAGGGGAACCATCATCGAGGATATCAAAATCCTTGCATAAGGTATACTCTTAAGAAGGAACTTCTTCTCCTTGAACAAATCAATCAGTGGCTTGGTGTGCTAGGGATAGATATAGATTGAAGGTTGCAAGTCTTCAAACCACAGAATTCTTCGCACGTGTGCATGACTGACTTGCGATGATTCCAGAGGAAGCAACATTGACTTTCTCGAGTCCACGGCGGCAACTTGCATCATATGCACATGAATTAAAGGAAGTCACTACCTTCATCCAAACATATGCTTCATGAGCTAGCATGAACAAATGCTTTCAAAAGTTTCCAACACTAGCTTAATGTTCAACAAAATTATGGAGAAGATAAAGATGTTGTCAATGGGCTCAACAACAATTCATCTAGGTTTCCTTTTAAAAGGAATTCCATAGTTAAGTGAACAAGTGATAGCATTGGTCAGACCCAAAAGATATAATGGTGTATGCTCGAGGGATCAACCACGAATAAGACAACATTACGAGCATCGTTGGTACTGATTTGATTTGATGATAGCCCACACTCAAATCAAGGGATTGATAAGACAATAGGTCCAGCAACTGATCACAGGGACCAATCGATGAAGATATCATCTTTCTTCAACACACACTACACAAGAATATCCCTTTGGAACGAACTAAGTCAGACAAGTTTTTATCTTCCAACTCTCCAAGTTGTTGTCCAGCTTAACCAACTAGCTCAGGGATATCTAACACCGATTCTTGGAAAGAAGGTGGTTCATAAGAAACCAACTTGATCACGGGCTCAACATAACGGTCAGGTGACGACCTGGTAGTACTTCCGAGAAGATCTTCGGAAAATCACGAACCACCGATATGTTACTAAGCTCGAGAACAATCTTGCTTTTCAGGGCAAGATGATATGATCAAATGAGCAAGGACTTGACAAATCCTAACTCATCAATCAAAGAGTGCACCAGGAAATAAGGACTAGGTAGCACGATCAATCTTAGAATGGTGATTCAATAACCAACATACTAAGAATAAAATTATTATCCTTTAACTACCAAGCAACGAGGTTGCTAGGAGTATTGATTTCACACATCACAATTCATTTGTCGGTATTCCGGTTGCATCAACACGGAACCGAGGAATGAAAAAGGATGGCGAGAAGTATCACTATGTCAAGAATTCACAAAAGGTGGTGCAATTCTCATGAAATTCCTGTCATAAAGAAGGTAATACTTCAGGGTAGAGCAGACCAGAAGCTGGATTGTAACTTGATCTGCGGAACACAACTACTTTGACCCAATCCTAGATATGGAAGAGGTACTGGAGTTTGTTTCTCCTAGTCATTCCGGAATAGAATGGCTTGACAGACCACAAGAGTCATAGGCATCGATGAACGAACGCACGCATACTCTTGACTATCAATTGATAGATGAGGGTCAGAATGCAACTAAAGAGAACAACTCAAAGGAACATATAACTTTCTGAGTTGTGGATGCATAGATTAGTATGTCGAACCAAGTTCAACATATTTCTTCCGGATAACCCATGCAGAAAGGTAGAACTGGCAGAGTCACGATTTATGAATGGAGAACTCCTCAAGAGTACTCTAATTGTGATTTTTTTTTGATCCAATAAACATCTGCCATAAGTAGTTCATGGTATTTGGAAGAAGAAGATACCACGGACTTCAAGGACTATCGCAAAGGTTACTAATATCCTAAAGGCACTAGCAATTACTATCAACATGAAATAGGTAGAGTGAATCTCGGGTTCAGAACCCAGGAGTAGAATACCTACTACTAAGTAGCATCACGGGATGCTTTCGAGAATGATGGCCAGAATCATCACACTGGGAACACAAATCCTGGCTAATTACTAGATGATCCCCTAAGACACCTAGGGTCACAATAATATCTCCAACATATATGTCAAGGTAACGAAGTACCTCAACTCACTGATTAGTGTGGTTAATCTGGCCCATGGGAACATTGAAATGGGAAGAAAGGATTTGCAAATGCATCAGACTACTTAGAAACCTGGGATGACTCGGACAGCATAACGGCTGTAAATGCTCAAAAAGATTTGAGACATTCACAAAAATGGTGGCATAACCACTCGGAAGCACAATATCAAGATTTCGAGATCAACAATTAACATACGGAAGTAGTAGGAACTGAACTGAGACTTAAATCCAACAATCTTATAAGTCCACTGATTAGTAACACGTGATCCTAATAGAAAGAAGAGATAGCCTGGTTCTTAATCCCCGTAGAAGAGAAGATGATGACTCAGATCAGAAGGCCATGAGGTATAAGGAGTAAAAAGAGCCTTACGTTCCATCCCACAATCAATTCCCCTACATATAACTAAAGAATTTCTAGACTCAACATCGACCAGTTTGGCTTGGTAATCCTACAGGCAGTCAAGCTCTGATACCAATGCTAACAGGACCCCGACTCGATGTCACATTGATCTAGCCGGTAACACCTCATATCACTTTGCGGCCTCACGCACGGTATCCCCACGGGTGTCGCCTTACCTTTGCCCGGGACCGTTTGCGCCTTTTGGCTCACGTATATGATAGTGTCGCTAGCATCCATATGATAAGGAGCCCGGGCTGACATGACTAGTCGTAAACCCAAAGTGGCACAGACTTACAGGGACAGGCATCCATGACCCAGCTTCGAACATGTCGGTCATCAGCAAGTGGGTCCGGGCTGTAGCACTGGGCTAGCAGGACTCCGGTAAACCGGGCTGTAGCGGGCTAACAGGACTCCGGTACTCAAAGCGTGACATTTCCCCGAAGGGACAGACACAGGAACGAAGAAGGACACATGCCGGCCAGCCTAAGTGTCCCGGAGCAGTAGCAAGCTACCATGGCTCGGTGGAAACACTAGGAGACATTTCCCGGTAAGAGAGGCTACCAAGGATAAACAACTAGATGGTCAGATCCCACACGTACCAAGCATTTCAATAACATACACACAATATGCTCGATATGTGCAAATACAACATGGCATCACAACATGACTCTACAACTCAAGTAATTTATTCATTAGGCTCCGAGGAGCGAGATATTACAAACATGGGTCTCATGACCCAACACTCAGAGCATACAAATCAAAGCACAAGCGGAAGCTATCATGTCTGAGTACAGACATCTATAAATGAAAAAGGCTGAGAAGCCTGACTATCTATCAGATCCTGCCGAGGGCACAAGATCGTAGCTGAGGTATCAAGCTAAACGTCGAAGTCCACGTGGAACTACTAGTGAGACCGAAGTCTCTCTGCAAAAACATAAAGTAGGCAAACGTGAGTACAAATGTACCCAGCAAGACTTACATCAGAACTATCTACATATGCATCATTATCAACAAAGGGATGGTGGGGTTTAACTACAGCAAGCCAGCTTTGACTCGGTGGCTATCCTGAACTACGACTGCAATGTAACTCTTTTGAGGTGGCGCACACGAGTCCACATATTCACCATATCAATACACCACTATGGATCCGCTCCCGTCTCCCTACGAGAACGCCATCCATAGCACTCACGCTTATCTTGCGTATTTTAGAGTATCCACTTTCACTTGTCTATGAACTGATATAAGCAACCCAGAAGTCCTTTTCCGCGGACACGGCTATTCGAATAGATGATGTTAACCCTGCAGGGGTGTACTTCTTCATACATGTTTCCACCACTTAGCGTCTGCACACGACATGTGCTCGGCAGACTTCAAGCGAAAGCCGACGTGGGTGTAGACCACGACCTACCTAAACACTCAAGTCTCTAGTCCAGGTTTATCGCCTATTCGGGTTCCATCCATGAGGAGATCCGGCCAGAGTTTCGCTCACATCCCCAAACGATGTGAACAGGGTTCCCGAGATACCAAACGGGCATCCGGTACACCGTGCCACGTACCTACCGCATCACAGCCCACCCCTACGGTCAGCGCTGTCCACGGCCTCCAGTAAGCTACAAACACCAGAAACTACTTGCAACTCCTGGACAGAGGACTAGGGTGAATAAGAAGTCGAGCGGGGTCATATTTCAGGGCCCAATGTATGGTAGTAGCTGAATCATGGATCACAAACACAGAACTCAGTTCCTGAGGACGGCTGCAATGAGACAACCCACCATGTACTCCTACATGGCCTCTCACCGCTACCTTTACCAAATCGTGTTCACACACTTAGCTCACACACAGTAGGACATGTTCACACGCCTCTGATTCATCCCCGATGAATCAGACCTGACTCAACTCTAAGCAGTAGCAGGCATGACAAACAAGCATGAATGAGTAGGCACATCAGGGCTCAAACAACTCCTACTCATGCTAGTGGTTTTCATTTATTTACTGTGGCAATGACAGGTCATGCAAAGGATAAAGGGGTTCAGCTACCGCAGCAAGTAACAAATATGTCGTTGTTGTCCTAATGCAGTAAAAGAGAGCAGGAGCGAGAGAGTAGGATTGTATCGGAATGAACAAAGGGGTTATGCTTGCCTGGCACTTTTGAAGATAACATTGAGTCTTCATCAGTGTCAACGATCACATCATCGGTATCACGTCTATCGAGAGGGGACAATACCGGCAACACAAAAGGGAACACAATCAATGCAATGCACAATATGATGCATGATCATGACATGGCAAAATGAATGTGTTTTGGGCTAATGCAACTAGCAACAGATTAAATGAAGTTGGTTTGAATACAAAATTCAAATTCAAACTCCATATGTGATTATTCAAATGCCATTTAATTGATTTGTGCTAAACAGCAGCTATAAGTTGTTCTAACATGCATGGAAATGGTACAGATGGATTCCTTGAATTTTTCTGATAATTTTTCATATATAATTTATTAAATTTGGAGTTACGGTTAATTTTCTATGATTTATTGAAGTTTAGGGCATTTTCTGAAATTTCTGAATAATAATAAATCCAGAAAAGAATTACTGCGTCAGCATGACTTCACAGTGACGTCAGCAAGTCAACGGCGTTGTCCAGGTCAAATCTGACCTGTGGGCCCCATATGTCAGTGTCACAGGAGTTAATCCCGGTCAAACCCAGCGCTGACTTGGGTTTGACCAGGGGTGGGGCCTACTGTCAGTGGGTCAGTGGCTTAACTAAAAGTAGTTATTAACTTAACCAAAGTTAGCAGGGGCCGGGCCCACCTGTCATGGACCTAGGGGAGGTCAAACCCCTGGTCAGCCGAGGCTAACACGCCGGCGGCTCGCCGCCGGTGAAGCCCGAGACGGCGGAGGGGGTCGGAATTCCTCCTCCGGCGACCAAATGGCCGGCGGAGGGCAGCTACGCGTAGCTGGGAGTCGTCCGCATCCATTTGTGCAAACGGCAGGGGCTGAGGTGGCTCGAGCTCACCGGAACGGGGTCCGCGGCGGCGACCGGAGTTCGGGCCAGCGCGGGCACGGGGCTACGCTTAGCGAGCGAGCGAGCTGAGAGGCTGGGCGGGCTCCTGGGAGATCCACGAGCTCGAGGTCGTGCTCGGACGCGAGTTTGGTGACCTGCAACGACGGCGACGACATCGCCGGCGGAGCCGAGCTCGCGGCTCCGGTGGAAAGGCGGCTAGGGTACGGGAACGAGCGCGAGGAGGAGGGGAAATGGAAGAGTAGCTCACAGGGGTTGCAACGGTGGCCTCGGGGAGCTCGGGGAGGCACCGGAGCCGACGAATCGACGGAGGGGAGCTTCGGTGGCCGGCGACGGAACGGCGATGGTGACGGCGTTGTAGGGCTTCCGGAGGCCGTGGGTCGGTGGGGAGGAAGGAGGGGGTCGAGGCGGAGCTCCTGGGTGCATCGGCGAGGCTAGGGGTGCACGGTGGCTGCGGCAATCGGCGTCGGTGGCGGCGGCTCCGTTCGGGCCCGAGGTGCGGAGCGAGAGGGAGAGCAGGAGAAGGGGATGAGTGAGGGGGTCCAGGGGTTCGAGGCGGTGCCGAGGAGAAGGCCCGAGGCGTCGCGGTGGCGAGGGACGCAGGCAGGCAGGGAGGTGGCGTGGCGCCACGGCGCGCGCGTGCGCTGTCTCCCTCCTCTGCCTACTGGCAGAGGTAGAGGACGACTGGCACCAGGCCAGTGGGCTGGGCTGTCCACTGGGCCAGCCAGGTAAGGCCCAGGTAAGACTCTGTTTTTTTTTATATCTGTTCTGTTTTGTTTTCTTTTAATTCTTTTGCCACTGTTTTTGAAATTTAAACAAATTCAAAACAGTGCCAAATATCCTCTGAATAATTTATGTTGCTAGATGGACTTTTCCAAAAACTCATAAAATATTTCAGAGGTATTTGAAATTATATTCTAATTATATGAATATAATTCAAATTCAAATAGCTAATGATTTAAATTCAAAGTCCCAAAAATAAATCCTTAAAAATGTTCAATATTTTGGTTGGGGCCAGAACCCTTACCAAAAATTATCAAACATTTAAGAAGAGCCTTTTGGAGCAATGAATGAGATTTCTAGGGTTTTTTCCCCTCTTTTATTTAGGGTTTTGAGGCTTCCAATATTCCTCAATTGAAGTTTCAAAAATATAGACATGATGCACACATGAAGCTAGCCTAGAGCAATGCCAGAAGCTAGGGATGTGACACAAACAATGGTTTGCTAGGAAGGTGGATTAGATTCTTGACATGGAAATATGGGAGGCATGATAAACAAGTGGTAGGTAGCGCGCCATAACGATAGAGAAAATAACTAGCAAGCAAAGATAGAAGTGATATCGAGGGTAATGATCATCTTGCCTGCAATGTTCTCGGGGTTGTCTAAAGCTTGCTCCTCGTAAACGTACTCAACAGGTTCCTCATTCACGAAGTCGTCTCCCCGGCTCTACCCAAAGCAAGAACACAAGCAACGGAACAATAATTAATCCCGGTGCAATGCACAAGAAACATGACGCAAGACGTGGAATGGAATGCAAGATATGATGTGCAATGCATATGGGTACTCCAGAAGGGAAAAGGATGATCAAGGCATCAACATGGCATACCAAGCATGCCATTGAAAAGATGGAGTGATTTCGGTCGAAATCGATATAAGGATCACCGGAAACGGATGCACGGTTGCAAATGACGAGCAAAACAAGTACGATGCAAAACTGTGCTTAACAGCATCATAGCACTTAAGATGCAACAAGAAACTATGCTATAGCATTCCAAGATAGCAACAAACTCCAACATAGCAACAAAGCACATGGCAGTGAAGTACAGGTGAAGCTCTACGAATCATGAACACTGAGTTCCAGCTATAACTCACAAGAATAAGCCTAAAATAGCATGGCAAACATGCAAATGATAACAGCTTCACAGACTTGGTGAAAATACTAAACATGCTATAAACAGCATCAGGTTGCAATGTTTAGAGCTGTTAAACAACCTGCTACAGGAACATATCATGGCAAACAAAGGCATGGCATGCTAGTACTAAGGAAAAGAACAAATCACCCTTACTGAGCTTTACCCAAATACACAAAGAAAATGAGGTAGCACCCATGCAAACATGGCAAGTGATATGATCAGTTTCAGACTTAGAAGAAAAACATGACATGGCAGAAACATATTCATGATAGAAACTTTGCAAGCTCATGCCACTCACTACAAATCATTACATGGCATCACAAGGTAACCGACAACAAGAAGACACAATTATGAAGCTATAGATGGCAAGAGCAAGTTTATAGGGTGCATGGATCGCTAGCAAAACACATGCAAAAATGGACTTCATGTTAACAATCTGCCAGCAACAATATTTAGCAAAAGTAGAGCATGGTAATGACAAGCTACACTACTCCATAATTACAACCACAGGTATGAATGGATAGAGAATAACCATATGTTCAAAGCACTCTTACTGAACCTCGTCAAAATATGCATGGATCTACTTGTGGCAACAAGTTTACATAGCATCATAATGTAACAGGAAAAAGATTGCAAAAGTTACTAAGTGTCTGAAATCAGCAACATCACGAGGCCTATTTTGCATGCTTGTGCTAGTCACCACAGAGCTCATAAAAATACAAGGCTTGCACCACTTTAAAGATGGCATGGAGATTCTCCAAAAACATATAGACATCATGCTCATAGGATGCACACACAAAATGCAATGAAAATGACAAATCAGCAAGTTATGCTGGATTCCAGCAGACAACATCATGTAGCACTTTTGCAACAAATATTAGGGCATAAATATGAACAGTAACATGCATGGAAATGATACTAACATGAAGAGCATCACGAGACGAACATTTCGATATATCATATGCGCAAATCGGAGCTATGAGCATGGAGATATGGCATGTCAAAGTGGTGCACATGAGATGAAAAGTTGAGGACTTAGAAAATACTTCGACCTCCGGATCTAGGGTTTGCCAGTGCAGATCTCAAGGTTCGTCGACGCGGTAGCCGGAGCTATGGCTGGAGACGATCGGGACAGCGGCCGGAGTTGGAGGAGATGACTAGAGAGGCTTGGGGCCGCCGGATCCGGTCCGGCCTGACCGGATCCGCGGTGGGGCGACAGTGGCGATGGTCCGCGGTGTTGGCATGATGGGCAGGGCGAGGCGCGCGGTGTCGGCGACGGTCGGCGGCGGTGCGGAGATGGGCAGCAACGGCAGTGGTAAGAGGAGGCGGCGGTGGGCGGGCGGCGCTGGGCGCTAGTCGGCGGCGGACGAGCGGGCCGGGAGGGCCGGGAGGGCTCCCCGCGGGTCGTGGCGGCCTTCGGCAGTGGGGCGGCGGAGTGGCCCATGTGACATGACGGGATTCACCAGGGCGCAGCGGCGGACGAGTCCGGCATCGCCCGGACGTGTCCGGCGGCGCGGAGGAGGGTGGAGCTATGGTTTTGGACGCGAATTTGGAAGGGGGAAGGTGTTTATATAGGTAGAGGTAGCTAGGAGAGTCCAAAGGAGGTGAGGTTTTCGCCCACACGATCGTGATCCAACAACGGAGAGCATGGATGGGGTTTAGATGGGCTAGTGGTCTGTTTTGGAGGGGTGCTAGGTGCAAAGAGAGAGAGAGAGAGAGAGAGAGAGAGAGAGAGAGAGAGAGAGAGGGTTTTGCGGTTAGCCGATTAACCATTGGGGCATCAGACAACCTCCAAATGGAACCAAATTTGACAGGGGGCCTACCGGTGATGTACCAAGGCCACTCAAACAATCTTGACCCATTCCGAGAACGTTTTTCTGTCGCTCACAAAACAAGATCGGAGAGGTGCAACGGGTGCATGTTGGAGTATCGGATTCCGATACGGACAATGGGGAAAATGACCAGATGCATGAGACGAACACGAATGCAAATGAGATGCACATGATGACATGAGATGAAATGCATGACATGAAAAAAATGCAAAACGAAGACAAAAGCCCAACCACGAAGGATATAGCATATCACATAGCCGGAAATGGCAAGAGTTGGAGTTACAATTATGGAATGTTACATCCTGGGAGTTACAACTCTCCACCAATACAAGAGGATCTCGTCCCGAGATCTAGGACAGAAAGAACTTGGGATATTCAGAATGGAGGCGATCCTCGCACTACCAGGTGGCTTCACGGTCGGAACGGTGCAACCACTTAACTTTCAGGAATTTGATCGACTTGTTGCAAGTTTTCTTCTTAGTTTCTTCAAGATTAGAAACGGGATGCTCATGATAAGACAAGTCTTCTTGGAGATAAATCTCTTCGATGTTCATAGTGCGCTCAGGAATCTTCAAGCACTTGCGAAGCAGTGACACATGAAACAAATCGTGCACATTTGCAAAGTTGGACAAAAGCTCGAGTTGATAGGTGAGGTCGTTGCCAAGAAGTTGTTGCCAAGAAGTTCATAGTGTGCTCAGGCATCTTCTGTAATCAAGTCGTTGCCAAGAAGTTGGCGTTCACCAGTCTCAGACAAATTGAGAGGAGTACGACACTTTCTGCCATATAGAATTTTAAATGGGGCCTTGCCCGAACTTGCTTGCAAGCTCCTGTTCTAGGAGAACTCGACATATGGAAGACAATCTTCCCACTTCATACCGAAAGAGATGACACAAGCTCTAAGCATGTCTTCGAGGATTTGATTGACTCACTCGACTTGGCCACTTGTTTGAGGATGAAAAGCCATGCTGAAGCGGATGTTGGTGCCCATGGCCTTCTGAAAGGAGTCCTAGAACTTAGATGAAAATGCTTCCACGGCCTAAAGAGATCAGTTGCGGAATACTATGCAACGAGACAATTCTGCGGGTGTACAACTCTACCAACTGAGCTACTATGATAGATTCTTTGATTGGAAGGAAAGCCACTTTTGTAAGCTTGTCAATGAAAACAAAAATAGCATCATTCCCACGCTTGGAGTTGGGAAATCTAGAGACAAAGTACATTTTGATATGATCAAACTTCCATTCTAGAATAGCATGACGTTTGAGGAGACCAGCTAGTCGTTGGTGTTCTTCTTTCACCCTTCGACAGACATCACATTCATTCATGAATTGTGCAATCTCTTGCTTCATTCGAGTCCACCAATATGATTTCTTAAGGTCATGGTACATGTTCGAACCGCCTGGATGAATGGAAAGAAGAGAATTGTGCGCTTCGTTCATTATGACCTTCCTTAGATCACCTTTATGAACCATAGTCTTGTCCTCGAAGAATAAGGTGTCCTTGTCATCAATGCGATAGCACTTGTATTTGGGTAAGCCCTTGGCAATACCATGTTTCACTCTCTTCCCCATGGTATCAAGGAGTTGTGGCTCACGTATTTGATCTTCCAAAGTTGGAGTGACTTGAAGGTTGGCAAGTAAACCTTGAGGAACAACTCCTTGGATTGTACTCTTGACTCATTTTGACCCAACGAGTTCTCCTGAGGTTGAGGTTAGGTTGAGTGAAGATATACTTGAGGCTCTTGAGATCGGTGAAAATGTCCACTTGGCTTCCCAACAAGAGATGTCTGCACGTTATTAATGCATGGACAACTGCCGCCAACTCAAGATCATGAGTGGGGTAGTTCCTTTCGTTGGGCTTCAACTGACGAGAGGTATAGGCCCCAACTTTATTCTCTTGCATTAACACGGCACCGAGACATTGCAATGAGGCATGAGAGAAAACTTCACCAAGGTTGAAAGCAACTTTATTCTCTTTGAGAGGTATAGGCCACAACTTCATTCTCTTGCATTAACATGGCTTGGATTCATCAGGAGGAGTTAAGACAAGAGGTGAGACTAGCTTCTCTTTGAGAGTGTTGAAAGCAACATCACACTCAGGACTCCAGACATACTTGACATGCTTCTGGAGGAGGTTGGAAAGAGGCTTTGCAATCTTTGAGAAATTCTCAACGAAAATCTTCGGCAATAGCTTGCAAGACAAAGGAAACTGCGGAGCTGCTTTACATTGTGAGGAGGCTCCCAGTTCACAATTGGAGAAACCTTCTCCGGATTAAGTGTAATGCCATTGGCGGAGATGATGTGGCCAAGGTAAAGAACTTCATCAAGCCAAAACTCACATTTGGAAAACATCGCGTAGAATTCATACTCTGAGCTTGTCGAGCTCCAATCGCAAATGTTTGGCATGATCCTTCTTATTATTGGAGAACACCAAGATATCATCGAGATACACCAGGACTAATTCATTAGTGTAGGGATTGAAGATGAAGTTCATCATCCGAGAGAATGTTGGCGGGGCATTGACAAGGCCGAAATACATGACAGTGTATTCATAAGAACCAAACCTTGTTCCGAATGTTGTCTTGGGGATATCTTCTTCACGAATGCGAATCTGATGATAACCCATACGGAGGGCAAGCTTGGATAACACCTTTGCACCATTAAGTTGCTCGAATAGCTCATTGATGTTGGGAAGTGGGTACTTGTTGTTGATTGTCTTCTTGTTCAATGGACAGTAATCGACGCAAAGTCGGTCCGTGCCATCCTTCTTCAGGACAAAAAGAACACCAAAACCCCATGGAGATGAACTCGGTCTGATCAAACCCAGAAACTCTTGTTCATCGAGCTATTTCTTCAATTCCTTCTGCTCCTTTGGCCCAAGCTTGTATGGACGCTTGCAAACCGGTTCAGTACCGGGCTCAAGATCGATAACGAACTCAACTGGCTGGTGAGGAGGCATACCCGAAAGCTCTTCTAGAAAGACATCTTGGTACTCGCAAAAAACTAGAATCTAAGAAATAGCATCTAACTCGCCCTTATCATTGAGAGATAACAACTGAATGGTTTCATCACGAGCGACATATATGATCACATCCATAGAAGAGTGTGTCAACATAATCTCCCTGGCAGCATAGTCAAGGAAGGCCTTGTGCTTAGAAAGCCAATCCATGCCAAGAGTTACATCAATATCAGAGTCACTGAGAACAATTGGAGAAGCCAGAAATTTATAGAAGTCATAATCTTTCCTGGAGAAACAACTTGCATAACTTTGGACAAAACCTCTGTGTCAACATTGTGCTCCGATGCAAATGGATATGACATGAAAGAGTGCGATGCACCAGAATCAAACAATACTTTTGCAGGAATGGAGTTAACTAAAAGGTTACCCATGATCACATCTGAAGAATCCTCTAGTTGAGCTACGTTCATCATGTTCACCTTAGCATGCATGGGATTATGCTTGACCACTTCACTACTAGAAGATCTCACAGGAGGAGGAGGTGGAAGGCGCCTTTGGTTGAAGCACTTGTTTACACAGTGACCTTTCTACTAACACTTGTTGCAAATAACTTCTGAGAGCGGAGGGTGATAAGAAGATGGAGCACTTGTCCTTGGAGCTTGAGTCTGAGACTTGTTCTGATAGCCTGGGTTGGGTGGGTGGGAAGATCCATGGCCACCTTTGTTCTTCTGTTGGTAGGGCTAACGAAACGGAGGAGGCGGAGGAAGCCAGAACTTCTGTTGCTTAGCTGCCACTTGTGAGGAAGAAGAAGACTGGAATGCATCCCTAATTCTCTTCTTTAAAGCCTCACACTTGAGCTGAGCACCTTCTTGCTTGAGGGCCATGTTATAGAACTGATCGAACTGAGTAGCCTCAACAAGAATGAGAGCTAATTGCAGATCCTCTCTGAGGCCACCCCTGAAGTGATAGATCATGCTCTTTTCATCAGGAACGTCCTGCCTTGGAAAGCGAGCATGTTTCTGAAACTAGATGTTGTTTGATACATGAACATGCTTCCTTGCTTGAGATTGCGGAATTCCTCATGCTTGATCTCAGCAACACTTGTTTGAATGTGGTGTGCTTTAAAGTCCCGACATAAGTCATCCCACATAATCACTCGACCTCCTCTGGAATCTTTGTATTGTTGATAGCAATCAACTTCTTGGTCCTTGAGCTGAAAAGAAGCGAACTTGACGTAGTTCTCAGGCCTGACATTGCCACATTCAAAATGCTTGCTGATGGCCACGAGCCAATCCTCGGCGTCCGTGGCCTCGACACGGTTGCTGAAAGACTTTGGCTGATTTGCATGGAATTGGTTGAGGGTAGCAAACTAAGGATGTTTGTTGAATTGACCTTGACCTTGGTTCCCTTGGTTTCCTTGACCTTGGTTGCTTTCTTGGAAGAGTTGCAAAAGCATCTGCGTGTTGGCGTTGGTGGCTGCCATGACAGCTTCGCATGCCTCCGAAGGCGGAGGAGGTGGCAGAGGTGGAGGGTTCGCCTGATCTCCATCATGACGTTGCGGATTCAGACGCGTTGGAGGAGCCATCCTGAAGAGGGTGATATCCGTTAGAACCATGATAGACAGATAGACAAGCTGGATCAATGGATAGAAATTGCAACATATAGTCTTCACAATAAACATTCGAACAGAGAATGAAATAATGAATTCCAAAGTTAACAATACACGACCATTAAGGTGAGACGCCACTTAGATAAATGTTGATGAAAGAAACAACAAGGTACAACTGGAACAAATAAGTGGTAAGGATCGCCCAATCACATACCAATTATCTGTCGGAAGAAATACTAAGAGCTACTTGAATTCCCACATATAAACTGCCGAAACTTTCACACAACTAACAAGCCCTACGCTCCAACTATATCCATCCATCAACACATAACCAAGAAAACATCGAAAACTGTGTACCTCAACCTTTGAAAAGCATCCGTTATACAAGCTATGGAAATACTCCTGAACTCCCTCCCCAGTACTGGGTGGCGTCGAGGTTATCTCACCACTAGCTGCATAAAAGAGATTTTTTATGTCGGCGAACTTAGGTATTCCAGAACTGCAACCATAAAATTATGACGAGAACACCTCGGAGCTCAACTCCCCGGGACACTGCCACAACCCGTAAATGTCAGGAGGCACCTAGAACAATGTTCTCCTCACAAGAATATCAGAAAGATTCCAAGATACCCGCGTGATCCTATTTTTTTCATGAAATTGAGGATAGGAAAGTCAAAACATCTACGTCAGGAAGGCCTCACCAGAACAACGAAGGGGACTGAGGAGTAAAAAGAATCCTACTCTCTGATAGATAAAATCCTAAGAATCAAAACATTTTGTTCTATGCTCAACAACGTCAGCGATTCAATCAAGCAGGGGGCTCCTAAGTCTGGGATGGCTCTGATTACCAACTTGTAACGCCCAAGATGCGGCTATATCTCCCACGTGTAGAGGCAAAACATAGAGGCATAACCGCATGTTGGTTTTGTCGCAAGAAGGGTCATCTTCACACAACCCCATGTAATGAACAAGAAAATAATAATAGGTAGTTGGCTTACAATCGCCACATCACACAAGGATCAAATAATTCATACATCATTCAGAGTACACACATAGTATGACTACAGAGAAATACAAATGAAAAGAAGAAAACCCCAAAAGCTAGATCCCCGATCGTCCCAACTAGGCACCAGTACTTATCATCCGAAAAAGAAAGGTAGTAACGGCCAAGGTCCTCGTCAAACTCCCACTTGAGTTTGGTAGCCTCACCTGCACTGGTATCATTAGCACCTGCAACTGTTTTGGTAGTATTTGTGAGTCACAAGGACTTAGCAATCTCAAAACCCACGAGATCAAGACTATTTAAGCTTATGGGTAGGATGTGGTTATGAGGTGGAGTTGCAGCAAGCGCTAAACATGTATGGTGGCTAGCATATGAGTACAAGAGTAAGATGAGAAACTACACAGCAGTCGTAAGACTAGAAGCGATCAAGAAGTGATCCTAAACTCCTTACGATCATGCATAACCCAACCATGTTCACTTCCCGGACTCCGCCGAAAAGAGACCATCATGGCTACACAGGTGGTTGATTCATTTTAATTAAGTCAAGTGTCAAGTTCTCTATAACCGGATATTAACAAATTCCCATCTGCCACATAAAAGCGGGAACGGCTCTTGAAACTTTATACCCTACCGGGGTGTCCCAACTTAGCCCATCAGAAGCTCTCACGGTCAACAAAGGATATTCCTTCTCCCGGAAAGACCCGATCAATCTCGGAATCCCAGTTACAAGACATTTTGACAATGGTAAAACAAGACTAGCAAGACCGCCCGAATGTGCCGACAAATCCCGATAGGAGCTGCACATATCTTGTTCTCAGGGCACACCGGATAAGACATCCTACGAGTAAAACCAACCCTCAAGTTTCCCCGAGGTGGCCCCGCAGTCTACTCGGTTCGGACCAACAGTAAGAGGAGCACTAGTCCAGGGGGCTGAATAAAGATGATCCTTGGGTTAATTCTCCCTAGGCAAAATTTTAGGTTGTTATTAGGCAAATGTTAAACCAAGGTTGGGCCTTGCTGGAGGAGTTTTATTCAAAGAGAATTGTCAAGGGGGTCCCATAACCCCAGCCGTGCAAGGAACACAAAATGAAGGAACATAACACCAGTATGACAGAAACTAAGGCGACAAGAGTGGAACAAAACAACGAGCAAATGACCAAGCCTTCCACCCTTTGCCAAGTATGTATATGAATTAAATAAAATAAGATATATTGTGATATCCCAACATATCCATGTTCCAACATGGAACAACCTGCAAGACACCTGCAACTAGCAATGCTATAAGAGGGGCTGAGCAAAAGCGGTAACTTAGCCAACCAACGGTTTGCTAGGAAGGTGGATTACTGTGACGCCCCAAGACCGATGCTCTAGTAGCCATCCATTTATTTTCGTTATCGTCGTGTGTTTCATATGTTTGTTTCCATGATCATGATGAGTGTCATTGTCATATTAATGTTCATCTTTTGTTATATTGCATTGTGTCATCCATGTCGTTGCTATGGTCATCTTGCTTGTTATATGATATCCCTTTTGTCATTTTTTTCATCATGATTATCTTGTGGGTTTGCATTCTTCATATTGATATGTTGTTGGTGCGCTCTCCTTATTCCCCTCCTCGTACGGTTGTTTGCATCATCATCTTTTCATCAAGACCTTTCTCCACGTGGAAACCTGATCACTTCTTCCTTTCTTTCAAATCTTGGCTTTCATGCCAAGTGACATTGTTTGTGCCTCCATTAATGTTCATTTATTTCTTGATGATCATACTCCATGCCTTATACCTATTTACCAAATTTGACTTCAATTGGACTTGATTTGGTTGGGTTCAAAAATGCCTCAAGTTTGAATTTAATTCAAACTTGAATTATTTTTCAACCTCTAAAAATATCCAACTCAATTTATTCAAGTACTATATAAATTCTGGAGCCCATGGGTATATTCATTTCTTCCTCACCACTCTCCTATCCCTCTGTGCATTTGCTCTTTTATTTCCATTTCAAAGAAATAGAAAAACAACAACAGTAGGAGCAGCCTAGCGCAGCAGCAGCCCGGCCCAGCTCTCCTTCCGCAGCCTCCTTTCACTCTCCCGTGGTCAATACACGCTGGACACCCGTCCAGGCCCCACCTGCAGCCTCTCCTTCCCCTGTTTTTCTTCCTCCTCCCGATCCCTTTTCTCTCACAGTAAAACTTCAAGAGAGGGGGCACATGGCCACCGTGGCCAAACCGCGCCAACACCTCCCTCCTATAAAACCTCCAGTCAAGCCCTAGGGTTTCCTTCTTCCTCTTCTCCCTCTTCTCTGCCGTTGCCGCGTAGGCAAGAGGCACCCATGGGACCTGCTGCCTCACCTCCTGATGCCATGCCCGGGACGAGCCGGAGCCCTTCTCCGGCGTAGCCCGCCCCGCCAGTTCCCCTCCTTCCTCGCGGACCTTTGCGGCACCTCTATGACCCCGTTCCATGGTGATCCAAGGCCGGAGACGACAAGTTCCTCGACGTCCTCTTCCTCTGCTTCGTCTTCTTCATGGTCTAGAGTAACGCCAAGTTCAGCGAGCCCTATCATCCCTCCATCGTCTACGCCCCCCTCGTCGTGTTCCTCGAGCCCATGGTGAGCAGCCGCTCCTCCCCGATTCTTCCCTGGCTTGAACCCATACCGTAGCCTTCGTTTCGCTCTTGACCGAGGCCACGGCCATGACGGCCAGGAGTAGCAGCTCGGCCTACGCACATGCGTGCAAGGGAGCGTCCACACCGCGTTCATCGCACTTGCATCCTTCACGCCGCTGAACGAATGCACCGCAGCATATCGGCTCGCCCGCAAGCCATTCCTATCTGCCCAACCCTTGCCGCCGCCGCATCTCCATGTCGTGCTGCGCCCGAGATGAGCAGGGCCTCGTGCTCTAGCCAATCTCCCGTAGCTGCTCCGCACGCACACATCCATACACCATTCCCGCAGGCCCGCCGGTGCTCTACATCATGAGCCGCCGCCTCCAAGTTCGTCAATGCCAGCTCCATTGATCTCTGTGCAGCCATGGCCAAAGGTTCGGCATTCAACTTTTGACTCAAGTAGAGTCAGGCGCACTGATTTTCACAAGTGCACATCCAGCGCAGTGGTCAGCGACTTCTCCGCATACCGAGAGGTCCTGGGATCAAATCCCATGGAGCCTGAATTCCTTTTCCCCCTGTGTATTGTTTTTTTCCTTCCAATAGTGCACACACAGCCACTTGGGCCTCATTCACTCTCGGGTCGCTGCATCGTATTGCTTCTGGCCCGCGTATGTGTTTTTTTTTCTGGTTTGTGATTTTAGCATTTTCCAGTGCATGCATATTTACAGGAAATGCCACTGTTTTGTATTATTAATAACTAAATATGCATGCCTCCAAATTAGACAAACTATATATGTAAAATGCTTAGAAATTTATCTAATTTCACAATATTCAACTTTCATCCATGATAAAATATTTAAAATAGTTGTTTGTATTATTTTGCATAAATTATGAAAGGAAAATAAACTTGGACAGGAAAAAAGAGATAGGGAAAGGAGAATAAAAATAGAAGTAAAACACATAAAAAATTGGAAAAATGGGCCAACACATTATATGTTGTCCTATGCAAAACTATGACTATTTCTTGCCCTTTGCGGAAAATAGAATTTCCTAGCTGCGTGAGCTAAAAATTAGGTGGGCTGGCTTCGCTGGGCCACAGCGCGCGGCCCATGTATGAAAATTATTTTTCTAGCGGACAAGGGCATTAGAATTTAGTACCACCTCGGGTAGAAAAAATTCTTTCGGTGCTGAATGGATGAAAAAATTGGCGAAACGCACCTTCCTTTATTAGTAGGTATAGATAAATGACATGCTAAATAACTGTAGCTCCAAACTTAATAAACTTTATAAGTAAATGGGGTGGAAATTCATAGTTTAACATGGTGCACTCATCTTGCATGTTTAGCAACTCTAAAATAAGGTTTAGGGTAGAACAGTACCAAATTCAAAACATGCACATGGGGATTTTCTGCATTTGTTGTTTGTTATATCCAAACTCATTTAATCTTGTCTAGATAGGTAGTTTTCATATGCTTCACCTCTTGCATGTTTAACAACATTTAACATTGTTGAGTACCTAATCGGAAGTGAACTAAATAAGTCATGTGCTGTTTCGTCAATATGCAACTCGTTGCATATTGAGCTCCACCTAACTTGTAGTATTGTTTATTGCACTTTTCCTTGCCATGCCATGCCTCTTTAAACCGGACATGCATCATACTTGGTTGTGCATCACGCCATGTTTATCTGATGGTTGTTTACTATGTTGCTTGCTTCTTTCCGGGTTGCTTCTCTCGTTAGCTTCGCTTTCGTTCCAGAGTTGTGAGGATTCGTTCGACTACATTGGGTCGTCTACTTCTTGGACTCATTCTTCTTCCTTGCGGGATCTCAAGAAGGATGACCATACCCTCGATATCAGTTCTATCTTTGCTTGCTAGTTGTTTGCTCTATCGCAATTTCCCGCTACCTACCACTTGTTTATCAAGCCCCCCAAATTGCCATGATAGCCTCTAAACTTTTTCAACCATCCTAGCAAACTGTTGTTTGCCTATGTTACCGCTTTTGCTCGGCCCCTCTTATAGCGTTGCTACTTGTAGGTGACGTTGAAGTTTGTTCCATGTTGGAACATCGATATGTTGGGGTATCACAATATCTCTTATTTAATTAATGCATCTATATACTTGGTAAAGGGTGGAAGGCTCGGCCTTATGCCTGGTGTTTTGTTCCACTCTTGCCGCCCTAGTTTCCATCATACCGGTGCTATGTTCCTTGATTTTGCGTTCCTTACGCGGTTGGGTGTTATGGGAACCCCATGACAGTTTGCTTCGAATAAAACTCCTCCAGCAAGGCCCAACCTTGGTTTTAACATTTGCCACCACCACCTATTACTTTTCCCTTGGGACTCACGTTCCCGAGGGTCACCTTTGTTTTAACCCCCCCCCCCCGAGCTAGTGCTTCTCTAAGTGTCGGTCCCAACCGGGCAGCCTACGGGGCCACCTCGAGGAAACTTGAGGGCTGGTTTTACTCGTAGCTTGACCTATCCGGTGTGCCCTGAGAACGAGATATGTGCAGATCCTATCAGGATTTGTCGGCACATTCGGACGGCTTTGCTGGTCTTGTTTTACCATTGTCGAAATGTCTTGTAACCGGGATTCCGAGACTGATCGGGTCTTTCCAGGAGAAGGAATATCCTTCGTTGACCGTGAGAGCTTGTGATGGGCTAAGTTGGGACACCCCTGCAGGGTATAAACTTTCGAGAGCCATACCCACGGTTATGTGGCTGATGGGAATTTGTTAATGTCCGGTTGTAGAGAACTTGACACTTGACTTAATTAAAATGCATCAACCGTGTGTGTAGCCGTGATGGTCTCTTTTCGGCGGAGTCCGGGAAGTGAACACGGTCTTGTGTTATGCTTGAACGTAAGTAGTTTCAGGATCACTTCTAGCTTCTCGACCGTCGCGTTGCTTCTCTTCCCGCTCTTATTTGCGTATGTTAGCCACCATATATGCTTAGTGCTTGCTGCAGCTCCACCTCATTACCTTATCCTACCCATAAGCTTAAATAGTCTTGATCTCGCGGGTGTAAGATTGCTGAGTCCTCGTGACTCACAGATACTTCCAAACAGTTGCAGGTGCAGATGATACCAGTGCAGGTGACACAACCGAGCTAAAGTGGGAGCTCGATGAAGATCTTGATCGTTATTTTGTGTCTTTTCTAGTTGATCAGTAGCGGAGCCCAGTTGGGACGATCGGGGATCTAGCATTTGGGGTTGTCTTCTTTTATTTTTGTTCTGTAGTCGGACCTTGATTGTACTTTGGAATATGTATGTTTAACTTGTTATTTGTGTGAAGTGGCGATTGTAAGCCAACTCTTTATCCCTTTCTTATTCATTACATGGGATTGTGTGAAGATTACCCCTCTTGCGACAAAATCACCATGCGGTTATGCCTCTAAGTCGTGTCTCGAGACGTGGGAGATATAGCCGCATATACAAAATCACCTTGTTATAAGTTGGTATCAGAGCCATCCCCGACTTAGGAGCCCCCTGCTTTATCGAATCACTGACATTGCTGAGTCTTGAACAAAATGTTTTGAGTCTTGCGATTATATATATCAGAGAGTAGGATTCATTTTACTCCTCTGTCCCTTCGCCGCTCTAGTGAGGCCTTGATACGTCTCCAACGTATCTATAATTTTTTATTGCTCCATGCTATATTATCTACTGTTTTGGACATTATTGGGCTTTATTATCCATTTTTATATTATTTTTGGGACTAACCTATTAACCGGAGGCCCAGCCCAGAATTGTTGTTTTTTGCCTATTTTAGGGTTTCGAAGAAAAGGAATATCAAACGGAGTCCAAACGGAATGAAACCTTCGGGAACATGATTTTTGGAACGAACAAGATAGAGGAGACTTGGACCCTACGTCAAGAAATAAAGGAGGAAGCCACGAGGTAGGGGGCACGCCTACCCCCCCCCCCAGGCGCGCCCTCCTCCCTCGTGGGCCCCCTGTTGCTCCATCGACGTACTCCTTCCTCCTATATATACCTACGTACCCCCAAACGATCAGATCCGGAGCCAAAACCCTAATTCCAACGCTGCAACTTCCTGTATCCACGAGATCCAATGTTCGGGCCTGTTCCGGAGCTCCGCCGGAGGGGGCATCCATCACGGAGGGCTTCTACATCAACACCATAGCCTCTCCGATGAAGTGTGAGTAGTTTACCTCAGAACTTCGGGTCCATAGTTATTAGCTAGATGGCTTCTTCTCTCTTTTTGGATCTCAATACAATGTTCCCCCCTCTCTTGTGGAGATTTATTCGATGTAATCTTCTTTTTGTGGTGTGTTTGTTGAGATCGATGAATTATGGGTTTATGATCAAGATTATCTATGAACAATATTTGAAACTTCTCTGAATTCTTTTATGTATGATTGGTTATCTTTGCAAGTCTATTTGAATTATCAATTTAGTTTGGCATACTAGATTGATCTTTCTTGCAATGGGAGAAGTGCTTAGCTTTGGGTTCAATCTTGCGGTGTCCTTTCCCAGTGACAGTAGGGGCAGCAAGGCACGTATTGTATTGTTGCCATCGAGGATAACAAGATGGAGTTTTTATCATATTGCATGAATTTATCCCTCTACATCATGTCATCTTGCTTAAGGCGTTACTCTGTTTTCATGAACTTAATACTCTAGATCTATGCTGGATAGCGGTCGATGAGTGGAGTAATAGTAGTAGATGTAGGCAGGAGTCGGTCTACTTGTCTCGGACGTGATGCCTATATACATGACCATACCTAGATATTCTCATAACTATGCTCAACAGTAATTCGTTCACCCACCGTAAAATACTTATGCTCTTGAGAGAAGCCACTAGTGAAACCTATGGCCCTCGGGTCTATCTTCATCATATTAATCTTCCAATACTTAGTTATTTCCTTTGCTATTATTTTACTTTGCATCCCTATCACAAAAATACCAAAAATATTATTATATCATATCTATCAGATCTCACTCTCGTAAGTGACCGTGAAGGGATTGACAACCCCTTATCGCGTTGGTTGCGAGGAGCTATTTGTTTTGTGCAGGTATGAGGGACTCACGCGTAGCCTCCTACTGGATTGATACCTTGGTTGTCAAAAACTGAGGGAAATACTTACGCTACTTTGCTGCATCATCCTTTCCTCTTCAAGGAAATCCAACGCAATGCTCAAGAGGTAGCAAGAAGAATTTCTGGCGCCGTTGCCGGGGAGTCTATGCAAAAGTCAACATACCAAGTACCCATCACAACCCTTATCTCCCGCATTACATTATTTGCCATTTGCCTCTCGTTTTCCTCTCCCCCACTTCACCCTTGCCATTTTATTCCCCCCCTCTCTCTCTCTATCCTCCCTCTCTTTTCTGTTCGCCTCTTTACCGTTTGCTTGTCACCATGGTGAGTCCTCTTTCTTCTCCGTTGTCTCCCGAGAATGAAATTCTGAATTTTAAGCAAAGGGAGGGAGGAAATCTAAAAGACGCTTGGTATAGAATTTGTTATGCTCAAAATAGATCTACTAGACAGCAATCTACTTCCGTTCTTCTTCGCAATTTTTATGTAGGCTCTACTCCTTGGGACAGATATATCCTTGATACCATTACCAGAGGGAACTTCTTGGGTAGCCATACTTTTGATTCTTATAATGCTAGGATAGATTTGTTTGGCTCAGCACCTCTTTTGGTTAATGGAACTATGTTAACTTTGGAGCATGTAATGCAAAGACTTGAAATTATTGAGAATAAGGTTGCTACAGTAGAGTTAATTGAAAATTTAGATAAAAATATCCACAACCAAATGACCCAATATGGATCTAAAGTAGGAGTAACTTTGAAAAAAATTAAAGAGAAGGAACCTATAGTTAATGAAAGAATAAATCGTGATTCCACTTGAATCGATAAACTTGAGGGTATTATTACCAACTTGGGAACCGCTTTTTCTGCCGTAAAGAATACTCCAAGTCGTCCCACTAAAATTTCCAATCTTATGTATGTTCCTAAAAATTAGGGTGAATCCTCTAGTAAGGAAACTGCGGATCTCAAATCAATAAGTATTCATCCTAATCTTTTTGCTATCATTAAGGAACCATTTGCTACTAATGATTTTTTCGATCTTGTGCCTAAAAGTTTGATAATCAATAAAAATAAAGAAATTCCTAAGAATTGTAGATGCCTTATTGAAGAATTACCTACCAAAGACAGCAATGCCTAGATCTATCCTTGCTTTTTATGCCTAGCTAGGGGCGTTAAACGATAGCGCTTGTTGGGAGGCAACCCAATTTTATTTTTATTCCTTGCTTTTTGCTCCTGTTTAGTAATAAATAATTTCTATAGCCTCTGTTTTGGTTGTGTTTTTTGTGTTTAATTAGTGTTTGTGCCAAGTAGAACCGTTGGGAAGACTTGGGGAAAGTCTTGATATCTTGCTGTAAAAAGCAGAAACTTTAGCGCTCATGAGAGGTGCTGCATTTTTATTTGGAAAGTGATATTTAGTTAATTCTTTTTGAAGATTATTAATAGATAAATTCCTCACGTCCAGGAATTTATTTTAGAATTTTTGGGGTTCCAGATCTTGAGCTAGCTACAGATTACTACAGACAGTTCTGTTTTTGACAGATTCTGTTTTTCGTGTGTTGTTTGCTTATTTTGATGAATCTATGGCTAGTAAAATAGTTTATAAACCATAGAGAAGTTGGAATACAGTAGGTTTAACACCAATATAAATAAAGAATGAGTTCATTATAGTAACTTGAAGTGGTCTTTTGTTTTCTTTCGCTAACGGAGCTCATGAGATTTTCTACTTTAAGATTTGTGTTGTGAAGTTTTCAAGTTTTGGGTAAAGATTTGATGGATTATAGAACAAGGAGTGGCAAGAGCCTAAGCTTGGGGACACCCATGGAACCCCCAGGTAATCTAAGGACACCTAAAAGCCAATGCTTGGGGATACCCCGGAAGGCATCCCCTCTTTCGTCTACTTCTATCGGTAACTTTACTTGGAGCTATATTTTTATTCACCACATGATATGTGTTTTTCTTGGAGCGTCTTGTATGATTTGAGTCTTTTCTTTTTAGTTTACCACAATCATCCTTACTGTACACACCTTTTGAGAGAGCCATACAAGGTTTGGAATTTGTTAGAATTCTCTATGTGCTTCACTTATATATTTTGAGTTATATAGTTTTGCTCGAGTACTTCACTTATATCTTTTAGAGCATGGTGGTGGATTTGTTTTATAGAAACTATTGATCTCTCATGGTTCACTTAGATTATTTTGAGAGTCTTAAATAGCATGGTAATTTGCTTAAATAATCCTAATATGCTAGGTATTCAAAATTAGTAATTTTTTTCTTATGAGTGTTTTGAATACTAAGAGAAGTTTGATGCTTGATGATTGTTTTGAGATATGGAGGTAATAATATCAAAGTCGTGCTAGTTGAGTAGTTGTGAATTTGAGAAATGCTTTTGTTGAAGTTTGCAAGTCCTGTATCATGCATGTATGGTAAATGTTATGTAACAAATTTGAAACTTTAGGTGTTCTTTGATTGTCCTCCTTATGAGTGGCAGTCGGGGTCAAGCGATGGTCTTTTCCTACCAATCTATCCCCCTAGGAGCATGCGCGTAGTGCTTGGTTTTTGATGACTTGTAGATTTTTGCAAAAAGTATGTGAGTTCTTTATGACTAATGTTGAGTCCATGGATTATACACACTCTCACCCTTCCATCATTGCTAGCTTCTTCGGTACCATGCATTGCCCTTTCTCACATTGAGAGTTGGTGCAAACTTCGTCAGTGCATGCAAACCCCGTGATATGATACGCTCTTTCACACATAAACCTCCTTGTATCTTCCTCAAAACAGCCACCATACCTACCTATTATGGCATTTCCATAGACATTCCGAGATATATTGCCATGCAACTTTCCACCATTCCGTTTATCATGGAACATTCATCATTGTCATATTGCTTAGCATGATCATGTTGTTGACATAGTATTTGTGGCAAAGCCACCGTTCACAATTCTTTCATACATGTCAATCTTGGTTCATTGCATCCCAGTACACCGCTGGAGGCATTCATATAGAGTCATCTTTTGTTCTAGCATCGAGTTGTAATTATTGAGTTGTAAATTTATAGAAGTGTGATGATCATCATTTTCTAGAGCATTGTCCCAAGTGATGAATCTAAAAAAAAGAAAGGCCATAAAAAAGAGAAGGCCCAAAAAAAGGGGGACAATGCTACTATCCTTTGCCACACTCGTGCTTCAAAGTAGCACCATAATCTTCATGATAGAGAGTCTTTTGTTTTAGTCACTTTCATATACTAGTGGGAATCTTTCATTATGGATCTTGGCTTGTATATTCCAACAATGGGCCTCCTCAAGTGCCCTAGGTCTTCATGAGCAAGCAAGTTGGATGCACACCCACTTAGTTTCTTTTGTTGAGCTTTCATACATTTATAGCTCTAGTGCATCCGTTGCATGGCAATCCCTACTCCTTGCATTAACATCAATCGATGGGCATCTCCATAGCCCATTGATTAGCCTCGTTGATGTGAGACTTTCTCCTTTTTGTCTTCTCCACATAACCCCCATCATATTCTATTCCACCCATAGTGCTATGTACATGGCTCGCGCTCATATATTGCGTGAAAGTTTATAGGTTTGAGATTACTAAAGTATGAAACAATTGCTTGGCTTGTCATCGGGGTTGTGCATGATGTGAGCATTCTTGTGTGACGAAAATGGAGCATGACTAAACTATATGATTTTGTAGGGATGAACTTTCTTTGGCCATGTTATTTTGAGAAGACATAATTGCTTAGTTAGTATGCTTCAAGTATTATTATTTTTATGTCAATATGAACTTTTATCTTGAATCTTTCGAATCTGAATATTCATACCACAATTAAGAAGAATTACATTAAAATTATGCCAAGTAGCACTCCGCATCAAAAATTATATTTTTTATCATTTACCTACTCGAGGACGAGAATAAATTAAGCTCGGGGATGCTTGATAAGTCTCCAATGCATCTATAATTTTTGATTGCTCCATGCTATATTATGTACTGTTTTGGACATTATTGGTCTGTATTATCCACTTTTATATAATTTTTGGGACTAACCTATTAACCGGAGGGCCACCCCAGAATTGCTTCTTTTTTGCCTATTTTAGGGCTTCGAATAAAAGGAATATCAAACGGAGTCCAGACAGAATGAAACCTTCGGGACCGTGATTTTTGGAACGAACAAGATCCAGGAGACTTGGACCCTACGTCAAGAACTAAAGGAGGAAGCCACAAGGTAGGGGGGCGCGTCTACCCCCCCCCCCTGCAAGCGCGCCCTCCACCCTCATGGGCCCCCTGTTGCTCCACCGACGTACTCCTTCCTCCTATATATATACCTACGTGCCCACCAACGATCAGATACAGAGCCAAAACCCTAATTCCACCACCGCAACTTTCTGTATCCACGACATCCCATCTTAGGGCCTGTTCCGGAGCTCCGCCGGAGGGGGACTCCATCACGGAGGGCTTCTACATCAACACCATAGCCTCTCCGATGAAGTGTGAGTAGTTTACCTCAGACCTTCGGTCCATAGTTATTAGCTAGATGGCTTCTTCTCTCTTTCTGGATCTCAATACAATGTTCTCCCCCTCTCTTGTGGAGATCTATTCGATGTAATCTTCTTTTGCGGTGTGTTTGTTGAGACCGATGAATTGTGGGTTTATGATCAAGATTATCTATGAACAATATATGAATCTTCTCTGAATTCTTTTATGTATGATTTGTTATCTTTGCAAGTCTCTTTGAATTATCAGTTTGGTTTGCCCTACTAGATTGATATTTCTTGCAATGGGAGAAGTGCTTAGTTTGGGTTCAATCTTGCGGTGTCCTTTCCCAGTGACAGTAGGGGCAGCAAGGCATGTATTGTATTGTTGCCATCGAGGATAACAAGATGGGGTTTTTATCATATTGCATGAATTTATCCCTCTACATCATGTCATCTTGCTTAAGGCGTTACTCTGTTTTCATGAACTTAATACTCTAGATGCATGCTGGATAGCGGATGATGAGTGGAGTTATAGTAGTAGATGCAGGCAGGAGTCGGTCTACTTGTCTCGGACGTGATTGTGACGCCCCGAGACTGATGCGCCAGGTGTCTCCCAGTTGTTCTTCGTCATTGCCATGTCATTTGCTCACGTTTTGCATCTTGTCATGTCATCATGTGCATTGCATGATCATGTTTTCAAAACGTGCATCTGTCCCGGTCTCCCAGTTCCTTTCGTTGTCCGTTCTGAGCCCAGACACACTTGCACGCGCCCGCGGCACGTCCGAAATATTATTTTATAAGCGGCCGGAAAATGTTCTCAGAATGGGATGAAAGTTGACGCGCGGTGTTGTTTGTTGTCAGTAGGCCGCATGCCAAGTTTCATCGCATTCGGAGTCCGTTTGACGCCCCAACGGATAACTATAGCGGCAGTATAGCCGGTCTTTTCGTCGGACGTTTTCGGTCTCCGGAAACCGTGTCGGGCTGCATCTCTCCCCTCTTCTCTCAGACCAACCCTCTCTCCACAGTCCACCTAGGTCCATGCCTACCCCTCTTCGTGCCCAGAGCCGTCCGATGTGTTCGCACGGTCCGAAAACCCCTCTTTGCTCAGAGCATAAACCCCCTCGCGTGCGTGTCCGAAACATCCCCGGATTCAGATCATCCCCAAACATCTGCAAAACATCACCATTGGAGGGACGAGATAGCCCCTAACCAAATCCGGAGGCGTATATATAAACTAGTCCAACCCTAATCTTTAGGAGGTTTGTCCCATCAGTCTCGTCCCCGCCGCGAGACATCCACCCACTCGCCTCCCACCTTGGGATCCTCCCAGATCCAGTCGAACCAACCACCTGCAACCATCTCCCTCCTTGTTTCATCCTCGACCCCATCCTCTCACCACCACCATCTACCTCCTTGTCCCATCAGCCTACCAATGACCTCCTCCTTCCTCTGGCCGTAGCCAGCTGCCTTCCGCAGAACCAGCATCTCGCAGGAGCCTGCAGATGAGCGCCTCCCTTATTGGCTCTGTTCTTCGCTTGCTCCCTTCTTCTAATCTCTCTCCCTCATTATTTTGAACAGGAGCTCCCGCCGTTGCGCCATGGATGGCCTCGACCTCCATCGTCCCGCTTCAAGCCCCGGCCTTCTCCTCCTCCGCTCGGCCTCATCTCCTTGGCCCCACCGCCGACCAGACCCGCGGCTGTCCTGCGTCGCCTTGTGTTCTTTGTCCGTACCTCGCCGTCGGAATCCTGCTGCTAGCTCCGCCTAACGCCATGGCCGACGACCTCCTCAACTCCAGTCCGCCCCGCCGCCTCCGCTCGCGGTTCCGGCGAGTCCCAGTCGTATCGTGCCGCCTCCGCTCCTCCCTGTCATCGCCTGGCGCCGCCAAGTACCCCTGCCTGGCCTGCAAGCCCCATGGCACTGCGTCCTCTGCTTCCATCGAGAGAGAGGACGACCACATTGACCTTTCCCCGATCGAACCCAGCTGGCCGGCCCAGCGCGCCCTACCGGCCACTTCCTGTCCTCAGATCTGGGCCAAGCCCGCTGGGTGAGCAGCCCCAGTGCCTGCTCCTGTTGGGCCTTTGCATAGTTTTGGCCCGACTCATGTTTTTTCCCATGGAGTGATTTATCTTTTTATCCAGGAGTTTACTGATTTGCAGAAAACCCCTCCTTCTTCATGCATATAATAACTTAATAACCACGCATGATATGTAAAAACTTCAAATATGAGAAATGCTTAGAATTGCATCTAGATTCATAATATCAAACTTTCATGCATGTTTGAACTGTTTAAAATGTTGTTTATCTAATTTTGCTTAAATGCCATGCTAAAATGATTTAATTCATAACTAAATAAACCGTAGCTCGGATTTAAATCATATTTATATGTAAATGGGGCAGAAAAATGCCTAGTTTAACATGGTGGCTTTACTTTGCATGTTTAACAACTCTAATATATGGTTTAGCGTAGAACAGGACCAATCCTAAGATATGCACATGAGGAGTTTCCGGATTTGTTGTTTGTTGTTCCAGCCTCATTTAAACTTGCCTAGACAGGTAGTTTTCTTTTGCTTCACCTCTTGCCATGCTAACCAACATTTAATATTGTTGGGTTCCTAAATGAGAGAGAACTAAACAAGTCACGTGGTGTTTCGTCAATATGCAATGGAGTTGCATATTGAGCTCCACTTAATTTGTAAGATTGTTTGTGCATATTTCCATGCCGTGCATCCTTAAAACGGACATGCATCATACTTGGTTGTGCATCATGACATGTTTATGTGATGGTTGTTTACTATGTTGTTTTCTTCTTTCCGGTGTTGCTTCTTCGGGTTAGTTCCGATAACGTTGCGTTTGTGAGGATCCGTTCGACTACATCTGTTTCCCTTCTTCATGGAATCGTTCTTCTTCCTTGCGAGATCTCAGGCAAGATGACCATACCCTCGAAATCACTTCTATCTTTGCTTGCTAGTTGCTCGCTCTATTGCTATGTCGCGATACCTACCACTTGTTATATCATGCCTCCCATATTGCCATTTCAAGCCTCTAACCCACCTTGTCCTAGCAAACCGTTGTTTGGCTATGTTACCGCTTTGCTCAGCCCCTCTTATTGCGTTGTTATTTGCAGGTGAAGATGAAGTTTGTTCTATGTTGGAACATGGATATGTTGGGATATCACAATATCTCTTATATTAATTAATGCATCTATATACTTCGTAAAGGGTGGAAGGCTCAGCCTTATGCCTGCTGTTTCGTTCCACTCTTGCCGCCCTAGTTTCCGTCAAACCGGTGTTATGTTCCTTGATTTTGCGTTCCTTACACGGTTGGGTGTTATGGGGACCCCTTGACAGTTCGCTTTGAATATAACTCCTCCAGCAAGGCCCAACCTTGGTTTTACGATTTGCCTCACCACCACCTACCATTCACTCTGGTCGCCCAACCCGAGGGTCACCTTTATTTTAGCCCCCCCCCCCGAGCCAGTGCTTGTCTAAGTGTTAGTCTGAGCAGAGCTTCCTGCGGGGCCACTTCGGGAAAATTTGAGGTTTGGTTTTACTCGTAGCTAGTCTCATCCGGTGTTGCCCTGAGAACGAGATACATGCGACTCCTATCGGGATTGTCGGCACATCAGGTTGTCTTGCTGGTCTTGTTTTACCATTGTCGAAATGTCTTGTAATCGGGATTCCGAGTCTGATCGGGTCATCCTGGGAGAAGGAATATCCTTCGTTGACCGTGAGAGCTTGTGATGGGCTAAGTTGGGACACCCCTGCAGGGTTTTGAACTTTCAAAAGTCGTGCCCGTGGTTATGGGCAGATGGGAATTTGTTAATGTCCGGTTGTAGAGAACATGACAATTACTTAATTAAAATACACCAACCGTGTGCGTAGCCGTGATGGTCTCTTTTCGGCGGAGTTCGGCAAGTGAACACGGTGTTGGAGTTATGCTTGAACGTAAGTAGTTTCAGGATCACTTCTAGTTCACGACCGTGCTTTGCTTCTCTTCTCGCTCTCATTTGCCTAAGTTAGCCACTACATATGCTAGTGCTTGCTGCATCTCCACCTTATTACCCCTTTCCTACCCCTAAGCTTAAATAGTCTTGATCTCGCGGGTGTGAGAATGCTGAGTCCCCGTGACTCACAGATTACTTCCAAAACCAGTTGTAGGTGTCGTTGATACCGGTGCAGATGATGCAGTTGAGCTCAAGTGGGAGCTTGATAAAGATCGTGTTCGTTGGGTTGTTTTCTTTCCTTTTGATCAGAAGTGGAGCCCAGTTGGGGCGATCGTGGACCTAGCAATAGGGGTGGTCTTTCTTTATTTTGGTTCTGTAGTTGGACCTTGATTGTATTCTAGATGATGTAATGCTACATTCATGTATTGTGTGAAGTGGCGATTGTAAGCCAACTCTTTACCCCTTTCTTGTTCAGTACATGGGATGTGTAAAGATTACCCCTCTTGCGACATGCCTACCATGCGGCTATGCCTCTAAGTCGTGCCCCGACACGTGGGAGATATAGCCGCATTGTGGGTGTTCCCAGTTGGTAATCAGAGCCTTCCCCGACTTAGGAGCCCCCTTCTTGATCGAATCGCTGGCGTTGTTGAGTCTAGAAAAAATGTTTTGAGTCTTATAGGATTATATATATCGGAGAGTAGGAATTTTTTACTCCTCAGTCCCTTTGTCGCTCTGGTGAGGCCTCCTGACGTAGAGTTTTGACTCTTCTCTTCTCAAATTTCACTAAAAAAAAATTTAGGATCACGTGGGTATCTTGGAATCGTTCTGATGGTTTTGTGACGAGAACATTGTTCTTGGTGCCTCCTAACATTTAGGGGTTGTGGCAGTGTCCGGGGAGTTGAGCTCCGAGGTGTTGTCGTCAAAATTTTATCGTTGCAATTCTGGCATACCTGAGTTCGCCGACATCGAAAATCTCCTTTATGCAGTTGTTGGTGAGATAACCTCGACGCCACCCAGTACTAGGGCGGGAGTTCGGGGGTATCGCCATAACTCGTATCACGGATGCTTTTCGAAGGTTGAGGTAAATGATTTCCGAAGGTTTCTTGGTTATGTGTTGAAGGATGGATACAGCTGGATGTAGGATTTGCTAGTTTTGGGTGAGATATCATGCTTCCCTTGTATCCCCAACACCTAATTGCATAACCAGAAAGTTTTGGGAGTTTATCAGTGGGAATTCAAGTAGCTCCTAGGATATCTTTCCGACAGATGTATGATATGAAATTGGGGTTCGATGTCTAGTGGTCCTGCTATCCACGGTTGGTTTACAGTGGTGTCGTTGTGTCTTAAAGAGTCCTTGGCTATGCTGACTCGGGGACGCTTCGTATGTCATGTGTACTGCCTTGTACATGATGGTGCTGTACGATAGAGCCCGTGTGGGCCCCACCACGAAAACTTCGGACGAAATATCTATCATATGTTTGTTCCGGCTTATTCTGCAAGACAATCCTTTGTTTTGTTTTGGGTCGTGGTATTCGAGGTTCTTCAATGTCAAGTGTTTATTCAATGCCTTTTCCTAAGTGGTGTTCTCATATTCCTAGGTGAATACTAATCCCTCTAGATCATTGAGTTTGTCATTTCAATTTTTTTCAACCGGTGTGCTCCTCTTCAAGTGGATCCAATCTTATCAACATTCGCAAGATCAACTCTAAGTATTCCCAAGGGTGTTTGTTTCGTCTGTCCCCAAATTGTTTTTGTTTTCCGACCATCCCACCCTTTTTCTTCAAGGGCTCAGGTTTCTTAATAAAATATCCATTTTATTCATGTGAAGTCACTTCGTTCTTTTCTGTCAGTGTTCTTACCCGGTGGTTCTCATGAAGATGCTCCACAAGCTCATCATTCTTAGTTCTCTTTTCTTCTCCGATGGATTCAATCCAAGATTTCAGTGTTGATCATATATTTTTCCTCGTTTCATATGCTTTCTCTTGTCGGTGCACCTCTTAATCATCCACCTCTTGCTATTCATGTTATCTGGAGTGCTGAAGATATCTCGGAAGGTTAGTGCTTCTATTCTTAATCAATCCAAGCTAGTTTTCGAGGTTTTTGCTCATTCAAGCCATTTTATTCAACCGGCGCAATCTCCCTTTCAAGTAATCGTTCAACGATGTATCTTTTGAGTGGGCCCTAACCCACAGGTTTTTTTTCCAGGATCTTACCTGACTCTTGTAATTTTTTCGGAGTTACTCTCAAATACTTTTCCATGTTTGACGTAAGAATGAGTTATCATCAGTCAAATGCATTCTCCAAGATCTTTCACATTCTTTTCATCATTGGTTCAACCTTTCTAATTTTCATTCCAGAGTACCTCAACAATTCATGGTGGTGTTTCTCGTCGTCATTCTCAGATTTTGAACACCGGAGAAGAGTTTCTCTTAAATCTTGCTCCATTCTCTTCAAGATTCATGGTTATAGCTTGATGCCATCCTCTCATAATTGTTTTCGATTATGAGAATTCTTTTCACCCATCTAGAGCATTTTTGGAGTCTTTTCAGTTTGATTCTCCGGAGGCCATCATTTTGGAAGATTTATTCATTCTCAGCTTTCAGCTCTCATTCTCGAGATCTTACCGGTGATTCATCCCTTTACTTCAATCGCTTTTCAATTCTTACAATGGTTCGTTCAAGATTTCCCTTCCTTCATTATCATATCATTTCATTCGCTCTTTCCAATCCTACCGGTGGTTCATTGAAGATTTTCCAAAGTTTGCTCTATATCTCTCTTCAATCTTTTCAATAACAATAAGTAGTATGTCAAATCCGTTGCTCATCATCAATTTAAATTGGTGAAGGATGCGCATAACATAATTCTTATTCTTCTTTCACCCAAGTGAGTAATTCTTTCCTTTGGAGTTTGTCCAGGATGAGGAGATTCTCAGTTTCAAGTTGTTCATCTTTTTTTTCTCGGAGTTCCAAGTTTTCTCGGTTATATCATCACGAAGCTCCTTCATCTTGCCATCAAGTATCCTCTCATTGTGACCACTGGAGTTATTCGAGAGTTTCTTCATGGAGGTTCATCAAGGATTTAATTCCTTCTCGAAGTGTTCTGCAAGATTTTGTTGGAGGAGCTCAAGCATTCTACATCTTGCCATCCGAAGTGCATTTGTTCTCACTTATCTTTTGAGGTGGTAATATATCATTCGTCATTCACAAAGAATGGGATATTTTAAACCCATCTTTTTCAATTTGGTCATGAGATCCTTGCAACCCATCAATCTCTTATGTGGAGTTATCTTGAGTTATATTTCACCTCAAGCTTTCCCTAAGGATTGTCGCTAATTATGGTGCACATAAATGACCAAAGTTCCTCATTTACCCTCCCAGTAAAATAAGCTTCTCATCTCCTTGTTGATGTCAATTCAATCTTTTCCCGTGAGTGGCAGGTTGTCACCTCAAAATTTTGAGATGTCTTCCATTATCCCACATCAAGCTTATGCTTTCGTTGTTGATAATCCAACAACTCTGTTCAACCTTTTCTTCGTAAGCATGATCTTTCAATTTTATTGACGAGACTTGTCATTCTTCTTCTCCGTTCTTTTCCATCCAACTATCTAGTTTTTTTCATTCATTTGTTCCTGAGGCTTGGTGATGTTTCTCTCTTCGTCCTATCATCTCGTTTTGCCAATATCATGCTCTTTCCTTGGTCTATCTTTTCAACGGGAGTGTCGTGTCCATCATTCAAGTTCTCTCATCTTATCAAGTTTTGCCTCCCTTCTCAACCGGAATGCCATCTGAAATCTTTCTTACCCCTTGTACCATTCTTTCAATAGTTCTGGAGGCAGTATGTTGTTCATCTCATCAAGTATCCTCTCATCTTGGCAAGTTCTTATTCAAGTCCTTTTCTTTTTATTCAGAGTGCTGTCCAAATTATATCGTTTTTAATCCTTCTCTATATTGTTTTAAAAGGAGTGGTTTCAATTTATATCTTGCCTTTCAACCTCATGGTTTTTCGCAATGTTCTTTATTCCTCTTTTCTAACGGAGTGTTTTCGACTTTGTTCACCTTCGTTCTATTCTTTTCTCGATTTTGTTCAACCTCGCCAGGTTCTTTGGTTTCACTCATTCGTCAAAGAAGCAACTTTGTTTTACCTCTTCTCTTTCTCTTCCGTTTCTCTCCGGTGCCATCCTAGATCTCGGGACGAGATCCTTTCGTAGTGGTCGAGTGTTGTGATGCCCCGAGACCGATGCGCCAGGTGTCTCCCAGTTGTTCGCCGTTGTTGCCATGTCATTTGCTCGCGTGTTGCATCTTGTCATGTCATCATGTGCATTGCATCATCATGTTTTCAAAACTTTCATCTGTCCCGGTCTCCCAGTTCCTTCCGTTGTCTGTTCTGAGCCTAGACACACTTGCACGCGCCCGCGGCACGTCCGAAATTTTATTCTATAAGTGACCGGAAAATGTTCTCGGAATGGGATGAAAGCTGACGCGCTGTGTTGTTTTGTTGTTAGTAGGCCGCATGCCATGTTTCATTGCGTTCGGAGTCCGTTTGACGCCCCAACGGATAACTATAGCGGCAGTATAGCCGGTCTTTTCGTCGAACGTTTTTGGTCTTCGGAAACCATGTCGGGCTGCATCTCTCCCCTCTTCTCTCAGACCAACCCTCTCTCCACAGTCCACCTAGGCCCATGCCTACCACTCTTCGTGCCCGGAGCCGTCCGATGCGTACGCACGGTCCGAAAACCCCTCTTTGCTCAGAGCACAAACCCCCTCGCGTGCGTGTCCGAAACTTCCCCAGACCCGACCCGGGCAGTCGTCAGTGTTGGATTCGGATCATCCCCAAACATCTACAAAACATCACCTTTTTCTTATTTGGACTCCCTAGCCTATTTTTCCTGGTCGTCCGATTTTGATCGGAGGGACGAGATAGCCACTAACCTAATCCGCAGGCGTATATATAAACTAGTCCAACCCTAATCTTTAGGAGGTTTGTCCCATCAGTCTCGTCCCCACCGCCAGACATCCACCCACTCGCCTCCCACCTTGGGATCCTCCTAGGTCCAATTGAACCAACCACCTGCAACCATCTCCCTCCTTGATTTCATCCTCGACCCCATCCTCTCACCACCACCAACGTCTCCACCGCCACCTAATGACCTCCTCCTTCCTCTAGCCGTAGCCAGCTGCCTTTCGCAGAACCAGCATCTTGCAGGAGCCTGTAGATGAGCGCCTCCCTTATTGGCTCTGTTCTTCACTTGCTCCTCCTTCCTCTAATCTCTCTCCCTCATTACTTTACACAGGAGCTCCCGCCGCCGCGCCATGGATGGCCTCGACCTCCATCATCCCGCTTCAAGCCCCGGCCTTCTCCTCCTCCGCTCGGCCTCATCTCCTTGGCCCCACCGCCGACTAGACCCGCGGCTGTCCTATGCCGCCTTATCTTCTTCATCCGTACCTCGCGGTCGGAATCCTGCTGCTAGCTTCGCCTGATGCCATGGCCGATGACCTCCTCAAGTCCGGTCCGCCCTGCCGCCTCCGCTCGCGGTTCTGGCGAGTCCCAGTCGTATCGCGCCGCCACTGCTCCTCCCTATCGTCGCCTGGCGCCGCCAAGTACCCCTTCCTCGCCTTCAAGCCCCATGGCTTTGCATCCTCTAATTCCAACGAGAGAGAGGACGCCCACGTTGACCTTTCCCCGATCGAACCCAGCAGGCCGGCCCAGCGCGCCCTACCGGCCACTCCCTCTCCTCAGATCTGGGCCAAGCCTGCTGGGTGAGCAGCCCCAACACTTGCTCCTGTTGGGCCTTTGCACAGTTTCGGACGGACTCATGTTTTTTCCCACGGAGTGATTTATCTTTTTATCCAGGAGTTTACTGATTTGCAGAAAACCCCTCCTTCTTCATGCATATAATAACTTAATAACCATGCATCATATGTAAAAACTTCAAATATGAAAAATGCTTAGAATTGCATCGAGATTCATAATATCAAACTTTCATGCATGTTTGAACTGTTGAAAATGTTGTTTATCTAATTTTTCTTAAATGCCATGCTAAAATGATTTAATTCATAACTAAATAACCGTAGCTCGGATTTAAATAATCTTTATATGTAAATGGGGTAGAAAAATGCCTAGTTTAACATGGTGACTTTACTTTGCATGTTTAAAAACTCTAAAATATGGTTTAGCGTAGAACATGACCAATCCTAATATATGCACATGAGGAGTTTACGGATTTGTTGTTTGTTGTTCCGGCCTCATTTAAACTTGCCAAGGTAGTAGTTTTCTTTTGCTTCACCTCTTGCCATGATAACCAACATTTAATATTATTGGGTACCTAAACGAGAGAGAACTAAACAAGTCACGTGGTGTTTCGTCAATATGCAATGGAGTTGCATATTGAGCTCCACTTAATTTGTAAGATTGTTTGTGCATATTGCCATGCCATGCCTCATTAAACCGGACATGCATCATACTTGGTTGTGCATCATGACATGTTTATGTGATGGTTGTTTACTATGTTGTTTGCTTCTTTCCCGTGTTGCTTCTTCGGGTTAGTTCCGACAACGTCGCGTTTGTGAGGATCCGTTCGACTACGTCTGTTTGTCTTCTTCATGGACTCGTTCTTCTTCCTTGCAGGATCTCACGCAAGATGACCATACCCTCGAAATCACTTCTATCTTTGCTTGCTAGTTGCTCGCTCTATTGCTATGCCGTGATACCTACCCTTGCTATATCATGCCTCCCATATTGCCATGTCAAGCCTCTAACCCACCTTGTCCTAGCAAACCGTTGTTTGGCTATGTTACCGCTTTGCTCAGCCCCTCCTATAGCGTTGTTAGTTGCAGGTGAAGATGAAGTTTGTTCTATGTTGGAACATGGATATGTTGGGATATCACAATATCTCTTATATTAATTAATGCATCTTTATACTTGGTAATGGGTGGAAGGCTCGGCCTTATGCCTGGTGTTTTGTTCCACTCTTGCCGCCCTAGTTTCCGTCATACCGATGTTATGTTCCTTGATTTTGTGTTCCTTACATGATTGGGTGTTATGGGGTCCCCTTGATAGTTCGCTTTGAATATAACTCCTCCAGCAAGGCCCAACCTTGGTTTTACCATTTGCCTCAACACCACCTACCCTTCCCACGGGTCGGCCAACCCGAGGGTCATCTTTATTTTAGCCCCCCCGGGCCAGTGTTTATCTAAGTGTTGGTCCGAACCGAGCTGCCTGCGGGGCCACCTTGGGAAAACTTGAGGATTGGTTTTACTCGTAGCTAGTCTCATCTGGTGTTTCCCTGAGAACGAGATACGTGCGACTCCTATCGGGATTGTCGGCGCATCGGGTGGTCTTGCTGGTCTTGTTTTACCATTGTCGAAATGTCTTGTAACCGGGATTCCGAGTCTGATCGGGTCGTCCTAGGAGAAGGAATATCCTTCGTTGACCATGAGAGCTTGTGATGGGCTAAGTTGGGACACTGCTACAGGGTTTTGAACTTTTGAAAGTCGTGCCTGCGGTTATGGGAAGACGGGAATTTGTTAATGTCCGGTTGTAGAGAACTTGACACTTAACTTAATTAAAATACACCAACCGCGTGTGTAGCCATGATGGTCTCTTTCCGGTGGAGTTCGGGAAGTGAACACGGTGTTGGAGTTATGCTTGAATGTAAGTACTTTGAGGATCACTTCTAGTTCACGACCGTGCTTTGCTTCTCTTCTCGCTCTCATTTGCGTAAGTTAGCCACTAGATATGCTAGTGCTTGCTGCAGCTCCACCTCATTACCACTTTCCTACCCCTAAGCTTAAATAGTCTTGATCTCGTGGGTGTGAGATTGCTGAGTCCTCGTGACTCACAGATTACTTCCAAAACTTGTTGCAGGTGCCGTTGATACCAGTGCAGATGATGCAGCTGAGATCAAGTGGGAGCTCGATGACCATCGTGTTCGTTGGGTTGTTTTGTTTCCTAGCGATCAGTAGTGGAGCCCCGTTGGGGCGATCGGGGACCTAGCAATTGGGGTGGTCTTTCTTTATTTTGGTTTAGTAGTCGGTCCTTGATTGTATTCTGGATGATGTAATGCTATATTCATGTATTGTCTGAAGTGGTGATTGTAAGCCAACTCTTTACCCCTTTCTTGTTCAGTACATGGGATGTGTAAAGATTACGCCTCTTGCAACATGCCTACCATGCGGCTATGCCTCTAAGTCATGCCCCGACACGTGGGAGATATAGCCGCATTGTGGGTGTTACAGTGATGCCTAGATACATGATCATACCTAGATATTCTCATAACTATACTCAATTCTGTCAATAGCTCAATAGTAATTCGTTCACCCACCGTAAAATACTTATGCTCTTGAGAGAAGCCACTAGTGAAACCTATGGCCCCCGGGTCTATCTTCATCATATTAATCTTCCAATACTTAGTTATTTCCTTTGCTTTTTACATTGCTTTTATTTTACTTTGCATCCTTATCACAAAAATACCATAAAAATTATTCTATCATATCTATCAGATCTCACTCTCGTAAGTGACCGTGTAGGGATTGACAACCCCTTACCGCATTGGTTGCGAGGAGTTATTTGTTTTGTGCAGGTACGAGCGACTCGCGCGTAGCATCCTACTGGATTGATACCTTGGTGCTCAAAAACTGAGGGAAATACTTATGCTACTTTGCTGCATCATCCTTTCCTCTTCAAGGAAATCAAACACAGTGCTCAAGACGTAGGAAGCCTCCTGACATAGAAGTTTTGACTTTTCTCTCCTCGAGTTTCACGAAATTTTTTTAGGATCACGCGGGTATCTTGGAATCGTTCCAATATATTCTTGTGATGAGAACATTGTTCTTGGTGCCTCCTAACAATTAGGTGTTGTGGCAGTGTCCCGGGGAGTTGAGCTCCGAGGTGTTCTCGTCACAATTTTATCGTTGCAGTTCAGGAATACCTGAGTTCGCCGACATCGAAAATATCTTTTATGCAGTTGTTGGTGAGATAACCTCGACGCCACCCAGTACTGGGGCGGGAGTTCGGGAGTATTGACATAGCTTGTATAATAGATGCTTTCTGAAGGTTGAGGTACATGATTTTCGAAGGTTTCTTGGTTATGTGTTGAAGGATGGATAAAGCTGGATGTAGGGATTGTTAGTTTGGGTGAGATATTATGCTTCCCCTATATCCCCAACACCTGATTGCATAACTAAAAAGTTTTAGGAGTTTATAGGTGGGAATTCAAGTAGCTCCTAGAATATCTTTCCGACAGATGCATGATATGGGATTGGGCAAATCTCTATCATATGTATTCGTTCTGGCTTATTCTGCAAGCCAAATCCATGTTTAGTTTTTGTCAAGCCAAATCGAGTTGCTTCAATGTCAAGTGTTTATTCCATACCTTCCCTAAATGGTGTTCTCATATTTTTATGTGGATTCTAATCCTTCATGATCATCCAGATTGTCATGTCAATTCTTCCCAACCGGTGTGATTCTCTTCAAGATGATCCTATCATTTTTCCCGTTTGCAAGATCCAATCTCAGTTTTCTCAATAGTGTTCGTTTCGTCCGTCCCAAGTTGTCTTTGTTTTCCTGCCCTCCCACCCTTTTTCTTCTAGGACTCTGATTTCTTAATCAAGTATCCTTTTTATTGATGTGAAGTCTCTCCATTCTTTTCGTCAATGTTCTTATCTGGTGATTCTCAGGAAGATACTAATGGAGCTTCAAATCTATTTTTCTTTGTTCTTTTCTTCTCCGATGGATTAAATTCAAGATATCGGTGTTAATCTTAACACTTTCCTCATTACACAATGCTTTCTCATACCGGTGCACCTCATAATCGCTCATATCTCGCTATTCATATCCGAAGTGCCAAAGATAGATCAGAAGATTCAATTTTCCTTTCTCGATTCGTCCAAGCTCTTTCGAGGATGTTATCTCATTCTAGCCATTTAATTCAACCGGAGCAATCTCTCTTTTCAATTTTCAACGGTGTATCTTTTGAGTGGGCCCATAACGCACATGCCTTTTTCCAGGATCTTACCTGACTCTTCTAATTTTTCCTAGAGCGATTCCCAAATTCTTTTCTAATGTTGACGTAAGAATGAATTATCATTAGTCAACTGTCTTTCTCCAAGATCTTTCAAATTCTTTTCATCGATGGTTCAACCTTTATAATTTTCATTCCGGAGTGCCTCAACAATTCATGGTGGTGTTTCTCATTGTCATTCTCAACATTTGAAGACGAAGAGGAGTTACTTTTAAATCCTTATTTGTTCTTCCAAATATGTGTGGTTCTAACTTGTTGCCATCCTCTCATAATTGTTTTCGATTGTGACAATTCTTTTCACCCATCCGGAGAAATTCAGGGGTCTTTTCAGTTTGATTCTCTGGAGCCCATCATCTCAAAATTATTCATTCTAGCTTTCAGTTCTCGTTCTCCAAATCTTACCAGGGCATCATTCAAGTATTCTCTAATCAACCCGTGATCTATTCATTCTCACGTATCTAAATTCTCTCAAGTATCTTCGTTCATTTTCTAATTCTTCCCGGTATTTCGCTATCTTTTCTTTGTTCGTTTTATTTCTTACGGCAGTTTGTTCAAGATTCCTCTTCATACATCATCATATCAATTCATTCGTTCTTTCCAATCCTATCGGTGGATCGTTGAAGTATTTTCTCAAGTTTGCGCTATGTCTTTCTTAATCCTTTCATCGAGAATGAGTAGTATGCCAAATATATTGGTCATCAATTTAATTGATGAAGGATAAGCATAATGTAATTCTTATTCTTGTTTCATCGAGTAAATTCAATTCCTTATTCCGGAGGTTCATCAAAACTCTTGGTTTCAAGTTGTGCATCCTTTTTTCCGGAGTTTCAAGTTCTCTCAGTTAACTCGCGCGAAGCTCCATATAAATCATTGCAAGGCTTCACCTTTTGTTTTCAACTTCTCTTTCTTTGTATCATCCTTTTATTACCAGAGTTCTTTCAGCTTTCCTTTCGTTTGATCATTCTTTTATTACCGGAGTTCTTTATGGAGGCTTGGCATGGTGGTTCGCCAAGGAATTCCTTTCATTCTTCAATTGTTCGTCAAGATTTCTCTCAAAGTTATGATCCGCCAAGCTATACTCTAAAATAAATATCGTGCTCAAGACATGTTTTGTTGGAGGAGCTCAAGCATTCGTCATCGTGCATTCTGAAGTACAATTCTTCTTCATTGTCTTTTGAGGTGGTCTTATATCATTATTGACAATTTCTTCGAGTTTCATGATTCACAAGTTGTCCGGAATAAGATATTTAAACCCATCATTTTATTCCTTGGAGTTATATTGGGTTATACTTCACCTACAGCCTTCCCTATGGAATGTAGCTATTTGTGGTGTTCATCAATGATCCAAGTTTCCTCCTATTCTCGCGGTGAAAGAAGTTTTTTCCATCTCTTCGTTCCTCTCAGATAATTAATCTTTTGGTAGTGGCTGGTCTTCACCTCATAATTTTGGGATGTTTTCCTTAAGACCATTGGAAATCATATTCTTTCGTTGTTGATTTTCCAACAACTCCGTTCAATCCTTCTTCGCAAGGATGCTTTTCAAATTCATTTGTGGTAGGAGTTGTCATTTTCTTCTCCTTTCTTTTTTTCCATCAATCCAGCTTCTATTCTTTCAGTCCAGAGGCATGATGATGTTGCCCTCTTTGACCCATCATCTCGTTTTGTCAGGATAATGTTCTTTGTTTCTTATCCAGTTAACCGGAGTGTTGTGTTTTCATTCAACTTCTTTCATCTTATCAAGTCTTGCATCTGTTTTAAACCGGAGTGCTGTTCCAATTTGTTCTTCCTTGTTACTTGCTTATCTCGTTTCAACCAGAGTGGTTTCAATTCCTTTTTCTCCATTGTGCTTGTCATTCATAGCTTTGCAACGTCCAAGGTTCACATGGTGTTCCTTGTTTCTCTTTTCTACCTGAGTGCTCTCCATTGTGTTCAACTCAGTCGTGTTCTTTCTTTCAAGGTTTCAACCTCTCAAGGTTCATTGGTTTCACTCATTTGTCAAAGAAGCAACTTAGTTTTACCTCTTCCTTCTTCTGTTTCTCTGCGGTGCCATCCCTAGATCTCGGGGCGAGATCTCCTGTAAGTGGAGGAGAGTTGTGACACCCCAAGACCGATGCTCTAGTTCCCATCCATTTATTTTCGTTATCGTCGTGTGTTTCATATGTTTGTTGCCATGATCATGATGAGTGTCATTGTCATATTTTTCTTGTTGCATCATGTTCATATTTTGTTATATTGCATTGTGCCATCCATGTTGTTGCTATGGTCATCTTGCTTGTTATATGATATATGATATCCCTTTTGTCATTTTTATTTTCATCATGGTTATCTTGTGGGTTTGCATTCTTAATATTGATGTGTTGTTTGTGCGCTCTCCTTATTCCCCTCCTCGTATGGTTGTTTGCATCTTCATCTTTTCATCAAGACCTTTCTCCACATGCAAACCTGATCACTTCTTCCTTTCTTTCAAATCTTGGGTTTCATGCCAAGTGACATTGTTTGTGCCTCCATTAATGTTCATTTATTTCTTGATGATCATACTCCACGCCTTATACCTATTTGCCAAATTTTACCTCAATTGGACTTGATTTGGTTGGGTTCAAAAATGCCTCAAGTTTGAATTTAATTCAAACTTGAATTATTTTTCAACCTCTAAAAATGTCCAACTCAATTTATTCAAATACTATATAAATTCTGGAGCCCATGGGTGTATTCATTTCTTCCTCACCACTCTCCTATCTCTCTATGCATTTGCTCTTTTATTTCTATTTCAAAGAAATAGAAAAACAACAGCAGCAGGAGCAGCCTAGCGTAGTAGCAGGCCTGCCCAGCTCTCCTTCCACATTCTCCTTTCACTCTCCCGTGGTGAATCCACACTGGACACCCGTCCAGGCCCCACCTGCAGCCTCTCCTTCCCCTCTTTTTCTTCCTCCTCCCGATCCCTTTTCTCTCAGTAAAACTTCAGGAGAGAGGGCACATGGCCAACATGGCCGAGCCGAGCCGCGCCCGCACCTCCCTCCTATAAAACCTCCAGTCCAGCCCTAGGGGTTTCCTTCTTCCTCTTCTCCACCGCCGCCACGCAGGTAAGAGGCACCCACGCGACCTGCTGCCTCGCCTCCCGACGCCATGTCCGGGATGAGCCGGAGCTCTTCTCCGGCGTAGCCCGCCCCGCCGGTTCCCCTCCTTTCTCGCGGACCTTCGCGGCACCTCCACGACCCTGTTCCATGGTGATCCAAGGCCGGAGATGCCAAGTTCCTCGATGTCCTCTTCCTCCGCTTCATCTTCTTCACGGTCCAGAGTAACGCCAAGTTCAGCGAGCCCTGTCATCCCTTCGTCGTCTACGCCCCCCTCGTCGTGTTCCTCAAGCCCATCGTGAGCAGCCGCTCCTCCCCGGTTCTTACCTGGCTTGAACCCATCATGTAGCCTTCGTTTCGCTCTTGACCATGGCCACGGCCATCACGGCCAGGAGCAGCAGCTCGGCCTACGCACATGCGTGCAAGGGAGCGTACACACCGCGCTCTCCTCACTCGCATCCTTCACGCCGCTGCACGAATGCACCGCAGCAGCTCGGCTTGCCCGCAAGCCATTCCGTGATGCCCAACCCTTGCCGCCGCCAGATCGCTGTGCCATGTTGTGCCCGAGATGAGCAGCGCCTCGTGCTCGAGCCAATCTCCCGCACCTGCTCAGCACGCACGCATCCATACCCCATTCCCATAGGCCCGCCTGTGCTCTGCATCGTGAGCCGCCGCCTCCCAGCTCGTCAATGCCAGCTCCGTTGATCTCTGTGCATCCATGGCCAAAGGTTCGGCGTTCGGCTTTTGACTCAAGAAGAGTCAGGCGCACTGCATTTCACAAGCGCACATCCAGCACCGTGGTCAGCGACTTCTCTGCATACCGAGAGGTCCTGGGATCAAATCCCATGGAGCCTCAATTCATTTTCCCCTATGTATTGTTTTTTTCTTCCAACCATGCACACACAGCCACTTGGACCTCATTCACTCTCGGGTCACTGCACCGTATTGCTTCTGGCCCGCGTATGTGTTTTTTCTGCTCTGTGATTTTAGCATTTTCTAGTGCATGCATATTTACAGGAAATGCCATTCTTTTGCATTGTTAATAACTAAATATGCATGCATCCAAATTAGACAAACTATATATGTAAAATTCTTAGAATTTTCTCTAGTTTCACAATATTCAACTTTCATCCATGTTAAAATATTTAAAATTGTTGTGTGCATTATTTTGCATAGATGACATGCTAAAATGATTTATTTCCTAACTAAATAACTGTAGCTCCAAACTTAATAAACTTTATATGTAAATGGGGTGGAAAAATACATAGTTTAACATGGTGCACTCATCTTGCATATTTAACAACTCTAAAATATGTTTTAGAGCAGAACAATACTGTTGGGAATATAGCTACCAGGTAAGACCCGCCCAGGAGGGGCCGGGTCAACTTCAATGGCGGGTTACAAAAGGAGCCCAGTAATATTCAAGGTGGTAGTTTATTAAGACTTGTAGAAGGCCTAAGCCCAGAGGCAGCTTAAGGCCCAATATTGTAAACCGCCGTATGTAAAGAAAGACTTGTAAAGAAAGGCATATAATGAAGTCACCAAGCCGGACAGGTTTTATGAACCGGCCGGGACTCTGTAGGCCTCCAGGCGTCAACCCATGTATATAAGGGGACGACCCGGCGGTGGCTTAGGGAAAGAAACGAGAGATCGATAACCAAACCGGAAGATTAGCCCCTTGGTGATCATAACCCCAGCAATTCCAACACAACTAGACGTAGGCTCTTACCTTCATCGTAAGGGTCCGAATTAGTATAAAACCTCTCGTGTCCTTTGTCCCGACTAACCCCTTTAAGCTTCCTAGTTGCGATGGCCCTATGACTAAGTCCTTTTGATAGGACATCTGTCGTGACAATTCCACGACAGTTGGCGCCCACCATGGGGCCAGTGCACGATGGATTTGAGTCCTTGAAGGGAAACTTCTAAGGGCTCAAGGGATAAGCTGTGGGCCGGATGACCAAGAGTCGTCGCGGCAAGCTCTACATCGACGACGAAGGCTGAGGCCCCGAGGCCGGCTCAATTGAGTACGGGTACCGGGTACCCTTCGGCGGAATTCATGTCTTCATCGGCCGGATCGGCGAATCGGGCCCTGAGCCAGACGTCTGCACCACCATCATCGAGACGGCTCAGCACGCGGGATCCGCCCGGTCCCAACCCACTGTAAAGTGTGCCTTCGTGGGTTGCATCCATGGAGGTGAGTTTTCTGAAGGATCCGTGGATGGCGGTGAGACGGCCATCTGCTCCGACGGCGAGTCGTCCTCGGGCGAGACAGATTCTTTGTATCAGTTGCAAGATGGTGTGCTTGGGGGCTGTTCTGATGGCAGCAGTATTCCGGACCAATCTGAGCCGCCGAATCGAGCCAGAGTCTTCATGGCTGGCACCCAACCCTGGCAAAACTCCACGGCTGCAGCAGCAACAACCACCGAGGCGGCAGCAGCCAGGTCAGGAGACCCCACACGCCCCCTGGCTCAGATACTAATGGACCTCATGGATAAATTGATGGCTCTGTTGACTGATGTGGTGGACCCGGCGGATAAGGCTCAGCATGACGCAGAGGTGGCACGGGTACGCGAAGAGATGGTACAGGCCAAGGAAAATTTAGCAGCAGAAGAGGTCAGGATGGCCGTGGAGCCGGCGGTTTTGGATGCTCGTGCTCAGGAGCTTCAAGCAGAGACTTTCCGGCTCTCGGTGGATCTGAACGCATCAAACGAGGTCATGAGGAGAAGGCACCAGAAAACTCAGTCACGTCTACCTCTAACGTTCGATCCTAGGAACCTTTTCCACACACCCGGGGCCGGTCCAAGTAACCCGCTGGAGGCAAATCGGATCTGGTTCAACCGCGGGCCATGGAACCGCCTCGTATGAATATCGCTCCGCCTCATTATACACCAATATCACCGGGTCACTTTCCCAATCCTCTGGAGAATCTCATTGCTGCGTCGGCTCGTTTGGCGGCTCTCCGGATGGAAGGCGACTCTCCGAAAGCAATCGAAACATGAAGGGTGAGAGAACTTCTTTAGACGGCTCTGGCGCTGCAGGATGCGTACTCTTACAATCGAGACAGAATCCATTCAACCCCTCACCCAAGCCGGAGCCTGAGCTATAGCAGGCATATGGACTCAGCCGCTATGTCGAGCAACGCTCAATGCCGTAACCAACCGCGCAGGCATGAGCCGGCACAGGGTGGAGCCCTTAACTTGGCGGATCAGGAGAGGATCCGTCAAGAGGCTGAGCGGGCGGTTCGACTGGCAACTGAGTAGGCGGCTCATCAGGCTTTTCCGGCTTATCCGGCAACCTCTGTTGAGGCAGGAGTAGCCATGAGAACAGGAGGTGTCCCTTGCCTGGTGCTAGCTATACGTAATGAGGACTTGCTGAAAGACTTCAAGGGCCTTGTAAGGTTCCTAATTAAACGGCTGACTTGCAGCCTGGGGCTTGGATTGAAAGTTATTAGATGGCGATGGAGTTGTTGGAAGTCAACAATGCAGCAATGGCTAAGTATTTCACTATGATGTTGGATGGAACGACCCGCACTTGGTTGAAAGGATTGCCCCCCAATTCCATCGGCTCATGGGCGGAATTAAAGGCCCGGTCAGAACTTCAAGAACACATGCAAACAACCTATGTCAATCATGGACCTGACTAATTGTAAGCAAGAGGAAGGAGAGTCGATGACCCATTGGGTGCGCCGGTTCAAGGAGATAATACATTCATCTGATAAGATGGATGCCGGCTCGGCAGTCTTAATGTTGGAGAAAAATTGCCGTTTTGAACCTCTGAAGAAGAAGCTGGGGCGGCTCAAGCGTGACTGCAATGACATGGGCAAGTTGATGGCGGCCCTAGTCAAGTATGCTGATTTTGACAGTACCAAGGATCATGTGTCTGATGAAGATAAAACAGGGAAGGGAAAGAAGAACGGCAACGGCAAGGGTCACCAGCATAACCCGACAAATCAAGGAGGTAATAAACATAAGGCTGACGAATTTGTGGCTAACACCAATGCACAGGGAAACAACGAACGACGCAAGGGTAGGCAACCCCCTCGGTCAGGCGGGTAAGGTCCCACCCTCGAGCAACTATTGAATGAACCTTGTCGAAGACACGGTACCTGAGAGAAGCCATCCACCCATCTGTGGAAGGACTATACGATCATGAAGGCATTTAAAAATTCCAACACATTTGATGGTAGTCACGGGCCTGGCGGCGGTTCAGGCGGAGGCAGTTTTCATGGCCCGGGCGCCGGTTCAGGCGGAGGCGGTTTTCACGGCTAGGGCCATCCGGGTAACCAGGGAGGTTATAATCCACAAACCGGCAAAGGTAATCAGCAGTAATAGTCCGGATATCAGAGCAACCCAAAATAGTTGAATAGTGTACAGTACCATGTATTTACCACTAGTTCATGCAAGAGGGACCAGAAGCTTCATAAGAGGGCTGTCAATGTCGTTGAGCCGACGATTCCACGTTATTTGAGGTGGTCAGAATAGCCTATTGTGTGGAGCAGAGAAGATCATCCTCCCCAGGTTGATAATCCTGGTCACTTAGCCTTGGTAGTGGCACCTCAGGTTGGTGGATATAAGTTCACTAAAGTGCTCATGTATGCAGGCAGTAGCATCAACATCCTCTATTATGAGACGTTCCGTCGGATGGGGTTGACTGATAAGAGTCTTAAGCAATCCAACACTGTTTTTCACAGTGTAGTGCCTGGAAAGTCGACATACCCAGTTGGTAAGATTGAACTGGAAGTAGCCTTTGGGGATGAATATGATTCCACGGCTGAGAAGTTAACTTTTGAGGTGGTTAAGATCAAAAGCCCATATCATGCCCTGTTTGGACGGCCGGCTTATGCCAAATTCATGGCTTGGCCGTGCTATGTGTATCTACAGCTCAAGATGCCGAGTTATAAAGGCACCATCACGGTACATGGAAGCTAGAAAATAGCCCTGGAGTGTGAAGAAGCCAACTATGGAGCATGAATCGGTGTTGAAATTCAAGTCAGCTGATGACACCAAGATGGTTGATTTTGTGCCTGGCGACTCATCCAAACAGTTCATTATCAGTGCCAACTTGGATCCAAAATAGGAAAGCGCGCTCATCAAGTTCATCCGTGATAACCGGGACATCTTTGCATGGAAACCTTCTGACATGCTGGGTGTCCCGAGAGAACTCGCTGAGCACACTCTTAATATTGATCCGAAGTTTAAGCCGATCAGGTAGTTTCTTCGACAGTTTAATGAGGAAAGGCGCAAGGCCATTGGAGAAGAGGTGGCCCAGCTCTTGGCGGCTGGGTTCATTGTTGATGTTGTTCACCCAGAGTGGTTGGCTAACCTGGTGCTTGTACTCAAGAAGAACGACACCTGGCGTATGTGTGTGGATTGAAGAAGGCTTGTCCGACTGACCCTTTTGCTCTCCCTCGTATTGATCAGATCATTGATGCTACGGCGGGTTGCGAGCGTTTGAGTTTTTTGGATGCATACTCAGGTTATCATTAGATCAAGATGGTAGTTAAGGACCAGGAGAAAACAACTTTCAGCACTCCATTTGGAGCCTTCTGCTATGTGTCTATGCCTTTTGGGCTTAAAAGTGCCCAGGCGACTTATCAATGGTGTGTGCATAATTGCCTTCCCAATTAGATTGGTCCTAATGTTCATGCTTATGTGGACGATATAGTGGTGAAATCCAGAGAAGAGGAAACCTTGGTAACAGATCTGAAGGAGACCTTTGATAACCTCCGGGTCTACAAGATGATGCTTAACACGGCCAAGTGTGTTTTTGGAGTCCCAGCTGGCAAACTCTTGGGTTTTTTGGTGTCTCACAGAGGTATCGAAGCTAACCCAGAGAAAATTAAGGCAATCACATCCCTGGCCAAACCGGTGTGCATCAATGACGTTCAACGGCTGGCGGGTTGCGTTGCTGCTTTGAGCTAGTTTATAAGCCGGTTAGGGGAGAAGGCGATGCCTTTGTATCAGATGATGAAAAATACGGATGACTTTGTTTGGAGCGATGTTGCAAACTCTTCTTTTGAGGATCTAAAGAAACAACTTGTTGATCCATCGGTACTTGTTGCTCCGGTTGAGAAAGAGCCGTTATTGTTATATCTAGCTGCTAACTCACGTACTGTTAGTGTGGCCATTATGGTGGAGTGCAAGGAGGCTGGCAAGGAACATCCGGTCCAACGGCCAGTTTACTATGTCAGTGAGGTGTTGATTGAATCTAAACAAAGATATCCACATTGGCAGAAGCTCATTTATGGGGTGTTCAAGGCAAGCCGGAAGCTCAAACATTACTTTCACGGTCACCCAATCACTGGACGAGTCGCCAAGTGGGCTATTGAACTTGGGTCTCATGGTTTGAAGTATGTGCCACGTACTGCGATCAAATCTCGAGCGCTGGTTGACTTCACTAATGACTGGACAGAGTTGCAGATGCCAGAGGAGAAACCAGAGAACACATGTTGGACGATTCATTTAGATGGGTCCAGATAGTTGGAAGGCTCGGGGGCTGAAGTTGTTTTAACTTCTCCTCGAGGTGACAAGTTTTGTTATGTGTTGCTAGTGATGTTTCCTTGTACTAACAATGCAGCAGAATATGAAACCTTGCTCCATGGTCTTCGAATGGCTAAATAGATGAGTCTGAGACGGGTCCGGTGCCTTGGTGTCACATCCCTAGTTCTGGTATGATCTAGACAAGCTAGTCAGGAGTGGATCATGTTTGAATTTCATTTAAAATTGAAATGGGGATTTGTGAAACCCTTAGAAATCATTTCTGGAAATAACCTAGATAAAAATTGCTCCAAAACGATCCAAGAAAATGTTCATGTTACTCTTTGAAAATATTGGTCAGAGTTAAAATTCAAACCAATATTTTTAGGAGCTCATAGATATTTATATTTATTATATATATAAATATATGTTCAATAATTCTGAAAATTATTGTGTGACTTTGTATAAGTCCACTTAGTTGACACAATTATTTTCATGAAGTTTAAAATTGATTTAGTATTTTACTAAATCAAAGAAACAAATGTCAGAAAATAGAAAATAGAAATAAAAGACAGAGGAGAGAGATACGGCTTACCTGGCGCTCACCTGACATGGCCCAGCACGACCCAGCCCACCAGAGCCAGGCGCGAGTCGTCTCCTTCCTTGCCAGGAGGACGACGGCATGGCGCATGCACAAGAGGCGAAGGCACATCCTGCTTCCACCTCCTACTGCCTCGCCCGTCCTCACTCGAGCGCCACGGAGACGCCTGCAACCCCCTGGTCACTCTCCCCCTCTCTCCCGTGCCTATCCCTTGTCTGTCCCGCTTCCCCGAGCATCACCGAGCGAAGCTCATCGCCGCCGCTCACCGTCGCCGTAGCTACTGCCCACGCCGAGCCCCGTTGCCGTGTCCCACTGGTCCGCCGTAGAGCACCGCCTCACCAAGGCGAAGGTCACATCGCCGGACTCCCTGTGATGACGCCTCCGAGCTCGTCACTGCCGCATCTGCCGCCGGACTTCGCCCGTCGATCTGCGTCGTCCAGTGCCTCCTCGAGCTCAACGACAGCGCCGTTCGAATCTCTGTGAGCCCCGCCGTCATCTCCCCCTTCTCCCCTAGTCGCGCTCGCCCTCTACGCTGTAGCCCCGCCATGGCCGAGAGCTTCTCCCCGCCATGCATGTCCCTGCTGTCGCTAAGAAGCCCTAACGACCAAACCGAGCTCGCTGACTTCTTCCACGTGCTGCGTAGATGCCTCTGTGCTGCTCAGCTCCCTCGCCCGCGAGCTCTAGCCCTCCCAGCCGTAACCACCGAGCTCTGGCCTCCGCTTTTGCCATCGCCGCCGTCGATTCCGGAGGGCTCGCAACCTGCTGCTGCCTCCGCTAGATGCGCACGGGCAAGGGAAACCTCCTGGTGCCCTCAGTTGCCGCTGCTGTGGCCGCTAGGGTGGACGTCGCCGCGCTTCTGTGCTCGCCGGCGCTGAACTCCGGTGAGATGATGTGGCCCGTCATTAGCAGCTAACAGCCCCACTAATTAACCCCTCTAGTGACACCGACATATGGGCCCCACGCCCTTAATTAACCATAGTATAGTTTTTGATTAGTTTTAACTAATAACAGTGGCCCCACAAGTCAGAGTTGACGTGCTGACGTGGCCGTTGACCGGACCCACCTGTCTGTGTCACTAACTGATACTGAGTCGATGACACATGGGTCCCACTGTCAAGTTTGAGTCTGGTTAGGCATTGTTGACCTGCTGAGGTCAGCATGACCTAATGCTGATGCAATAAGTCTTTTTCTGGTTTAAACTTAATTCAGAAAATTCCAGAAATTAGTATAAACTTCTAAAATTCATAGAAATTCAACCGTAACTCCAAATTAAATAAGTTATATATGAAAAATTATTAGAAAAATCCAAAGAATCTAAATATGGTATTTTCATGCATGTTTGAACAAGTTAACCTCACTGAATAGGACAATTCATGTTGGAATTTGCTATAGGTTTGAATTCCGCTTCAATGAATATGACTAACTGTTGCACTAGGTCAATTCAGTACCTTAATATGACATATCATTCATATGTATGTGCATTGCATTGATTGCAGTTCCTTTTGTGTTTGCCGGTGGTTGTTCCCTCTCGGTAGACGTTCGTTCCAACGATGAGTTTGATGACACCGATGAAGAGTTATATCATCTTCAGAAGTGCCAGGCAAGCAAAACCCCCTTGTTCATTCTAATACAATCCCACTCTCTCGCTCTTGCTCTCTTTTACCGCATTAGGACAACAACATTTCAACTGTTACATGCGGCGGTAGCTGAACCCCTTTCCTCTGCATGACCTGTCATTACCACAGTAAAAGGATGAAACCCACTAGCATGAGTAGGAGTTGTTTGAGCCCTGATGTGCCTATTCATTCATGTTTGTTTGTCATGCCTGCTACTTCTTAGAGTTGAGTCAGGTCTGATTCATCAGGAATGAATTGGAATGGTGATGAACATGTCCTACCATGTGTGAGCTAAGTGTGTGAACACGATTTGGTAAAGGTAGCGGTGAGAGGCCATGTAGGAGTACATGGTGGGTTGTCTCATTGCAGCCATCCTCAGGAACTGAGTTCTGTGTTTGTGATCCATGAACAGTTACTACCACACATTGGGTTCCAGTAAGTCGACCCCGATCGACTTATTAATCAACTCGATCTCTGTCCAAGAGTTGCAACTAGTTTCTGGTGTTTGTAGGTAGTGCTAGCAGTCTACCAAGTGGCACCCGGTACAGGTGGGCCTGGGACAGTGTCAGGACCCCGACTCAATGCCACATCGATCTAGCATGTAACACCTCATATCACTTTGCGGCCTCACGCACGGTATTCCCACGGGTGTCGCCTTACTTTTGCCCGGGACCGTTTGCGCCTTTTGGCACACGTATATGACAGTGTCGCTAGCATCCATATGATAAGGAGCCCGGGCTGACATGGCTAGTCGTAAACCCAAAGTGGCACAGACTTACAGGGACAGGCATCCATGACCCAGCATCGAACGTGTCGGTCATCAGCGAGTGAATCCAGGCTGTAGCACTGGGCTAGCAGGACTCCGGTGAACCGGGCTGTAGCGGGCTAACAGGACTCCGGTATTCATCGCGTGACATTTCCCCGAAGGGACAGACACAGGAACGAAGAAGGACACATGCCGGCCAGCCTAAGTGTTCCGGAGCAGTAGCAAGCTACCATGGCTCGGTGGAAACACTAGGAGACATTTCCCGGTAAGAGAGGTTACTAAAGATAAACAACTAGATAGTCAGATCCCACACATACCAAGCATTTCAATAACATACACACAATATGCTCGATATGTGCAATACAACATGGTATGACAAAATAACTCTACGACTCAAGTAGTTTATTCATTAGGCTCCAAGGAGCGAGATATTACAAACAGGGGTCTCATGACCCAACAATCAGAGCATACAAATCAAAGCACAAGCGGAAGCTATCATGTCTGAGTACAGACAACTATAAATGAAAAAGGCTGAGAAGCCTAACTATCTACCAGATCCTGCCGAGGGCACAAGATCGTAGCTGAGGTAACAAGCTAAACGTCGAAGTCCAAGCGGAACTAATAGTGATACTGAAGTCTCTCTGCAAAAACATAAAATAGGCAAACGTGAGTACAAATGTACCCAGCAAGACTTACATCAGAACTAACTACATATGCATCATTATCAACAAAGGGGATGGTGGGGTTTAACTGCAGCAAGCCAGCTTTGACTCGGTGGCTATCCTAAACTACGACTGCAATGTAACTCCTTTGAGGTGGCGCACACGAGTCCACATATTCACCATACCAATACACCACTATGGAACCGCTCCCGTCTCCCTACGAGAACGCCATCCATAGCACTCACGCTTATCTTGCGTATTTTAGAGTATCCACTTTCACTTGTCTATGAACTGATATAAGCAACCCAGAAGTCCTTTTCCGCGGACACGGCTATTCGAATAGATTAGGTTAACCCTGCAGGGGTGTACTTCTTCACACACGCTCTCACCACTTACCGCCGTTTACACGACATGTACTCGGCAACCTTCAAGCGGAAGCCCAACGTGGGTGTCGGCCACGACCTACCTAATCACCTAAGTCTCTAGTCCAGGTTTATCGCCTATTCGGGTTCCATCCATGAGGAGATCCGGCCGGAGTTTCGTTCACAGCCCCAAACGATGTGAACAGGGTTCCCGAGACACCAAACGGGCGCCTGGTACACCGTGCCACGTGCCTACCGCATCACACCCCACCCCTACGGTCAGCGCTGCCCACGGCCTCCAGCATACTACAAACACCAGAAACTACTTGCAACTCCTGGACAAAGGACAAGGGTGATCAAGAAGCCGAGAGGGTCCATTGGTTTCAGGCCCAATGCGTGGTAGTAGCTGAATCATGGATCACAAACACAGAACTCAGTTCCTGAGGACGGCTGCAATGAGACAACCCACCATGTACTCCTACATGGCCTCTCACCGCTACCTTTACCAAATCGTGTTCACACACTTAGCTCACACACAGTAGGACAGGTTCACACGCCTCTGATTCATCCCCGATGAATCAGACCTGACTCAACTCTAAGCAATAGCAGGCATGACAAACAAACATGAATGAGTAGGCACATCAGGGCTCAAACAACTCCTACTCATGCTAGTGGGTTTCATCTATTTACTGTGGCAATGACAGGTCATGCAAAGGACAAAGGGGTTCAGCTACCGCAGCAAGTAACAGATGAATCGGTGTTGTCCTAATGCAGTAAAAGAGAGCAGGAGTGAGAGAGTAGGATTGTATCGGAATGAACAAGGGGGTTTTGCTTGCCTGGCACTTTTGAAGATAACATTGAGTCTTCATCAGTGTCAACGATCACATCATCGGTATCACGTCTATCGAGAGGGGACAAATACCGGCAACACAGAAGGGAACACAATCAATGCAATGCACAATATGATGCATGATCATGACATGGCAAAATGAATGTGTTTTGAGCCAATGCAACTAGCAACAGATTAAATGAAGTTGGTTTGAATACAAGATTCAAATTCAAACTCCATATGTGATTATTTAAATGCCCTTTATTTGATTTGTGCTAAACAGCAGCTATAAGTTGTTCTAACATGCATGAAAATGGTACAGATGGATTCCTTGAATTTTTCTGATAATTTTTCATATATAAATTATTTAATTTGGAGTTACGGTTAATTTTCTATGAATTTTAGAAGTTTATATTCGTTTTCTGGAATTTCAGAATTAAATTAAATCCAGAAAACATTACTGCGTCAGCATGACGTTGCCATGACGTCAGCAAGTCAACAGGGGCCGGCTCGGGTCAAACCTGACGTGTGGGGTCCACACGTCAGTGACACAGGGGCTAATCCCGCGTTGACTCGGGCTTTGACCCGCTACGGGGCCCGCTGTCAGTGTCACAGGGTTAGTTAGCAGGGTCATTAGCCCCTAACGACGACGCCACGTCAGCACGCCGGAGACCAGCCGACGGCGACCACAGAACACGGCGGGGCACGCCGGACTTGCGCTAGAGGCGTCAGTTTGGCGCGCTGAGGGCACCAGGGGATGGCCCTTGCTCCCGCGCATCCAGAGGACCGAGTGGGAGGTCGTGGGGTCGCCGGAACTCATGCCGGCGACGAGCTTTGGCGGCGATGGTGTTCGGTGGTGCTCGGGCGTGTCGCTACGGTGCATCAGTGAGCAAATGGAGAGGCTGGGCAGCACCTGCTAGACATGGGGAGCACTAAGAGCAGCTCAGTGAGGCCAGGGGAGCACGGAGGCTATGCGTGCAGCAGCAATGGCGGACGGTGGCTTCGGTGCTCGTGGGGAACGGCGCTACGGCACGGAGGGGAGCATGCTGAGTTAGGGGAGAGGGTCAGTGACTCACGGCGATGATGAGGGGACGCTCGGCGAGGTCGGGGACGGTCCGGAGCCGGCGAATTTGACGAAGATGGCCGGCGGTCCCGAGGTTGAAGAAGGCATCGAGGGCGGTGTTGTGGCACGTCCGGGGCCTCGTGGCTCGTTGAGGAGGTAGAGGGAGGACCGGCGGAGCTTCCTGGGGCGTCGGTGAGCCGTGGGGTGGCCGGTAGCCACGGTGGCTCTCGTCGGTGGCGGCGGCTCCGTTCGGTCGCGGGAGGGGAAACAGAGGAGCGAGGGGGAGGGAGGTCCAGAGAGCGAGGGAGAAGTGAGAGGGGGTCGGGGCTGCGTGGCGTCGCGGGAGGGACCAGGGAAGGAGGAGGCAGCCAGGCAGGGAGGAGGTGGCCTCCTCGGCCGCGCGCGTGCGAGCACGCAGCTGCTCCCACTGGCAAGAGGAAGACGACAGGGGGGGGGGAGTAGCGGTGGCGGGCTGGGCCGGCTGGGCCGGTTCTGGTGGGCTGCACGGGTGAGGCCAGGTAAGTCCTTCTCTCTCTCTCTTTTATTTTTTTCTTCTGTTTTGTTTTATTTAATTTCGTTTTGCCACTGTTTTGAATTTGTGCCAAAAACTCCTCTGAATAATTTTATTTGGCTAGATGGACTTTTCCAAAAGCTCATAAAATATTTCAGGGGTATTTGAAATTATATTCTAATTATATGAATATAATTCAAATTCAAATAGCTAATGATTTAAATTCAAAGTCCCAAAAATAAATCCTTAAAAATGTTCAATATTTTGGTTGGGACCAGAACCCTTACCAAAAATTATCAAACATTTAAGAAGAGCCTTTTGGAGCAATGAATGAGATTTCTAGTGTTTTTGCCCCTCTTTTATTTAGGGTTTTGAGGCTTCCAATATTCCTCAATTCAAGTTTCAAAAATATAGACATGATGCACACATGAAGCTAGCCTAGAGCAATGCCAGAAGCTAGGGATGTGACAGACAGACTAGGCACGGTGGCATGGTGTACCAAGTGGCACCCGGATGGTGGGCTTGGGAACCATGCACACATCATTTGGGGCCGTGAGTGACACCCCGGACGAATCTCCTTGCAGATGGAACCCGAATAGGCGATAAACCTGGACTAGAGACTTGTTGGTTAGTCAGGTCATGGCCGATTCCCTCGCCAGGCTTCCTCTTGAAGGTTGCCGAGATACACGATGTGTACATGGTGGTAAGTGGCGAGAGCATGTGTGAAGAAGTACACCCCTGCAGGGTTATCATTATCTATTCGAATAGCCGGATTCCTTGGATATGGAAACTTGGACCCCTTGCATAGTTCATAGACAAGTTAAAGTGGATACTCTAAAACTCGCAAGATAAGCGTGAGTACTATGGATGGCGTTCTCGCAGGGAGACGAGAGCGGATCCATAGTGGTGTATTGGTATGGTGATTTTGTGGACTCGTGTGCACCACCTCAAAAGAGTTACTTGCAGTCGTAGTTCAGGTTAGCCACTTCAGTCTCGCTAGTAGTTCCACGTGGACTTCGACGTTTAGCTTGTTACCTCAGCTACGATCTTGTACCCTTGGGAGGGTCTTGTAGATAGTCAGGCTTCTCGGCCTTCTTCATTTGTAGTTGTCGGTAATCAGACAAGTTAAGCTTCCGCATGTGCTTTTTGCTTGTCTGCTCTGTATGTTGGGTCATGAGACCCATGTTTGTAATATCTCGCTCTTCGGAGCCTATTGGATAAATACTCTGAGTCGTAGAGTCTTGTTGTGATGCCATGTTGTATTGCACATATTGAGCATATTGTGTCTATGATTGAAATTCTTGGTATGTGTGGGATCCGACAACCTAGTTGTTTATCCTTGGTAGCCTCTCTTATGGGGAAATGTAGTCTTGTGCTTCCATGAGCCATAGTAGTCCGCTACAACCCGGTTTACCGGAGTCCTGCTAGCCCAGCACTACTGCTCCGGAACACTTGACTGGCCGGCATGTGATTCACTTCGTTCCTATGTCTGTCCCTTTGGGGAAATGTCACGCGGTGACATCCGGAGTCCTGCCTAGCCTGCTACAGCCCGGGTTCCCGGAGTCCTATTAGCCCAGTGCTACAGCCCGGATTCGCACACTGCTGACCGACATGCTCAATGTTGATTCATGTATATCTGTCCTCAGAAGTTAGTGCCACTTTGGGTTCACGACTAGTCATGTTGGCCCGGGTTCTCTGTCATATGGATGCTAGCGACACTATCATATACGTAAGCTAAAAGGAGCAAACGGTCCCGGGCCATGGTAAGGCGACACCCGTGGAACACCGTGCTTGAGGCCACAAAGTGATATGAGGTGTTACAGGCTAGATCGGTGTGACTTAGAATCGGGGTCCTGACAGCTTTGGTATCAGAGCCTGACTGCCTATAGGATTACCAAGCCAAGCCGGTCGAAGTTGAGTCTAGAAATGCTTTAGTTATATAAGGGAATTGATTGTGGAAGGGAACGTAAGGCTCTTTTTACTTCCTATACCCTATGCCCTTCTCATCTGAGTCATCTTATCTTTTCTACGGGGTCAAGAACTAGGCTTCTCTTCTATCTCTCAGGATGACGTGTTACAAAACCGCAGTTGCCTAGGATTGTTGAATTCAAGCCTCAGTTCAGTTCCTACTACCTCCATATGTTCATAGCTGGCCTCAGAACCTTGAGTTTGTGATGTTGAGTAGCTATGTCACCATTTTTGCAGGTTGTCTCAAATCTTTTTGAGCAATTACAGCCGTTATGCTGCCCGAGTCATCCCAGGTCTCTAAATACTCTGATGCATTTGCAAATCCTTCCTTCCCGTTCCCGGTGTTCCTTTGGGCTAGATTAATCTCACTAATCGGTGAGTTGAGGTACTCTGTTGCCTCGACATATATGTTGGATCTATTATTATGACCCTAGGTGTTTTAGGGAGTCACCTAGTAATCTAGCCATGTTTTGTATTCCTAGTGTGATGATTCAGACCACCATTCTTGAGAGCATCCCGCGATGCTACTTAGTAGTAGGTATTCTACTCTTGGGTTCTTGACCCAAGATTCACTCTACTTACCTCGTGTTGATAGTGTTGCTCATACCTTTAGGATATTAGTAAACTTTGCGATAGTCTTTGAGGTTCGCGATATATCATTCTTCCTAATACCATGAACCATTATGGCAGAAACTCGTTAAGCCAAAGATCACAACCAGGGTGCTCTTGATGAGTACTCCATTCATATTGTGATTCTGCCAGTCCCTTTTCTTCTGCATGGGTTATCCAGAAGAAATAAGTTGAGCTTGCTCGACCTACTAACCTATGCAGCCATAACTCAGAAAGTTATATGTTCCTTTGAGTTGTCCCTTTTCACCTATATTCTTACCATCGTTTATCAATTGATAGTCAAGAGTATGCGTGCATTCGTTCATCATTGTCTATTATTCTTGTGGCCCGACAAGCCATTCTATTTCGGAATGACTAGGAGAAAACAAACTCCAGCACCTCATCCATTTCTTGGACTAGTCAAAGTAGCTGTATTTCACACATCAAAATGCCAATCCAGCTTTTGCTTTGTTCTACCTTGGAGTGTTACCATCTTTATGTCAAGAATGTCATGAGAATTGCACCACCTCTTATGAATTCTTGACACAGTGATACTTCTCTCCATCATTATTTATTCCTCGGTCCCGTGTTGTTGTAACCGAAATTCCGACAAGTGAATTGTCATGTGTGAAATCAATACTCCGAGCAACTCGTTGCTTGTAGTAAATGGACAATATTCTCTTTCTTAGAGTGTCGATTATTAAATCATCATCCTAAGATTGATCGTGCTACCTAGTCCTTATTTCTGGTGCACTCTTCGATCCATGAGTTGGGATTGTGTCAATCCCTCACTCTTTCGATCATATCGTCATGCCGTGAAAAGCAAGATTGTTCTCGAGCTTAGAGTCATATCGGTGGTTCGTGATTTCCGGATATCTTCATGGAAGTATCACCAGGTCATCCCCTGACCGATATGGTTAGTTCGAGATCAAGTTGGTTTACCAATAAACCACTCTTTCTCCAAGAATCCGTGTGGGATACCCCTGAGCTAGTTGGTTAAGCTAAACAACAACTTGGAGAGTTGGAAGATAAAAGCTTGTCCGACTTAGTTCATGTTAAGGGATATTTTTTTTGGTGTGTGTGTGTGTGTGTTCAAGAAAGATGATATCTCCATCGATTGGTCCCCGTGATCAGTTGTTGGATCTATTGTATTGTCCAACCTTGATTTGAGTGTGGGCTATCGCCAAATCAAATCAGAGCCAACGATATTTGTAATGTTGTCTACTCGTGGTTGACTCCTCGAGCATACACAATTACATCTTTTGGTCTGACCAATAATATCACATTGTTCACATAATGGTGGAAGTCCAGTGATATGGAAATTCCGATGAGTCGCTGTTGAGCCCATCAGCAACATTTTGTCTCCTCGATGAATTTGTGTTGAACATCCAGCTAGTGTTGGAAACTTGTGTAAGCATTTTCTTCATGCCCCGTCCATGAAGTATCTGTTTGGATGAAAGAAGTGACTTCCTTTGATTCATGTGCATTTGATGTAAGTTGCCGCTGTGAATTCGAGAAAGTTTGTTTTTACTTCCTCTGGAATCATCCCAAGTCAGTCATGCATGTGCGATGTATTCTATGGTCTGATAGACTGATCATCTTCATTCCATATGTATCCCCTAGCACACGAAGCCACTGATTGATTTGTTCAAGGAGAAGAAGTTCCTTCTTAAGGATCATGACTTATGTTAGGACTTTGTTATCCTCGATGATGGTTCCCAACCTGAACTCGGTAGTGTTTCATTGTAAGACTACTACGTGGTCATGCTTGTCTGGGACAGCGTGTTCACATGTGTTTAGCAGAACCATCTCATGTTTTGGAGCATGCTACCGTAGTTCATTTCCCGAGAATCTCACAAACGTCATCTCGTCGATTTGTGTTGCAAACTTTCATTTTCTGTTCTAGACATGTTGTCTGAAAAATCATGTTACCAGCCAGATCTGAACCTCAGGCATATATGATGGCTGAAACATTTCCAAGATCTATGATGTAGGTCCCGACGAGGTTGATGTTCTGGCCGACACACCTAGCCGGAAGATCTATTATTGTAGTATCTTGAACGAGCAATTCGACCATCTTCTCCATGAGGATTTGGTATGACTTATTCCACAAGTTGTTCCTTATGGATTTTTGTGCTCCCGAAGTCCGACCTTTACTTGATGGCCATGTTGATGCTTTTAAGCATTGACCATGGTACCAAGGACATCAAGGAGAACATTAGAAGCGGAGTGCTAAATGTCTCTCGGTCGATCATCCAGATTTGCTTCTTTGGCATTGCTAAGGAAAAATCTGAGAAAGTGATGTCCCCCTTGCATCTGCATCTTCCATCACCATTTATCATGGTAGTATGATGTGTTGCCAGGATCCTCGGCACGGATGTTGGTAAAACCTTGATGAATACAGAAATGCTCAAGTTCTTGAGAGCACGCTCAGTCATTGGGTTATATCTTCAGTATCAATTGGAATGTGCCTTCCGTTGCCGAGTTCTCCTATAACTCTAGTTTCCTCTCCAAACTAAGTATGCCATTCTTTCGAACTCATTCAAACGATCAATTGTGATTTTCCTTAGGCTGGTATAGAGAGTTTCAGTGATCTCTGTATCAAAAGTAATTCTTTTTGCCACTTAAGGGAATAATTCTATGAGTCACCTCCCCCGAGGTGTCCCGTAATGGAATCATGGCAATTATTTCATCGCTATCTTGAAACCATTCAGCATCCTACTCCATCGTGGAATTGTTGCCTACCAAATTGAACCTTCGTCATCTGTTTCTTCCATCTCTCTCGATGTGTGTTTTGTGTCTCAACTCGAGAGATGTTTCAACGTCTCACTCCATGAGTTGATTTTGAGTTGCTCGATCTTGACAATATCGATTCATGTAAAGTTTCTTTCTGTCGTCACAGTGTTGGAAAAATATCTCGAAAGCAAGGATGTCAAGATCAACATGATGCAAGCAATCCAAGTTCTTATGAAGTGCAATTGGATCATGAAGATTGTAATAGTTCGAGTCCCCTCTTCCTTTTACCCTACGCTAGAACCTCGGGACGAGATTCTTGTTTAGTGGGGGTGAGTTGTCACGTCCCTAGTTCTGGTATGATCTAGACTAGCTCGTCAGGTGTGTATCATGTTTGAATTACATTTAAAATTGAAATGGGGATTTATGAAACCCTTAGAAATCATTTTTGGAAATAACCCAGATAAAAATTGCTCCAAAAAGGTCCAAGAAAATGTTCATGTTACTCTCTGAAAATATTGGTCAGAGTTAAAATTCAAACCAATATTTTTAGGAGCTCATAGATATTTATTCTGGGCGTTTGGAATTAATTAAATAACTATTAGAATTGTATTTATATTTATTATATATAAATATATGTTCAATAATTCTGAAAATTGTTGTGTGACTTTGTATAAGTCCACTTAGTTGACACAATTATTTTCATGAAGTTTAAAATTGATTTACTATTTTACTAAATCAGAAACAAATGTTAGAAAATAGAAAATAGAAATAAAAGACAGAGGAGAGAGATACGGCTTACCTGGCGCTCACCTGACATGGCCCAGCACGGCCCAGCCCACCAGAGCCAGGCGCCAGTTGTCTCCTTCCTTGCCAGGAGGACGAGGCGTGGCGCATGCACAGGAGGCGAAGCCACCTCCTGCTTCCACCTCCTCCTGCCTCCCCCGTCCTCACTCGAGCGCCACGGAGACGCCCGCAACCCCCTGGTCACTCTCCCCCTGTCTCCCATGCCTATCCCTCGTCTGTCCCCCTTCCCCAAGCACCACCGAGCGAAGCTCGTCGCCGCCGCTCACCGTCGCCGTAGCTACTGCCCATGCCGAGCCCCGTTGCCGTGTCCCACTGGTCCGCCGTCGAGCACCGCCTCACCAAGATGAAGGTCACATCGCCGGACTCCATGTGACGACGCCTTCGAGCTCGTCACTGCCGCATCTGCCACCGGACTTCGCCCGTCGATCTGCGTCGTCCAGTGCCTCCCCGAGCTCAACGACGGGGCCGTTCGAATATCTGTGAGCCCCGCCGTCATCTCCCCGTTCTCCCCTGGTCGTGGTCGCCCTCTACATCGTAGCCCCTCCATGGCCGAGAGCTTCTCTCCGCCGTTCTCGTCCCTGCTGTCGCTAGCAAGCCCTAATGACCAAACCGAGCTCGCAGACTTCTTCCACGTGTTGCGTAGATGCCTGTGCGCTGCTCAACTCCCTCGCCCGCGAGCTCTAGCCCTCCCAGCCACAACCACCGAGCTCCGGCCGCCGCTTTTGCCATCGCCGCCATCGATTCCGGTGGCCTCGCAACCTGCTGCTTCCTCCGCTAGATGCGCCTGGGCAAGGGCAACCCCCTGGTGCCCTCAGTTGCCGTTGCCACGGCCGCTAGGGTGGACGCCACCGCGCTTGTGTGCTCGCCGGCGCTGAACTCCGATGAGATGATGTGGCCCGTCATTAGCAGCTAACAGCCCCACTAATTAACCCCTCTAGTGATACCGACATATGGGCCCCACGCCCTTTATTAACCATAGTATAGTTTCTGATTAGTTTTAACTAATAACAGTGGCCCCACAAGTCAGAGTTGACGTGCTGACGTGGCCGTTGACCGGACCCACCTGTCTGTGTCACTAACTGATACTGAGTCGATGACACATGGGTCCCACTGTTAGGTTTTACTCTGGTTAGGCGTTGTTGACCTGCTGAGGTCAGCATGACCTAATGCTGATGCAATAAGTCTTTTTCTGGATTAAACTTAATTCGGAAAATTCCAGAAATTAGTATAAACTTCTAAAATTCATAGAAATTCAACCGTAACTCCAAATGAAATAAGTTATATATGAAAAATTATCAGAAAAATCCAAAGAATCTGAATATGGTATTTTCATGCATGTTTGAACAAGTTAACCTCAATGAATAGGACAATTCATGATTATGAAATAAATGGTAATTGGTTTTGGAGTTGGAATTTGCTATAGGTTTGAATTCCACTTCAATGAATATGACTAACTGTTGCACTAGGTCAATTCAGTACCTTAATATGACATATCATTCATATGTATGTGCATTGCATTGATTGCGGTTCCTTTTGTGTTTGCCGGTGGTTGTTCCCTCTCGGTAGACGTTCGTTCCGATGATGAGTTCGATGACACCGATGAAGAGTTATATCATCTTCAGAAGTGCCAGGCAAGCAAAACCCCATTGTTCATTCTGATACAATCCCACTCTCTCGCTCCAGCTCTCTTTTACCGCATTAGGACAACAACATTTCAACTGTTACATGCGGCGCTAACTGAACCCCTTTCCTCTGCATGACCTGTCATTACCACAGTAAAAGGATGAAACCCACTAGCATGAGTAGGAGTTGTTTGAGCACTGATGTGCCTACTCATTCATGTTTGTTTGTCATGCCTGCTACTTCTTAGAGTTGAGTCAGGTCTGATTCATCAGGAATGAATTGGAATGGTGATGAACATGTCCTACTATGTGTGAGCTAAGTGTGTGAACACGATTTGGTAAAGGTAGCGGTGAGAGGCCATGTAGGAGTACATGGTGGGTTGTCTCATTGCAGCCGTCCTCAGGAACTGAGTTCTGTGTTTGTGATCCATGAACAGTTACTACCACACATTGGGTTCCAGTAAGTCGACCCCTATCGACTTATTAAGCAACTCGATCTCTTTCCAGGAGTTGCAACTAGTTTCTGGTGTTTGTAGGTAGTGTTAGTAGTCTACCAAGTGGCACCCGGTATAGGTCGGCCTTTGACAGACTAGGCGCAGTGGCACGGTGTACCAAGTGGCACCCAGATGGTGGGCTTGGGAACCCTGCACACATCATTTGGGGCCATGTGCGACACCCCGGCCGAATCTCCTTGCAGATGGAACCCGAATAGGCGATAAACCTGGACTAGAGACTTGTTGGTTAGTCAGGTCGTGGCCGACTCCCTCGCCAGGATTCCGCTTGAAGGTTGCTGAGATACACAATGTGTACATGGTGGTAAGTGGCGAGAGCGTGTGTGAAGAAGTACACCCCTGCAGGGTTATCATTATCTATTCGAATATCCGGATTCCTTGGATATGGAAACTTGGACCCCTTGCATAGTTCATAGAAAAGTGAAAGTGGATACTCTAAAACTCGCAAGATAAGCGTGAGTACTATGGATGGCGTTCTCGCAGGGAGACGGGAGCGGATGCATAGTGGTGTATTGGTATGGTGATTTTCTGGACTCGTGTGCGCCACCTCAAAAGAGTTACTTGTAGTCGTAGTTCAGGTTAGCCACTAAGCCAAAGCTGGCTTGCTGCAGTTAAACGCCACCACCCCCTTTGTTGATACCGATGCATATGTAGCTAGTTCTGATGTAAGTCTTGCTGGGTACATTTGTACTCATGTTTGCTTAATTTATGTTTTGCAGAGAGACTTCAGTCTCGCTAGTAGTTCCACGTGGACTTCGACATTTAGCTTGTTACCTCAGCTACGATCTTGTACCCTTGGGAGGGTCTTGTAGATAGTCAGGTTTCTCGGCCTTCTTTATTTGTAGTTGTCCGTAATCAGACAAGTTAAGCTTCCTCATGTGCTTGTTGCTTGTATGCTTTGTATGTTTGCTCATGAGACCCATGTTTGTAATATCTCGCTCTTCGGAGCCTATTGAATAAATACTCTGAGTCGTAGAGTCTTGTTGTGATGCCATGTTGTATTGCACATATTGAGCATATTGTGTGTATGATTGAAATGCTTGGTATGTGTGGGATCCGACAACCTAGTTGTTTATCCTTGGTAGCCTCTCTTATGGGGAAATGTAGTCTTGTGCTTCCATGAGCCATAGTAGTCCGCTACAACCCGGTTCACCGGAGTCCTGCTAGCCCAGCACTACTGCTCCGGAACACTTGACTGGCCGGCATGTGATTCACTTCGTTACTATGTCTTTCCGTTCGGGGAAATGTCACGCGTTGACATCCAGAGTCCTGCCTAGCCTGCTACAGCCCGGGTTCCCGGAGTCCTGTTAGCCCAGTGCTACAGCCCGGATTCGCATGCTGCTGACCGACATGCTCGATGGTGATTCATGTATGACTGTCCTCAGAAGTTAGCGCCACTTTGCGTTCACAACTAGTCATGTCGCCCCGGGTTCTCTGTCATATGAATGCTAGCGACACTATCATATACGTAAGCCAAAAGGCGCAAACGGTCCCAGGCCATGGTAAGGCGACACCCGTGGAACACCGTGCGTGAGGCCACAAAGTGATATGAGGTGTTACAGGCTAGATCGGTGTGACTTAGAATCGGGGTCCTGACAGCTTTGGTATCAGAGCCTGACTGCCTATAGGATTACCAAGCCAAGCTGGTCGAAGTTGAGTCTAGAAATGCTTTAGTTATATAAGGGAATTGATTGTGGAAGGGAACGTAAGGCTCTTTTTACTTCCTATACCCTATGCCCTTCTCATCTGAGTCATCTTATCTTTTCTACGGGGTTAAGAACTAGGCTTCTCTTCTATCTCTCAGGATGACGTGTTACCAAACCGCAGTTGCCTAGGATTGTTTAGTTCAAGCATCAGTTCAGTTCCTACTACCTCCATATGTTCATAGCTGGCCTCAGAACCTTGAGTTTGTGATGTTGAGTAGCTATGTCACCATTTTTGTAGGTTGTCTCAAATCTTTTTGAGCAATTACAGCCGTTATGCTGCCCGAGTCATCCCAGGTCTCTAAATAGTCTGATGCATTTGCAAATCCTTCCTTCCCGTTCCCGGTGTTCCTTTGGGCTAGATTAATCACACTAATCGGTGAGTTGAGGTACTCTGTTGCCTCGACATATATGTTGGATCTATTATTATGACCCTAGGTGTTTTAGGGAGTCACCTAGTAATCTAGCCATGTTTTGTATTCCCAGTGTGATGATTCTGACCACCATTCTCGAGAGCATCCCGCGATGCTACTTAGTAGTAGGTATTCTACTCTTGGGTTCTTGACCCAAGATTCAATCTACTTACCTCATGTTGATAGTGTTGCTCATACCTTTAGGATATTAGTAAACTCTGCGATAGTCTTTGAGGTTCGCGATATATCATTCTTCCTAATACCACGAACCATTATGGCAGAAACTCGTTAAGCCAAAGATCACAACCAGGGTGATCTTGAGGAGTACTCCATTCATATTGTGAATCTGCCAGTCCCTTTTCTTCTGCATGGGTTATCCGGAAGAAATAAGTTGAGCTTGCTCGACCTACTAACCTATGCGTCCATAACTCAGAAAGTTTTATGTTCCTTTGAGTTGTCCCTTTTCACCTATATTCTTACCATCGTCTATCAATTGATAGTCAAGAGTATGCGTGCCTTCGTTCATCAATGTCTATTATTCTTGTGGCCCGACAAGCCATTCTATTTAGGAATGACTTGGAGAAAACAAACTACAGCACCTCATCCATTTCTTGGACTAGTCAAAATAGTTGTATTTCACAGATCAAAATGCCAATCCAGCTTTTGCTCTGTTCTACCTTGGAGTGTTACCATCTTTATGTCAAGAATGTCATGAGAATTGAACCACCTCTTATGAATTCTTGATGCAGTGATACTTCTCGCCATCATTATTCATTCCTCGGTCCCGTGTTGTCGTAACAGAAATGCCGACAAGTGAATTGTGATGTGTGAAATCAATACTCCAAGCAACTCGTTGCTTGTAGTAAATGGACAATATTCTCATTCTTAGAGTGTTGATTATTAAATAATCATCCTAAGATTGATCGTGCTACCTAGTCCTTATTTCTGGTGCACTCTTCGATCCATGAGTTGGGATTGTGTCAATCCCTCACTCTTTCGATCATATCGTCATGCCCTGAAAAGCAAGATTGTTCTCGAGCTTAGAGTCATATCGGTGGTTCGTGATTTTCTGGATATCTTCACGGAAGTATCACCAGCTCATCCCCTGACCGATATGGTGAGTTTGTGATCAAGTTGGTTTACCAATAAACCACTCTTTCTCCAAGAATCCGTGTTGGATACCCCTGAGCTAGTTGGTTAAGCTAAACAACAACTTGGAGAGTTGGAAGATAAAAGCTTGTCTGACTTAGTTCATGTTAAGGGATATTTTTTTGGTGTGTGTGTGTTGAAGAAATATGATATCTCCATCGATTGGTCCTTGTGATCAGTTGTTGGATCTATTGTCTTCTCCAACCTTGATTTGAGTGTGGGCTATCGCCAAATCAAATCAAAACCAACGATATTTGTAATGTTGTCTACTCGTGGTTGACTCCTCGAGCATACACCATTATATCTTTTGGTCAGACCTATAATATCACATTGTTCACATAATGGTGGAAGTCCAGTGATATGGAAATTCTGATGAGTCGCTGTTGAGCCCATCAGCAGCATTTTGTCTCCTCCATGAATTTGTGTTGAACATCCAGCTAGTGTTGGAAACTTGTGTAAGCATTTTCTTCATGCCCCATTCATGAAGTATCTGTTTGGATGAAAGAAGTGACTTCCTTTGATTCACGTGCATTTGATGTAAGTTGCCGCCGTGAATTCGAGAAAGTTTGTTTTTGCTTCCTCTGGAATCATCCCAAGTCAGTCATGCATGTGCGAAGTATTCTATGGTCTCATAGACTGGTCATCTTCATTCCATATGTATCCCCTAGCACACGAAGCCATTGATTGATTTGTTCAAGGAGAAGAAGTTCCTTCTTAAGGATCATGACTTATGTTAGGACTTCGTTATCCTCGATGATGGTTCCCAACCTGAACTCGGTAGTGTTTCATTGTAAGACTACCACGTGGTCATGCTTGTCTGGGACAGCATGTTCACACGTGTTTAGAACAACCATCTCATGTTTTGGAGCATGCTACCGTAGTTCATTTCCTGAGAATCTCGCAATGTCATCTCATTGATTTGTGTTGCAAACTTTCATTTTCTTTTCTAGACATGTTGTCTGAAAAATCCTGTTACCAGCCAGATCTGAATTTCAGGCATATATGATGGCTGGAACATTTCCAAGATCTATGATGTAGGTCCCGACGAGGTTGATGTTCTAGCCGACACACCTAGGCGGAAGATCTATTATTCTAGTATCTTGAACGAGCAATTTGACCATCTTCTCCATGAGGATTTGGTATGACTTATTCCACAAGTTGTTCCTTATGGATTTTTGTGCTCCCGAAGTCCGACCTTTACTTGATGGCCATGTTGATGCTTTTAAGCATTGACCATGGTACCAAGTACATCAAGGAGAACATTAGAAGCGGAGTGCTAAATGTCTCTCGGTCGATCATCCAGATTTGCTTCTTTGGCATTGCTAAGGAAAAATCTGAGAAAGTGATGTCCTCCTTGCATCTTCATCCTCCATCACCATTTATCATGGTAGTATGATGTGTTGCCAGGAACCTCGGCACGGATGCTGGTAAAACCTTGATGAATACGGAAATTCTCAAGTTCTTGAGAGCACGGTCAGTCATTGGGTTATATCTTCGGTATCAATTGGAATGTGCCTTCCGTTGCCGAGTTCTCCTATAACTCTAGTTTCCTCTCCAAACTAAGTATGCCATTCTTCCGAACTCATTCAAACGATCAATTTTGATTTTCCTTAGGCTGGTATAGAGAGGTTCAATGATCTCTGTATCAAAATTAATTCTTTTTGCCACTTAAAGGAATAATTCTACAAGTCACCTCCCCCGAGGTGTCCCGTAATGGAATCATGGCAATTATTTCATCGCTATCTTGAAACCATTCAGCATCCTACTCCATCGTGGAATTGTTGCCTACCAAATTGAACCTCCGTCATATGTTTCTTCCATCTCTCTCGATGTGTGTTTTGTGTCTCAACTCGAGAGATGTTTCAACATCTCACTCCATGAGTTGATCTTGAGTTGCTCGATCTTGAGAAGAACGATTCCTGTAAAGTTTCTTTCTGTCGTCATTGTGTTGGACAAAGATCTCGAAAGAAAGGATGTCAAGATCAACATGATGCAAGCAATCCAAGTTCTTGTGAAGTGCAATTGGATCATGAAGATTGTAATAGTTTGAGTCCCCACTTCCTTTTACCCTACGCTAGAACCGCGGGACGAGATTCTTGTTTAGTGGGGGTGAGTTGTCACATCCCTAGTTCTGGTATGATCTAGACTAGCTCGTCAGGTGTGCATCATGTTTGAATTTCATTTAAAATTGAAATGGGGATTTTTGAAACCCTTAGAAATCATTTCTAGAAATAACCAAGATAAAAATTGCTCCAAAAAGGTCCAAGAAAATGTTCATGTTACTCTCTGAAAATATTGGTCGGAGTTAAAATTCAAACCAATATTTTTAGGAGCTCATAGATATTTATTCTGGGCGTTTGGAATTAATTCAATAACCATTTGAATTGAATTTAAATTTATTATATATATAAATATATGTTCAATAATTCTGAAAATTGTTGTGTGACTTTGTATAAGTCCACTTAGTTGACACAATTATTTTCATGAAGTTTAAAATTGATTTAGTATTTTACTAAATCAGAAACAAATGTCAGAAAATAGAAAATAGAAATAAAAGACAGAGGAGAGAGATACGGCTTACCTGGCGCTCACCTGACATGGCCCAGCTAGGTGCCAGTCGTCTCCTTCCTTGCCAGGAGGACGACGGCATGGCGCACGCACAGGAGGCGAAGCCACCTCCTGCTTCCACCTCCTCCTGCCTCCCCCGTCCTGACTCGAGCGCCACGGAGACGCCTGCAACCCCTTGGTCACTCTCCCGCCCTCTCCCGTGCCTATCCCTCGTCTGCCCCCCTTCCCTGAGCACCACGGAGCGAAGCTCGTCGCCGCCGCTCACCGTCGCCGTAGCTACTGCCCACGCCAAGCCTCGTTGCTGTGTCCCACTGGTCCGCCGTCGAGCACCGCCTCACCAAGACGAAGGTCACATCGCCGGACTCCCTATGATGATGCCTCTGAGCTCGTCACTGCCGCATCTGCCGCCGGACTTCACCCGTCGATCTGCGTCATCCAGTGCCTACCCGAGCTCAACGACGGCGCTGTTCGAATCTCTATGAGCCCCGCCGTCATCTGCCCCTTCTCCCCTGGTCGCAGTCGCCCTCTACGCCGTAGCCCCGCCATGGCCGAGAGCTTCTCGCCGCTGTGCTCGTCCCTGCTGCCGCTAGCAAGCCCTAACGATCAAACCGAGATCGCAGACTTCTTCCACGTGCTGCGTAGATGCCTCTGCGCTGCTCAACTCCCTCGCCCGCGAGCTCTAGCCCTCCCAGCCACAACCACCGAGCTCCGGCCTCCGCTTTTGCCATCACCGCTGTTGATTCCGGTGGCCTCGCAACCTGCTGCTGCCTCCGCTAGATGCGCACGGGCAAGGGAAACCCCCTGGTGCCCTCAGTTGCCGCTGCCGTGGCCGCTAGGGTTGACGCCGCCGCGCTTGTGTGCTCGTCGGCACTGAACTCCGGTGAGATGACATGGCCCGTCATTAGCAGCTAACAACCCCACTAATTAACCCCTCCAGTGACACCGGCATATGGGCCACACACCCTTAATTAACCATAGTATAGTTTCTGATTAGTTTTAACTAATAACAATGGCCCCACAAGTCAGAGTTGACGTGCTGACGTGGCCGCTGACCGGACCCACCTGTCTGTGTCACTAACTGATACTGAGTCGATGACACATGGGTCCCACTGTTAGATTTGACTCTGGTTACGCGTTGTTGACCTACTGAGGCCAGCATGACCTAATGCTGACGCAATAAGTCTTTTTCTGGATTAAACTTAATTCATAAAATTCTAGAAATTAGTATAAACTACTAAAATTCATAGAAATTCAACCGTAACTCCAAATGAAATAAGTTATATACGAAAAATTATCAGAAAAATCCAAAGAATCTGAATATGGTATTTTCGTGCATGTTTGAACAAGTTAACCTCACTGAATAGGACAATTCATGATTATGGAATAAATGGTAATTGGTTTTGGAGTTGGAATTTGCTATAGGTTTGAATTCCACTTCAACTAATATGACTAACTGTTGCACTAGGTCAATTCAGTACCTTAATATGACATATCATTCATATGTATGTGCATTGCATTGATTGCGGTTCCTTTTGTGTTTGCCAGTGGTTGTTCCCTCTCGGTAGATGTTCGTTCCGACGATGAGTTCGATGACACCGATGAAGAGTTGTATCATCTTCAGAAGTGCCAGGCCAGCAAAACACCCTTGTTCACTCCGATACAATCCCACTCTCTCGCTCCTTCTCTCTTTTACCGCATTAGGACAACAACGTTTCAATTGTTACATGTTGCGGTAGCTGAACCCCTTTCCTCTGCATGACCTGTCATTGCCACAATAAATAGATGAAACCCACTAGAATGAGTAGGAGTTGTTTGAGCCCTGATGTGCCTACTCATTCATGTTTGTTTGTCATGCCTGCTACTGCTTAGAGTTGAGTCAGGTTTGATTCATCGGGAATGAATTGGAATGGTGATGAACATGTCCTACTGTGTGTGAGCTAAGTGTGCGAACACGATTTGGTAAAGGTAGCGGTGAGAGGCCATGTAGGAGTACATGGTGGGTTGTCTCATTGCCTCCGTCCTCAGGAACTGAGTTCTGTGTTTGTGATCCATGAACAGTTACTACCACACATTGGGTTCAAGTAAGTCGACCCCTATCGACTTATTAATCAACTCGATCTCTGTCCAGGAGTTCCAACTAGTTTCTGGTGTTCGTAGGTAGTGTTAGTAGTCTACCAAGTGGCACCCGATACAGGTGGGCTTGGGACAGACTAGGCACAGTGGCACGGTGTACCAAATGGCACCCGGATGGTGGGCTTGGGAACCCTGCACACATCGTTTGGGGTCGTGAGCGACACCCCGACCGGATCTCCTTGCGGATGGAACCCGAATAGGCGATAAACCTAACCTAGAGACTTGTTGGTTAGTCAGGTCTAGGCTGAGTCCCTCGCCAGGCTTCCGCTTCAAGGTTGCCGAGATACACGATGTGTACATGGTGGTAAGTGGCGAGAGCATGTGTGAAGAAGTACACCCCTGTAGGGTTATCATTATCTATTCGAATAGCCAAATTCCTCGGATATGGAAACTTGGACCCCTTGCATAGTTCATAGAAAAGTGAAAGTGGATACTCTAAAACTCGCAAGATAAGCGTGAGTGCTATGGATGGCGTTCTCGCAGGGAGACAGGAGCGGATCCATAGTGGTGTATTAGTATGGTGAATTTGTGGACTCGTGTGCGCCACCTCAAAAGAGTTACTTGAAGTCGTAGTTCAAGTTAGCCACTGAGTCAAAGCTGGCTTGCTGCAGTTAAACTCCACCACCCCCTTTGTTGATACCGATGCATATGTAGTTAGTTCTGATGTATGTCTTGCTGGGTACATTTGTACTCACATTTACTTAATTTATGTTTTGCAGAGAGACTTCAGTCTCGCTAGTAGTTCCACGTGGACTTCGACGTTTAGCTTGTTACCTCAGCTACGATCTTGTACCCTTGGGAGGATCATGTAGATAGTCAGGCTTCTCAGCCTTCTTCATTTGTAGTTGTCTGTACTCAGACAAGTTAAGCTTCCGCATGTGCTTGTTGGTTGTATGCTCTGTATGTTGGGTCATGAGACCCATGTTTGTAATATCTCGCTCTTCGGAGCCTATTGAATAAATACTCTGAGTCGTAGAGTCTTGTTGTGATGCCATGTTGTATTGCACATATTGAGCATATTGTGTGTATGATTGAAACTCTTGGTATGTGCGGGATCCGACAACCTAGTTGTTTATCCTTGGTAGCCTCTCTTATGGGGAAATCTAGTCTTGTGCTTCCATGAGCCATAGTAGTCCACTACAACACGGTTCACCGGAGTCCTGCTAGCCCAGCACTACTGCTCCGGAACACTTGACTGGCCGGCATGTGATTCACTTCGTTCCCATGTCTGTCCCTTCAGGGAAATGTCACGCGGTGACATCCGGAGTCCTGCCTAGCCTACTACAGCCCGGGTTCCCGGAGTCCTGTTAGCCCAGTGCTTCAGCCCGGATTCGCACGCTGTTGACCGACATGCTCGATGTTGATTCATGTATGCCTGTCCCCGTAAGTTAGTGCCACATTGGGTTCACGACTAGTCTTGTCGGCCCGGGTTCTCTGTCATATGGATGCTAGCGAAACTATCATATACGTAAGCCAAAAGGCGCAAACGGTCCCGGGCCATGGTAAGGCGACACCCGTGGAACACCGTGTGTGAGGCCGCAAAGTGATATGAGGTGTTACAGGCTAGATCAGTGTGACTTAGAATCGGGGTCCTGACACTTGGCAATTCAGATTTGGTGGCTCAACAGGTGTCAGGCAAGTGGGATCCCAAGGATCCTCTCATGGTGGCTTATCGCCGTGAAGTCGACGCTGTTGCAGGACATTTTAAGGGTTATAAAGTGGAACACATTGACCGTGGAAAGAATGAAGCGGCCGATGCCTTAAGCCGGTTGGGATCTCAGCGTAAGCCGGTGCCACCCAACACTTTTTTGGATGTTTTGCATAACTCGTCTGTTAAGTTACCTACAGAAGAAGATTTGGTTGTTCCTGACCCAGAGGTATAGTTTGTGGCGGCTCTTCACGTCATTCCAGATGAGACAGTACCGTTCTTACTTACATGACCCGGGGCGAGTTGCCAGAGGACGAGACCCTGGCCTGACAGATAACCCAGCGGTCCAAGTTAATGACAATTTCTGACGGAGAGTTGTATAATCGCAGCGTCACTGGAGCGTTTCAGTGTTGTGTTTCTCCTGAAGAAGGTCAAGAAATACTTCGTGAGATCCATGAAGGGGATTGTGGTCATCACGCCGGGTCAAAGTCTCTTGTGGCCAAAGCTTTTCGTCATGGTTTTTACTGGATAACGGCTCACGTTGATGCAGAGGATCTGGTCAATAGGTGTGATGGATGTAAAAAAATTGCACGACGAGCGCATGTGCCAGCTCAGGAGTTGCGGATCATTCCAATCACTTGGCCGTTTGCAGTCCGGGGGCTTGATATGGTTGGACCTTTCAAAAGGTCCAAGGATAAAAAGACACATCTTTTAGTGGCAGTTGACATATTCACAAAGTGTGTTGAGGCAGAGCCAGTGAGTAAGTGTGATGCAGCCATGGTGGTTCAGTTCATGAAAAAGGTGATTTTTCGCTTTGGTTATCCACACAGCATTATCACTGACAATGGCACTAATTTGTCCCAAGGTGCTATAGAGGAGCTTTGCCAAAGAGAGCACATCCGGCTGGATGTTTCTTCCGTAGGTCACCCTTAATCTAATGGGTAGGCTGAGAGAGCAAATCAGGAAATCTTAAAAGGTCTCAAACCCCGGCTCATGGTTCCCTTACAACAAACGCCGGGTTGTTGGGTAGAGGAGTTACCCTCTGTGCTGTGGAGTATCAACACCACTCCTAACAGGTCTACAGGTTATACACCTTTATTCATGGTTTATGGAGCGGAAGCGGTGCTGCCTAGTGACATCCGTCACGACTCGCCTCGTGTGGCGGCTTACGTTGAAGCTAATAACGAACAAGCCCGACAATATGCACTTGACTTGTTAGATGGGAGAGAGACCTAGCAGCGGCTCGATAAGCAATTTATCAATAGGACATGCGCCGTTATCAAAGCCGCCGGGTTAAGTCCAGGACTTTTCAAGAAGGTGACCTGGTGCTCCGGCTTATCCAGGATCTGTCAGATGCACACAAGCTATGCCCCTTGGGAAGGACCCTTTGTGGTTAGCAAGAATTTAAACAACGGGTCATATTACCTCATCGATGTTCGAGAACACAAAGACTCACATAAGTCGGAGGAGGAGACCCGTCGGCCGTGGAACATTGCTCAACTTCGGCCATACTACACATGAGCCATCGGCTCTCGTCACGTACATACTTTGACATTGTATTTATTATGATAAGTAATAAAGCAGGACCTCTGTCCTTTTCCTCTTCAAAGGTCATATATCTTTACTATTTTCATGACTATTAGGGAGTTGATCATATCTGAATTTAGCTTAACCTTTCTGGTCCGGCTTATGATCGTATTTGAATCTAGCTGTAAACCTCATGATCACTTGGGGGCTTCCTGTTCAAACATAGATCGTATTTGAACCAAAGAGAATATAGTTGTCATAACCCTCTTGATCGGCTCAAAGCCAAACTCACTAGGGGGCTTCTTGATCATATCTGAATCATTGCTTAAACCCTTTTGGGTCTGACTTGGATCGTATTTGAATCAGGGTCGTTAAAAACCTCTCAAGGTCATTTGGGGGCCTCCTGTTAAAACATAGGTTGTATTCGAACCAAAGAGAACATAGCTGTCGGTACCCTCTTGATCGGCACACTGCCAAAGCCACTGGGGGCTATATGATCGTATTTGAATCTTAGATTAACCCCTTTGGTCCGGTTTACTGATCGTATTAGAATCAGAAACCCCCAACTTTCAGTTACAAAGTTAATTTATGTTGTTTGAAATCTTCTATTTGTCTTACTGGTATTTGTTGTCTCAAATTTATACGACCAGCACAATATTTTCACCGGCTTGATTATTTGACAATAAGCCGCAAGGCATGGAAGTTATCAGGCATACAGAAGCATTGGCTTCTGAAAAAGGACCGGGTCATCAACCTCATTACCCGGGTCATATAAACTGGTGGTCCAGATGCAAAGGATACAGGTAGGACTATTATTTATGAATAGTTCTTTCTGTGATTTTTTGTTAATCAAATGTTTTTTCAACCTTGTTTATTTTCATGTCTGTTTTTGTTTTCTGTACTATGATAAAACCATTGGTCATATACTGGGTATTCTGACCCGGTCGGTGCTAAATCACCAAGCCAGTTTTTTCCTTTTCTCCAGGAACAAAGCTGAAATATTATAGAGATAACCATAGATGGGACGCATATATTGACATCAGGAAGCAAAGAGTCACACGCAGCATCTTATGCACGATGGCATAAGAAAAATATGCAGTTGTTTCAAGCTAAACCTATTACAAGGCATTAAGAGCCCAAAAGGTTACTGTTTTTCTCTCTTAAGACAGGTCCTAAGCTAAAAGCGGGGTTGTTCAGATGATTATGACTCCCCCCTGGCCGGTTCATCTCCCTCCACTGGTTGAAAGCCGGGATTCGACCAGTCAAAGACGTCCAGAGCAATAAACTCAGCCTCATCATCAATTAAGCCGGTCGGGTCAATCTCTCGGGCAAATGTATGTAGGTGAACTGGCGGGATAAGATCCGTCACATTATAAGAGGAAGTCGCCATCTTCTTATTCTCCAAATAAAAACCCGGCTGACATTTATCAACATTGGTCTGATCTCCAAGAACGGTGGCTTGAGGTCGAACTCCCCTCACACAGGCAATAAAGTCATCCTGCTAAAATAGAGACCCGTCTTCCTTCACGGTAGGGTACCCCCTAGCTACATCCAACGGGTCTAGATCTGGCACCTAGGCTTTGGAGCGGCTCAGGGCAGTCAAGGCTCCGGCTCTGGCACAGGATCGTTTGACCTCTTGAAACCTGGCGGGTAAGATTAACAATTTGTTCAAGACATCGCTCAGCCGATTGGGTCCTTGGTTGGTACGATAGATAGCAGCAAGTGCTCGTTGAGCGCCAGTATACAACTGCTCCACTAAGGTGTAAACCACCTTCAGTTTTGTCACATTATCTTGGCTCAGATTTTTGCTTCACGGACCTGCACATATTCTTTAAACAAGGGGTCAACAGGCGGTTTATATTCCATGTCAAAAGAAGGTATAAATGATAAGTACAAATGGCTTACCAAAGATGGCGGAAACCATGTGAGACACCCGGTTCTTTAAGCCGGTAAGCTCCATGGTAACCTCCTCAAGAGCCGCTTCAGCTTTTCAGCACGTTGTATCAGCAGCGTCTTTTCTTCGGCCCAGGATTTCTTTTTGGCAATCAAGATGGTTTTCAGTTTTTCCGTCTCAGAAAGACACAATTGAAGTTTAGAATCAGCAGACTTGATTTCTGCCTCTTGATGCACCAGCTGGGTCTTTGCATCAGTTAATTGGGACCCCAAATCAGATAAGGTGTTCTACAAAACATACACAGGTGTGTCAAGGCTTAAACTAAAAGTTATAAAGATTCAAGTCTCAAGTACTTTGCACCGCGATACCACTTGACACTTGGGGGCTAATGTTTGCCAAAACAATCTTTTATGACTCTTATATGTTTCAAGTCCCAAGTGTTTTACAAAGTAATAACACTTGACACTTGGGGGCTAATGTCTGCCAAAGCAATTTCTTATGACTCTTATATATTTCAAGTCCCAAGTGCCTTACAAAGTAACAACACTTGGCACTTGGGGGCTAATGCATGATATTCAGAAACTTTCTCAAGATTAAACCGGCTTACAATATTTATTAGGACTAGCAAAAGACAGCTATGAAGTTAAGTACCAGTTCATTTATGATAAATTGAGCTAGCCCTTGGGGACTACAGGTGAAGTTTACACTATTTTGTTGGACTTTTGTTGGACACTACAGGTGAAGTTTACACTATTTTGTTGGACTTTTGTTACAATATTTGTTGGACTTTTGAAAGTATTGATCTATATCATAAAGTCTCCAGATCATTTAAACACTTGGGGGCTAGCAGAGTATAAGTAAACCGGAGAACATACCTCATATTTCAGCTGCAGTTGCTTGACCATCTCAAGTTTTGACTCACGGCTGGAGTGAACGTGGCTAAGATAGCCGGACAATATGTCACTACCACTCAGATGAGTGTACCGAGAGACATCGAAACACAGTTTCTGTCTCTCCAAGGCTTCTTGTTTAGAAGTGTGCCGAGCTAACACAGTGGGAGTCCCCGGTTCAACAAAACGTACAAGTGATCAGAACGTCGTGATCAGAAGATGATGGCGGGTTAGCTAAACTGGATGGTCTGGCAGTAGAGGGGTTAACAACGGTATCATTAGCTGACGGCTCAGGAGGGTCTAATTGAGTATCAACAGATGGGTCTCCTGGTGCTTCAGTTCGAGGGGGAGAAGTTGGCCTGGCCGGTTCAGGTGCAAGAACTGACGGGTCTTCCGCCGGTTTAACCACTTTGGCTTTCCTGGACTTAGCTTGACCAGTAAGTAAGATTTTATGAGACAGTCAACGGAATGATGCATTTTTTAAAGACATAGAGGAAAGATGATTTTTCCTTACCCATGGGCAGTCTTGAAGGCAGGAAATTGCGTCTGAGATTAGTCGCCAGAAGAGCAAGAAACCTCCTGAAAAGGTAAAATAAAGTTAGTAATGCAAGAGAATAGACTCATTAATAAAAGCAGAAGATGAAGATAAAAGAGACCTCATTCTGGTGTTTTTGAGGAGTTTGTTGTACAATGGAAGGCGGTTCATCGTCGTTCCGGGCCTGACGGCGGCTCTCATGTTGCTGCTTTTTCAAAAGAAAATGAGGGTCAAAATAAGCTAAAGGGTGCGGAAACCTTACTTTCCGGGTTACCAGTCGAAGTTTCTGTCTTAGCAAATGGGCTGTGTCGGTGGAAATAGTTACCTCTTCTTCTACGGCCTGACTGGCCCCCGTGTTGTCCTGGCAATAGTCAGTGTCAATAAGGTTATTAAAAAAGTGGCCAAGGGAGTCAAGGGTGTAACGCCTCGTATGTAACTTGCCATATTTGTATTCCAACTCTTGCCATTCTCGGCACTAAGTTATGATATTCCCTTGTGGTTGGGTTTTGTCTTCGTTTTGCTTTTTGTCCATGTCATGCATCTCATATCATGTCATCATGTGCATCGCTTTTGCATACGTGTTCGTCTCATGCATCTGAGCATTTTTCCCGTTGTCCGTTTTGTATTCCGGCACTCCTACGTCCTCTGACGTCCCCTTTTGCCTCTTTTCGTGTGCGAGTGTTAAACGTTCTCAGATTGGAGCGAGACTTGCCAAGCTGCCTTGGTTCACTACCGGTAGACCGCCTATCAAGTTTCGTGTCATTTGGAGTTCGTTTGATACCCCAACGGTTAACCGAGGAACCGTAAAGGCCTCGTCTGTGTTGCAGCCCAACACCCTTCCAAAGTGGCCCAAAACCCAGCTAAAACCCCTCCATCCTCTCCGCCGTTCGATCACGATTGCGTGGCCGAAAACCACACCTCATTTGGACTCTCCTAGCTCCCTCTACCTATATAAACCCCCTCTCCCCTGAAATTTGGGGCAAAATCCGCCCCTAACCCTAGCAAATCGCCCCTCTCTGCCGACGGACACGTTCGGTTCCCACCGGACGAGTCGCCGCCGCC